>NC_089492.1:13628333-13975416 GCF_036850765.1 Saccopteryx bilineata | reverse complement strand
GTAGTAGGGTACCAGAAATAATCGAGAGATTTAAAGTATGTGGGACGGAGGATGTGATATGTAATATGCAAATCCTATGCCATTTTTTTTGTTGTTGTTAGCAATCATTTTATTTTTATTATTTTTTTTAATTTTTTTTTTTCTGAAGTTGTAAACGGGGAGGCAGTCAGACAGACTCCCGCATGTGCCCGACCGGGATCCACCCGGCACGCCCACCAGGGGGCGACGCTCCACCCATCTGGGGCGTTGCTCTGTTGCAACCAGAGCCATTCTAGCACCTGAGGCAGAGGCCACAGAGCCATCCTCAGCACCCGGGCTGACTTTGCTCCAATGGAGCCTTGGCTGCAGGAGGGGAAGAGAGAGACAGAGAGGAAGGAGAGGGGGAGGGGTAGAGAAGCAGATGGGCACTCCTCCTGTGAGCCCTGGCCAGGAATTGAACCCGGAACTCCTGCACGCCAGGCCGACGCTCTACCACTGAGCCAACTGGCCAGGGCAGGGCTGTCCTTTGCCATTTTATACAAGGAGCTTGAGCATCCACAGATTTAGTGTCCAGGCGGGGGGAGGGGTGGAATAAATCCGCTATAGATGCAGAGGGATGATTCCACCTGAATCCTAGTCTCAGAGTCTGTGTCTGGCAGAAGCCAGTCAGAGACAGTGAGGACAGTAGAAAACTGCATTCCATTGACATGGAACTGACCATGACCTGACCTGGAAAGAAAAATGTGGCTTCTTCCCTGGGAGTTCCTATACTTCTAACACACTTGCTGTCACTCTGCCCCTCTCGCTGCGAGACAGACGGGTCCTATCGGTCCAATGACCCGGACTCAGTGGCAGGAACTGCTCCAAGACGGTGCTCCCAGCAGCCTGCTCCACCACGTCAGCGCTGGCCCCCGGCCTGGGAGCTGGGGGCGGGGGGGCTCTGTTGGAACATGACCGTGGCAATCACTGTGGGGGAGAGTACAGCTCTTCCAGAGCGCAGGGAGGACAGGTAACTTGGGTGTTACTGAGGGAAAGGAGGAGCACCTGGCCTGCATCCAACTTCCCTGTTCACACAGGGCGGGAGGCAGGTCTCAGGGCCAGCATGTCCCCCCCACGGGGAAATTCTGGCCTTGGAAGCAAATGGTGTTTGAGCTGAGGAGCGTAGCAGGGACACAGCGCAGGGGCGACAGTGTTGGGAGGGGCTCCCTGCTTTGTGACAAGCACCCGAAGGTCTCCAGGAGAGTTGTGCAACAAGCAAGCGGGAAACCAGCTCTCCGTGGCCGCCCGCTCACTGGGAGGAGGGGAAATCTCCCAGGCTGAGTGTGCCCAGGCGTGATTGAGCCACCCCCCTGGCCTGCGGGCAGGGCAGGTCACTCAGAGATAAGCCACCCCCTGGCTGCAGCTGGCGATCTCAGTGGAGCGTTGCTCAGGACGGCGGGAAATCACCTCCCCAGAGCGTGTGCGAGGGTGGCAGGTAGTCCCAGAGGCTGGGTGCACCCCCGTCCTGGAGCTGGGAGCTTCCAGGACTACCGGGAGCTCCTCTCCTCCGCGGCGGTGTGGCCTGCTTGGCCCTGACATTGAGGACAGCTGGAGCGCTGGCCTTCCTCCCACGACTCGGGCACAGGGCAGCATGAGCTGGTCCAGACACCTGGGCAAGATCCGGAAACGCCTGGAAGACGTCAAGAGCCAGTGGGTCCGGCCGGCCAGGACTGACTTCAGCGACAACGAGAGCGCCCGGCTGGCCACGGACGCCCTCCTGGACGGGGGGCCCGAGGCCTACTGGCAGGTGCTCAGCCAGGAAGGGGAGGTGGACTTCCTGTCCTCAGAGGAGGCCCAGTACATCCAGGCCCAGGCCAGGGAGCCCCCCTGTACTCCAGAGACCCCGGGAGGGGCGGAGGCAGGAACCAGGGGACTCGACACCTGCTCCCTGCAGTCAGGCACCTACTTCCCTGCGGCCTCGGAGAGCAGCGAGCCCACCCTGCTGAACACCTGGGCCGCGGCCGAGAAGCCCTACCTGAAGGAAAAGTCCAGCGCCACTGTGTACTTCCAGACAGACAAGCACAACAACATCAGAGACCTTGTTCGCCGCTGCATCAGCCGGACCAACCAGGTAGCGATGGCCGAGCCTGTGTCCCCTTGGCCATGGGTGGGCAGGGAGGAACGGGGCTGATGGAGAAGGGAAAGGGGGTGTGTCCCGCTCTAAGGGACGGGGTCAGGGATGTCCCTCTCTGCCTTACCCAGGATCGCTGATTTCCTGAATCCATCTGAATCAGCCTGCGTCCCAGCCACCACTCTCCCCCTTTAACTGCAAACTCCTCAATAGTTTCCTGCCTGTCCCCCATCTTCCATCTTGGTCCCTAACCACCCAGGCTCTTGCTGTTGTCAACACTTTCTCTATACTTCAGGTCTGACTTTGTCCCTTTTCTGCCTGACCACCAGTGGATTCGGCGGCTACACGGTCATTTGTGCTCAGACAGGTCTAAGCAAAGTCAGAGAGGATGAGGGACAAGTATGTGCCCCAGTGGAGTGGCCCCTTTGTGCGGAAACATGGGCCTGGGAATTCAGGAAAGCTTCCTGAAAAGGGGACTTTGGGGCTGGGTCTTGAGGAGTAGGCATTAGTCAGGCAAAACGCAGGGAAGGTGAGGGGATCTCAGGCAGAGGGAACAGCACGTGCAAAGGCCTGAACACGGAGCACGATGGGTTTGAGAGTCTGCACGTCACTTGGTATTGAGTGGCAGGAGGTGAGACAGGACCTGGAGAGGTTGTGAGGCATGCTCAGTTTGCTCTTCCCACTGTGGGCAACTGGGAGCTACCGGAGGCTCTCAGCAGGGATCACAGCTACTTTCATGAACAATCTATAACTGGGGATCCAGCCTCCCCCCCCCCAGCATCTTTGTGGGAGCAGCCCATCCTTAAGTCCAGGTGTTTGTGTGTGTGTGTGCATACATGCATATGCGTGCGTGTGCATGTGAAGATATGAAAAATTCTGCCTGCAAAAGCTTGACAGGCAACAAAATAGGTAAAGTTCATGGGGGCCTGGGACAAGAGGGAGTGGTGAGGTCTGTGGCAAAGGGGACCCACCCAAGGAGGTAGCCACAACTCAGTATCAACACAGCCAGGTCTTCCTACCTGCTATGAAGGGCTGAAAATTATTCCTTGTAGGTGAAGTCTTCTGCTTTGTAAGTGTCTTAGATTTATAACATGCTATGTTGGTGAAAGAAAGAAAGGACATCGACAGTCCTCAGGGCCAGGAGGCAGGAGGGGGGCCTTTCTGGGTGGGAAGTAGGGGGAGGAGAAGAACCCAGCCAGGGATTATGTTTCACAAACCCTAACCTGGGTTCTTTCCAGCAGCTTCAGTTAAGAATTTCCCCGCCATGGTCCCCACCCCAGGCTCTCCCTGGGCGCTGAACTTCCTGCAGAGACACCAGAGCTAGTGCCCTTAGAATCAGGCCCTGGAGGCTGGAGGGGACCCGAGTCCAGCATGCCATCTGAGGCCTGGGGAGGCTAAGAACTTGCCGCGGGGTCATGCTGCCAACCCCATGTAGGGCCCACACTTCTGGCCGCCTGCCTGGGACCATCTGTCAACTCCTGTTGGCGCCCTGTGGTGAGACAGGAGATACTGAGCTGAAGCAGCCCCCCACACACATTGAAAGCCAACGCCACACCACACTCCTTATTACCTTCTATTTAAATTTTCCACACTCCAATCCCTCCCTTCCCATCCACACACAACCTCCCACCCCTGGTGGCTTTTTCTGGAGCCCTCCTATTTCATACAACATTAAACTTGAGACCCCAGGGAGGGAAAAAAGCTTAAATATCAGCTTGCTCTTTTTTGAGTTCTTTTACATGTAACCAAATTTAAAATTTTAAAGTGATGAGAGATGGAGACAGAAACATGGAGGTATAATCTTTTTTTTAATAGTCTTTTTTTTTTCCCCCTTAATTCATTTTAGAGAGGAGAGAGAAAGAGAGAGAAAGAGAGAGAGAGAGAAAGGGAGGAGGAGCAGGAAGCATCAACTCTCATAAGTGCCTTGACCAGACAAGTGTAGGGTTTCGAACCCGGGACCTCAGCGTTCCAGATTGGAGCTTTATCCACTGTGCCACCACAGGTCAGGCTGGAGGGAGAATCCTTAGACAGATTTCTTTCCTTGAAGTCCCTTCTCACCACCCGCTTCTTGCCTGCGCCCCACCCCAGGTGTTGGGAGGGTGGGATAAGCAGAGCCACTTGTGCACCTGGGGTAGAAGGCGCTACAGGTGGTGCCAGGCAACCACTGTGCCTGTGATCTGGGGCATAGAGGACTGCTGAAATTCTGTCAGCCAAGCCAGGTGGCAGAGCACAAGAGGGACCTGCCCGAGGAGGGGAGAGAAACGGAGAGGAGAGGCACAGAGGGGGAGAGGGACAGCCCTGAACATGAGCAGCCCTACGCGCCTGGAAGCGGACACGGGAAGCTGACTAAGGCAGGCTTCACAGAGATGTGGCCTCTGAGATGAGTTTCAAAGGCTGAGTAAGAGTGTGCCAGGCAGAGAGGGCAGGGAAAGGAATTCCAGGCCTAGGGAGTGTTGAACCCAAAGGTAAAGTATGAGATGTGTAATGCCGGCGGCTGAGGCCAGGCAGGTTCACACTGGATTCAAGCAGACGGCAGAGGAACTGCGGAGCTGGGAAACGGGGCGTACCTGTCTATTGGAGGCTCGCAAAGATAGGCGAATGAGTAAACCATAAAAAGGAAAGAGCTGATAAACAAGGAAAAATCTGCTATTCCCAGTAAGGACAAGGGAGCAGGGAATCCGCGCCTCACGGTGGCGGGAGAGCGACCCGGGAGAAGCGCCGCCCAGGTGAAGCACCCGCAGCCTCACACAGACCACACGCACGTGGCGCTGCCGTGCGCCCACGCACCAGTCGGGCAACGTGCTTGCCACCGGTAAACCCGTGAGCAAGCCTCACACAGCCGTTTCCCCACAAGGGGGCTTGAGGGTCCAGGAGGTGGGGAAACACAGTCCTCCGTCTGGTGGGACAGAGCGTGTTGACATGGGACCTCAAGGAGCGATGAGGGTGGGGACAGGGATCAGAGGTTAATGGGGTTAGGAGCAGCTGTGCCTATACTTTGGGCCAAAGAGTGAGCAACAGTTCTTTATTTCTAAGTGGGCCTGAGGTTTGAGCCAGGCGCAGTGAGCCACGCAAATAGGGCGTTTATAAGGCACAGTTCCCTAGAGGCTGAAGGCACAGCGCACCATGCAGGGCCACCCAGGAAGCACCAGGGTGGTCAGGAGGCAGGAGAAGCAAGGGGAAAGCGTGGACACAGCCTTTATTGTGGTTTTGCAGGAAAGAAAAGGCAGGGCACAATAAACAGTTCAAGATGGGTGAGTTTGGATGATTTCAGCAGGTTCTGGATTATAGGTGGTCCCTAGCTGTCCAAGACCTGGCCCTGGGTGATCATTAAGGGCAGGGGGACTACTGGCTTGTTGTATGTGAGTTACATAAGGGGTTGGTTGAGTATTGGCTCTGGATTGCTTAGTTTGCATATCAAAGAGGTGCTCAGAGGCAAGGTGTTTGCTATCTAGAAATCAGCTAGCTCTGGGATGTCAAAGCATCGTAAAATAGGAAAAACAAAAACCATGATTAATACATCCTCCACGTGTGGCCAAGGATCCCGTGAGGCTTTCAAGCAGGTCTGAAAGGTCCTCCCCTTTTTAACCACTTACCTGGGTGGGACCAGCATACCTTCACAGACTTCCATCCGAACAGCATATCACACCAGACTGCTGCAGGAGCAGGTACCAAGAGCCTGCTGTCCTCTGGCTTTTCCAAGCCAGACTCCACGGAGATGTACAAAATTAAAGCAAGGCCACTCTGCTCACTACATTCTGTTGTTGTTGCTTTGGAACATAGTTATTTTTTATTAAAATAGTTATATGGCCTGACCTGTGGTGGCGTAGTGGATAAAGCGTAGACCTGGAAATGCTGAGGTCGCCGGTTCGAAACCCTGGGCTTGCCTGGTCAAGGCACATATGGGAGTTGATGCTTCCAGCTCCTCCCCCTCTTCTCTCTCTGTTTCTCCTCTCTCTCCCCCTCTGTCTCTCCCTCTGCTCTCTAAAATGAATAAATAAATAAATTTAAAAAAAGAAATAGTTATTTATGTTCATATGTAATGGGCTTAAATATTGTTTTCTGTAACTAATATTAGTTATTTTAAAACAACTAAAACATAAACATTTAAATTTTTTTTCTCGGTTTCAGTTTCTAATATAACAACTATCAATAGCTATAATCCACCTAAGACAAAGCCGGTTGGACTCCTTAATAATGTTTAAGAGGTTAAAGGGGTCCTGAGACCAGAAAGTTGGAGAACTTGAGCACGCAAGCTCCCTCTCCTCCCTCAACCCCCTCTCTCTCTGCCTCTCCCTTTCTCTGGGCAAGAAATACAGATTCATTGTAGGAGGAAAAATCGAATCAGCTCTCTGGGAGGTTGTGGGGGGCGTGGAGTGGGGGCTGGCAGAGGAGTCAGGAGGAAGAGCTCTCCACCTCCATGCCCACCCTGTCTTTTCAGGCTGCCACCCTGCCCTGGATGGACTGTCCCCCCCCACACACACAGGTCACTGGGCATTGCCAGCAGGGTCTGAGGACGGCGGGCTGGGGGAAGAGGACAGAGATGAAGTGAAGCCACCTGAGCAGACACTGTGCAGTACCCTGAAAGGCGCTCACCAGCCCGGAACACAACGGCCACGGGAGGTTGTACTGACGTCCTCAGGAGAGAGAACTGCCGCTCTCATCCATACCTTGGATGTGAAGGCATTTCTCTTTCAGCAGAGGTTGACCTTGGCGTTATTAAGGCCATAACCTTAAATGTGTACAGATGCTTAATTGTGCCATACAAGACATGGTTCTCGAGGATCTCGGTCTCACTGTTAGAACACCTCTTCTGACGTCTAGCCCGGGGTGAGCAATCTGACAGCAGTTCTGTCCCCTGTCCAGACATGCACATTCATGGAGCAGAAAGACAGCTCCAAGTAGGTACCATCTACTTGGCCTGTCTCTGCTAAGGGTGGAACATTGTTATTACTAGTACTGGTGAAGAAAAAAATGGCCACAGTCCACCATCCAAACGTGACTGCTACTTTGCGCTTTGTATTATTTATCTGTGTACTGCTTTCCCTCGTGGCCATCATTGTGGACATACTGCCCCTTTGTGCTTTTATCCCCCATTTAATTCATTAATTGTTAATACGCGTTTATTGAGCATATATTATATAGCAAGTTTCACTTTAACATTTCATCTGGTCTTATAGTTTCTATGTAACCATGATAATTATCAGAATAATTGACTCGTCAATATACTACAATCTAAGTATTAGGGAGGACTCTTCATTGGATGGCCAAAAAAAAAGTCTTAATTCTGCTCCAGTGGGAGTTTTTCCCACACCACCAAGCAATTCTCGATCACCAGCTGGGTGCCCTACACTCAAACTCACACCAGTAACAAGCCAAGGTTGTCACCTGTGCTTCTGAGCAACCGTCTCCAGACTGGAGCTTCCAATGACCCTTCCTTGGGTTCATTTAATTTGCTAAAGTGACCACAACACTCAGAGGAACATTTTATGTACTAGATTAGCAGTCTATTACAAAAGGCTGTAACTCAGGAAGACCCAGATGTAGAGATGTGTGGGGCCTGGGTAGCCACGCCCTCTCGCACACCACTCTCCCCAAATCTCTACTTGTTCACCAACCTGGACGCTCTCTGAACCCTTCCCTTCGGGTTTTTGTGGAGGCTTCATTACATAGGTATGGCTGATTATATCATTGGCCATTGGTGATTGATCCAACTTCCAGCCTCTCTTCCACCCCAGGGACCAGGGGGTAGAGCTGGAAGTTCCAACCCTCTACCAGGGGGGTAGAGCTGGAAGTCCCAACCCTCTAGTCACAGGGTTGGTTCTCCTGGCAACCAGTCCCCATCCTTGGGTTCGGTCCCAAACCCATCTCATGAATATAACAAAGATACCGTTATTGCTGTCATTACTTAGGAAATTTTAAGGATTCTCAGAGCTTGGTGCCAGCAACAGGACAAAGACAAAATAGAATTTTCTTATTTTATTTTATTTATTTATTTATTTTTTTACAGGGACAGAGAGAGAGTCAGATAGAGGGATAGATAGGGACAGACAGATAGGAACAGAGAGAGATGAGAAGCATCAATCATCAGTTTTTTGTTGCAACACCGTAGTTATTCATTGATTGCTTTCTCATATATGCCATAACCAAGGGCCTTCAGCAGACTGAGTAACCCCCCGCTCGAGCCAGTGACCTTGAGTCCAAGCTGGTGAGCTTTTTTGCTCAAGCCAGATGAACCCATGCTCAAGCTGGCTATCCTGGGGTCTCGAACCTGGGTCTTTCTGCATCCCAGTCCGACGCTCTACCCACTGCGCCACCGCCTGGTCAGGCTAATTTTCTTATTATAAATTGCAATCACAGCCCTGGCCGGTTGGCTCAGTGATAGAGCGTCGGCCTGGCGTGCAGGAGTCCTGGGTTCAATTCCCGGCCAGGGCACACAGGAGAAGCACCCATCTGCTTCTCCACCCCTCCGCCTCTCCTTCCTCTGTCTCTCTCTTCCCCTCCTGCAACCAAGGCTCCATTGGAGCAAAGTTGACCCGGGTGCTGAGGATGGCTCTGTGGCCTCTGCCTCAGGTGCTAGAATGGCTCTGGCTGTGACAGAGCGACGCCCCAGATGGGCAGAGCATCGCCCCCTGGTGGGCATGCCAGGTGGATCCCGGTCAGGCGCATGTGGGAGTCTGTCTAACTGCCATCCCGTTTTCAGCTTCAGAAAAATACAAAAAAATAAATTGCAATCACAGAAAGTAACCCCAAATAAGCTTAAGGAGAGGAATGTGCATTGACATCCACAGTGGAAAAGTCAAGGGCAGGGGTGGCTTTGGGCATTGATGTTCTTGGCAATCTGTCTCTACCTCCAGGCCCTTCTTTCTCCCCGGTTGGCTTTATTTTAGGCGGGCTGTCCCCACAGATGGCTAACAGCAGCTGCAGTTTATAGTCCGCTAGTCCACTAGCTAAACAACCTCAGTAGAAAGAATGCCTTCCCAAGCGCCCGGGCCATCTTTTGCTCCAATGGAGCCTCGGCTGCGGGAGGGGAAGAGAGAGACAGAGAGGAAGAAAAGGGGGAGGGGTGGAGAAGCAGATGGGCGCCTCTCCTGTGTGCCCTGGCCGGGAATCGAACCCAGGACTTCCGCACGCCAGGCCGACGCTCTACCACTGAGCCAACCGGCCAGGGCTGGAAAAGTGATTTTTAAATTTTATTTTATTTTTCAGTTACAGTTTACATTCAATGTTGTTTTGTATTAGTTTTAGGCGTACAGCATAGTAGTTAGACTATCATATTATAAAGTGTTTCCCCAATATTCCCAGTACCCACCTGGCACCATACATAACCATTACAATATTGACTATATTCTCTATGCTGTACTTTACATCCCTGGGACTGTTTCGTAACTGCCAATCTGTACTTCTCCATCCACTTCCCGTTCTCACCCTGTCCCCCACCTCCCCTCCCCGACTCCCTCCCCTCTGGCAAACATCATTTTGTCCTCTGTGTCTCGGAGTCTGTTTCAATTCTTTTTATTTATTTTGTTCTTTAGCTTTCACATTTAATGAAATCAATGGTAGAGAAGAGATGATTCTTTTATTTATTTATTTATTTATTTATTTATTATTTTAGAGAGAGAGAAAGAGAGAGGAGGGGACAGACAGACAGGAAGGGAGACAGATGAGAAGCATCAACTCATAGTTGCGGCATCTTAGTTGTTCATTGATTGCTTCTCATATATGCCTTGACCAAGGGGCTCCAGCCAAGCCAGTGAGTGACGCCTTGCTCAAGCCAGCAACCTTGGGCTCGAGCCAGTAACCCTGGGCTCAAACCAGTAACCATGGGGTCATGTCTATAATCCCATGCTCAAGTCAGCAACCCTGTGCTCAAGCTGGTGAGCCTGTGCTCAAGCCAGCGACCTTGGGGTTTTGAACCCGGGTTCTTAGTGTCCCAGGCCGACGCTTTATCCATTGCACTACCTCCTGGTCAGGTGAAGAGATGATTTCTTAAAGTGAGATTGGGGTGCTGTCATTGGAAGCAGAGAAAGGCATGCTGGCCAGACAGAGACGCATCTGTCTCTCCCCTTGCTGGATATCCAGGGCTCCTCACTCCCTGAGATTCTGTTGGGATAGGAGATGCAGCAGCTGCTGGCTGAGCAGGACTCCCTCATCCTGCTGGCTCAGTCTAGTCTAGTGTGTATGTGGGGTCTCTGTAAGGATTACATTTGAACCCTGCCCTGTCAGAGCGCCCCCTACCCACCCTTCCCTTCTAACACTGTCCTGGTGGGGCCAGCTCTCCCAGGCCCCCGGGGACTGAGGAAGTTTGGCTGAAACCAGATGGCACCTGGAATGGACTCTTCTGATATTTGACCTGTCTTCTCTGGCCCAGGTTCTGGCCATCCTGATGGACGTGTTCACAGATGTGGAGATCTTCTGTGACATTCTGGAGGCGGCCAACAAGCGTGGGGTGCTCGTCTGCGTGCTCCTGGACCAGAGGGGTGTGAAGCCCTTCCAGGAGATGTGTGACAAAGTGCAGATCTCTGATAGCCACCTCAAGGTAGGAGCCCTGGTGAGAGTCCCAAAGGTACTTTGACTTAGAATAAGATAGGCTATGTCACGGCAACAGATACCTCCCATGCCAATGGCTTCCCATAATAAAGGTTGATGTCTTGCTTAAAGTGTAGGTCAGACGGTCCTCCATCATCTTATTGCTACATCACAAGGAATATATGGCCTCCAAGATGGCAGTGATGGGAGAAAGGGGCCAGGAGGGTCCCCCAGGAGGAAGACCTGACCTGGAAGAGATTTCCATCACTCCCGCTCACAGCCCCTTGCCGTCACCTAGCTGCCCAGGGGCTGGGAAGTATAAAGGGCCCGTGTGCGGATGGTGAGCGTCCGGTTCTGCTGCATCCGTCTTTCCTGTTCTCAGCTGTGGAGATCCGGCGGACTCCATCGCGCGGGGCAACTTCCAGGACCTGTTGGATTTGTGTTCAGGACCCTAAAGCCCCAACAGGAAGCTGATCCTCTCTGCCTTGCCCAAACTCCCCACTTCCTTCTCCTGGCAATGAGAACAGAAACTCAGAGATAAGAGTCCCCTTGGTGGGTCAAAGTTGGGGCAGCTAAATCAAAGTCAAATGTCAAAGCTCCCACAGCTTTGTGAGCAGGCCCCGCTGAATGGCTGATGGGTGACTCCCCTCTAGCTCAGGCAGGTGGGCCTCCTGCAGGCCCCGCCCTCCTCCCTTCCTCCTTCCTGCCCCTCCACACTGACTGCTCGCAGCTGAGTTCAGGTGTCACATGCTGCAGGTCCTCTGACTACCGGGTCTGCCTGATGTTACCTGCATCCCACGGCTCAGCACGAGACCTTCAGAACAGGGGAGTCAGCGCCGCCTTGCCTTCATGGCTCACACCGGGCAGTCCTCAGCCCACCAAGGGACAGTGGGAGGTGGCCCTCCTCCTGCCCGCTCAGAGCTTATGGAGAGGCTGGTGGAGCTGTTGGAGTCACTGGGTGGCCCCTTCCCAGAGCCGCCTAGCAACCAGCAGGCGCTCTCGAGGTCTCAGCAGTCCTCGTCTTCCTCTGAGATGCCCATGCTTCACCTGCCTGGTGTTTCTACAGCTTTCCAGGGTTCCGTGAGGGCTGGGGCAGCAGGGGACAAACAGGACCACGATTTGGGTCATGGACACAGCTTTTTTTTTTTTTTTTTTTTTAGCAAGTGAGCAAGGAGACAGACAGATAGGAAAGGAGAGAGATGAGAAGCATCAACTCGTAGTTGTGGCACCTTAGTTGTTCATTGAGTGCTTCTCATATGTGCCTTGACTGGGGGGCTCCAGCCGAGCCAGTGACCCCTTGCTCAAGCCAGCGACCTTGAACTCAAGCCAGAGACCTTGGGCTTCAAGCCAGTGACCTTTGGTCTCAAGCCAGTGATCCCACACTCAAGCTGGTGAGCTTGCGCTCAAGCCAGATGTCCCATGCTCAAGCCAGTGACCTCAGGGTTTCAAACCTGGATCCTCAGCATCCCAGGTCAATGCTCTATCCACTGTGCCACCACCGGTCAGGCGGGCACACCTTGTTTTAGACAAAACAATTTAGGGTCCATGGAAGCCTCCACAAAACTGTCCCTTCTGTTGCACTGAGCCTTCCCTCTGACCAGTTGGAGGTCAAGAACTCATGTCACTTACAAAGCAAGGCTGGGCTGCCACACGTCCGTGGTCCATGGGAGCCTAAACTGAAGGCTCCCTGGACACTAGGCTCTCGTCTTCTGTTTTCTGCCTTGTTAAAAATTCTATCCTCTCCTCCTTCCCTTTATTCTCTCCCTCCATTACTTTGAGTAATGTCAGGACACTGAAAGAAATTTAGAAAATTCAGCCAAGGAAAAAAAATGGCCCATAACCCCACCCACTAGAGATAAGCCCTGTTTACCTGGTGGTGAGAGCATCCTTCCAGACTTTCTCCTAGGCATTCGTGTATCTGTAAATACATAACTAGCGAGCAACCCCTTGCCTTTCCTCCCAACAGAACATTTCCATCCGGAGCGTGGAAGCAGAGGTGTACTGTGCCAAGTCCGGCAGGAAGTTCGCCGGCCAGGTCCAGGAGAAGTTCATCATCTCAGACTGGAGATACGTCCTCTCTGGATCGTACAGGTGAGCGCTGGGCTTCACCTGTCGAGGCTTCACAGAGACTGAGGCTGAGCATGGTGCACACCAGCTCTGCACGTCAGGCACACCCCCACCCCACCAGCAGCAGCTCCCGGGAGGACTTCAGGGTAGTGAGGGAAGTTTCCCGGTGCCTCAGTTTCCCTCGATACTGCCGTATGATATAGAATCCTCTTATTCCTTCCTCAGCTCTCTCAGGTGTGGTTATAAAACCATGCACTTTGTCTTAGAGTGGGTGTGTGTTCCTCATTTTATTTTCAAATTGTTTTATTTTAATGTAACAAATTTGAGATATAAGTCACATACCAGAGAATTCACTCATTTAAAGTATGCGATTCAAGTCTTTTTTTTTTTTTTTTGTGATTCAAGTCTTTATAGCCTCACTTTCCTCATCTGCAAAATGGGGGGCTAATGATATCTTCCCCTGCAGATAAAGTTTGCAAAACACACGTGGCGTAGCCCCTAGCACACGGTAACAATAAATGATTACTGTTAGTCAGTCTGTACCCTGGCAGGGCCCCGAGGGGAGGGGACAGCTCTGCCAGGGGGAGGGCTGAGAAGAGGCTGGTCCTGAGGCGCTGCCAAACAGGACAGGCCTGGACGATGTCACCTTGGCTGCGGGAGGAGAGGTGTGGTCCCCGAGAAGACTGGGGGGCACCAAGACAGTCTTCCTCTCACTTCAAATTGCCAGAGCTCACTGAACTGTCCGGTGTCCTAGCTAAGTGACAAGGGTCAAGCCTCTAGTTTTCACCAGCATGTGTCCTTACAGAGCTCACCAGCAGGGTGGCCCTTGCCCTTGGTGCTGGAAGAAGGAAGCACAGTTACACGTGGTGAGCTCTGGGCCAGGCCCTGGGCCAGGTGCGATCACACCTGTGAGGATTAAGTAAGGATTTACTTTTTGGCACAACCTTTGAGGGAGGCATTACTCTTCCAGTTGACAGATGGGGCAGCCACCAGCTTCCCTGACTAGATCTCCAGCTCTCCGGAGCGCACCGAGGCCAACCTGGGGCTGCCATCCTGATGCAGGAAGGGCCATGGGGAGGGTGGCAGTGGGCTGGAAGACATGCAGGGCCACTCCGGCTCCTGGAGAGAGGGCAGGACAGCGATAATGTTTCTGCCCTCCGCACTCAAAGATAATCCGTTCACCAGCCCATCAGGATGCCTCTTCCTGGAACACTCAGAAGTTGTCTTCAACAAAAACAAAACAAAAATCAGGA
This sequence comes from Saccopteryx bilineata, assembly GCF_036850765.1. Lineage (NCBI taxonomy): Eukaryota > Metazoa > Chordata > Mammalia > Chiroptera > Emballonuridae > Saccopteryx > Saccopteryx bilineata. The sequence continues at coordinate 13,961,481 of NC_089492.1, read as the reverse complement.
AAGCCTTCACCCACTTTTTCAGTCCGGCTATCCCTATCCAATAGTTTGGCTCCTCTCTCTGGTTGTATATAGCTCTGTCCTCTTTGGCCGAGAGATAAGCGAACAGGGTACATTTCAACACTTAAGTGCTTATTGAGAGTCTGACCCCAATCGGCACTGTGCCAGGTGCAGGGGACACAGAGCTGTTCTCTCTCATCATAAAACGTGGGTAAGTGGCCACAGATTTGGGTGGTGTGTGTTCTAAGATCAGCATGAGCTAAGAAGCTGCTCTGGGGGTCAACCAGGAAGGAGCTCCCCTTCTGCTGGAAAGTCTTGGGGGATGAGGAAGATTGGGATGGGATGAGGGGCAGGAGGAGGCAGCTGGAACAGCAGGAGGAACAGCATGATACTGGCACGACCCTCTAACTGGCCCCTGACTCTACTCCCGCCCTGACCCACACTGACCTCTGCCACCTCTAGGCTTTCTCTACTAGGAACAGAAAGATTATTAAGCACAAACCAGATTGAATCACCTTTAAGATCCTTCCATGCTTGTCACTGCCTAGAAAAAAATCCATATTCCTACCATGGCCTCTGCCTCAGCAGGATTCTCCTTCCCCCTCCATTGTGCTGTAGCCACACTGGCCTCCTCCCAGGTTTTTCATGCTCTTTCATGCCTCAGGGCCTTTGCACTTGCTGTTTATGCCCCTGCTAGAGAGTTCATTCCTGTTGTCTTTATCCTGCTAACTTATTTTGCAGGCGGCAGCTTCTAGATTCTTCCTTAGAGAATTTCTCTGCGGACTTGTTTAGCCAAGACTGTAAATGACATGATGTCAGGACCCTTCTATTTTCTTCTCTATTGCATTCCTGGCATGAAGTGCAGTTAATGCAGTGTCTGCACATTGTATGTGAATGGATAAATGAATGAAAGTCCATGCTAGGTCCTGGCCATCCAGTGTGGCTAGGGAAACAGTTTTTCAAACTGTGCACCACCACCATCCACTGGTAGGGTATGAAATCAACTCAGTGGACTGGATTATGACCAGCTTTTCATATTTTCTTTTGTGACAGAGAAAGAGAGAGAGACAGAGGGAGGGACAGATAGGGACAGACAGGAAGGGAGAGAGATGAGAAGCACCTTAGTTGCGGCACCTTACTTGTTCATTGATGGCTCTCTCATGTGTGCCTTGACTGGGGTGGGGGGTCTACAGCAGACCGAGTGACCCCTTGCTCAAGCCAGCAACCTTGGGTTCCAGCTGGTGAGCTTTGCTTAAACCAGATGAGCTCGCGTTCAAGCCGGTGACCTTGGGGCTTGGAACCTGGGTCCTCTGCGTCCCAATGCGATGCTCTAACCACTGCATCACTGCCTGGTCAGGCTTTCTTTCTTTTCTTTCTTTCTTCTTCTTCTTCTTCTTCTTTTTTTTTTTTTTAATAAAATAAGACTAAAACTCACCAGAGCACGCTGAAGGAAGGGGGTCTGGAAAGGACTCTGTAGTTATGTAGGTATTTGTGTTGTGAGTAGGTCACAATGTGAAATGGTTTCTGCAACGGTAGCCAAGACAAGTCTGAAGAACAGGCAGGACTTGCCTTGCCGGAGAGCGAGACTTGAAACACAGCTGTCGTAATTAAGACAATGGAGGAGAGACAGACAGACTGACAAATGGAACAGAAGGGGAAAGCCCAGCCACAGACCCACCACACATACGACAAGGCACGGAATCACAACAGCACAACACAAGTGTGGGTGAGGGACGTGAGCGGGCATTTCACCAGGAGGACATGCATGTGAAACACAGGAGGAGACGTTCAGCATCAGGAGGGATCAGATAAATGCATATCAAGGCTAGAACGAGTTACCACTTTATATCTTTTCAACTAGCAAGAAAAAAGAGAGACAATACCAAATATTGGATTTAAGGACCTTCTGTTCATTGCTGATGGGATTGCAGATAGGTACAGGGACTTTGGAAGGAGTCTGGCATTTCCTCCTAAAGCGGAATGGTCACCTAGCTTATATCCCAGTAACTCCACTCCGATGTGTATTTCCAAGAAAAACTGGCTCCCAGAACAAGAGACAAATGTGACAACATTCACAGCAGCACTGCTCACAACAGAGAAGCTCTAGAAGTAACTCAAATTCCTATCAACGGGAAAGTAGCTGAATAAACCATAATCCAGTCACCAGTGGAATATTATACAGCAATAAAAAATGGAGTGCAGCAACACGAGATAACATGGACAAGTCTGAGCAATATAATATCAAGTAAAAAAAGATGCCAAAAGATTAAGTTAAAAATAACTGAAGTAAGAATTTTTACTTTCCAGAATACACAAAACTTTTTTTTTTTTTAATTATAGAAGAAGGAAAGTATGGGAACTCTGACATGAGCTTGGAGGGTGATTTCCTCCACTTTGGGAAGGCGGGGAAATGGGAGCAGGAGAAACTGCGTGGTTCGATGCTGTTACTGTGACATGCTGGCTTTCATGTTGGGTGTAGGTAGGTTCCTAGGTGCTATTATATTATTTAAAACAATGTAGCGAATAGCTGTATCCATTAAAATGGGCCACCAACAGACCAATGAAGAGAGTGGTTCTTGAGCCAAAGATTAGGATTAAGTCAATTCTATGTACTTAAGGGCCAAAACCCAATAAAAATGAAATGTATTTCATAGCCTGGGTCATATAGTAAAAGAAAGGGTAAAGGCTAGAACACAGGATGCCTGTACCTGGACACGCAGTGTGAGTGGGGGAAACTCCCACGAGGTGCACGGGGTGGGGCGGGGCGGGGCGTGGATGCTCTGCGCATGCACAGGAACGCTGGGCGCGCAGGGGCTCACGGCTGGGGCGCTGGTTGCATGGGGACCCGAGAAATTGCTGGGATACCTTTGGACCTGTTCTGTTGAGCAAAGCATGTAGGTGTTGACCTAATCTAACCTGATTCCAAACGCACAGGGCCTTTGCTTTCTTAGTGTAGCCAGGAGTCCCGCTGTCCCTGTCTGTGCCACCTTTCCTGTGACCTGGCTGACCCTAGGCTCGCATCAGCGGCTCGTTAATCTGGGACTGAGTGGGCAGCTCCCGGGCGGAGGTGAGGCTGAAACAAAGCCTCTTTGTTCTTCCCAGGATTGCCCCATCCTCCCGTGGACCCTGCGGGCTCCGCGCTGCCCGGTGGCCAGGCAGGCAGGCTTGGTGGGGCTGTGTTTGCTCAGCCCTGATGCTGTCCCCCAGGGTGACCTGTCCTCCTCTGACCGTCCTGCCCCCATCGCTCCCCATGCCTGGGTTCACATTGTTAGGGACTCAGGAATCTAACCTGATGCTCTCAGTGTGTCGTCTGGGCTGTCACACACACAGAGCGGAGGGGGAGGTGATGATGAGGGGAGTTTTCCATCCAAAATAGAAATGAATTTTGTTAAATCAGAGAATCATAAAAAGTAACACATAAATGCCTTGGGCTTTTTGTTTTCACTTAAATCCCGTAAATGGATGGAGGGACAAGTCCTGTGCTTGAGAGTGTCCTCTCATGGGTGAACCAGCAAACCACACTGAGGCCCGGCTCCTGTGGGTGCACACCGTTCCCCCCACACACACACCGGGTCCCTGCACCCGAACGCCGGGCTGCACCCCGCCGATTTCCATCAAAATACAGCCCCTGCCTTCCCAGGAGCAGCCACCTCTTCGCGGCCCCCTAGTTGGTCAAAAGAGGCAGGTGTTCCCACGTTTCACAGGTGGAGCCCCTGAGGCCCCAGCGACCAGGTGAGTCACATTGAGCACAGAGTCGGGGACACTGGGACTCAGCTGGCACAGGGGTCATCATCTGAGCACCAGGAGGGACCCCTCACCTGAGGCCAGAAATTCGCTCTGGCAACCTCATCATTGACCAGCAGACCTTGGCGGGTCTCTGAGCTTCAGTTTTGCCTTTTGTCAAAGGGGACCCCACCGTCTCCCTGCAGGGCTTCTGCCAGGATGAACGGAGGCGGCACAGAGGGGCAGTGGGCATGCGAGTCCCCTTCTTGCCAGTCTTGCCGTGACCCCGCATCATTCCCACCCTCCCTCTCTCTCCCTCCCCCAGCTTCACGTGGCTCTGCGGACACGTCCACCGGAACATCCTCTCCAAGTTCACGGGCCAGGCGGTGGAGCTCTTTGACGAGGAGTTCCGCCACCTCTACGCCTCCTCCAAGCCGGTGATGGGCCCGAAGTCCCCCAGACTGGCCGCAGCCCTCCAGCCCAGAGCGGGACACGGCCCCCCACCCGGCCACCTCAGTGGCAGTAGCTGCTCTGCCAGCGACCGACTGTCCTCCAACGGCTTCAGCAGCCCATCGATGGGAAGCAACCCCCAGAACCGGAGTCAGTCCACATCCTCAGCGCCCAGCAGCCCCCGGGGCCCAAACCCACCTCCGCCCCCCAGGCTTCAGCCCTCCCAGGGCCTCTGGGCTGCCCTGAGGCCCCACGATGGCCTGCCTGCTGTCCACAGTAACCTCAACGCCTACAGGCCCGCGCGGCTGCAGCTGCAGCACCTGGGGCTGGTGCCCAGGGCAGCCCAGGCCTGGAGGCCGTTCCTGCAGGCCTCCCCTCATTTCTGAAGGGTCCCTTGCCCCAGCCACCCTCCCAGGATTCCTGGGTCATTCTAGCCCAAGGACCCCACCTCAAGGACTAGCAGCTTTGACCCCACCTCCCTCCCACTTGAAGACACTTGGACAATATGGCTGCCTGGGTTTGAACATTCCAGGTCTGAGACCGTTCACTTGCCAACCCCACCAGTCCCTGGGTTTCTCTCTCTCGTTTGGCCCATGCAGCACATTCTGGAAGGTTGCAGGGTGGGGGTAGGGGGAACTAGAGGACAAAATCGTGACAGCGGAGCCCCTTTCTTCCAGAGAGCCGCCAGTGTGTTAATATTTCCGCTCTTTGAATCTCTAATGTAAGGGGTGGGGGGAGAAACATCCATTTGTTGTTCTACTTATTTATGCATTTATTGGTTGATTCTTGTGTGTGTCCTAACCGGGGAATTGAACCAGCAACCTTGGCATATCGGGACGGTTCTCTAACCAACTGAGCTACCCAGCCAGGGCTGGACAAGGCAGTTAGCAACTCAGTGTTGAGGATCGCTTCCGGGCAGAAGCTTCAAGAGCCAGTGCGTTTGGCCTTGTGTGAACACAGCTCAAGGTGGAGACCCCTCCCTCAAGGTGGAGCCAGCTAGGGTTCCTGAGAGACTGTGGTGAGCAGGCCCTCCCACTCCTGCCCCGCCCACCCACAGTGGGTCAGCAGTATGAGCAAGACATAAACTTTGTTGTTCAGGCCACGGAGACTGGGGTTGTTTCTGACTGCACCATGATCCAGCCTCACCTGACAGATAAACCTTGGGACCCACTGACACAGGCTGGACCGTTCCTCTGTGGAACTGGATCCCCGGTGTCCCCAGCCGTGAGCTTCCATCCCAAGGCAGCATCTCCGTCAGGAGACTCGTAGGACTTTACACAGCAGGGGAGGGCTTCACTAAAGGCCAAGCACGTCCTTTCCCAAGTTTCCAGTCCTCCCACACCCCTCTGTAGCTCCGCTCTGGCTAGAGTCACACCCGCAGCTGCCCCGGCAGGCCTCCTTGCTGCGGGCCACCCCGAAACATCCAGAGCAAGGGGGTGCTCACCAAGCTCCAGGCACAGTGCCAGGCAGAGACCCAGACTCACATCTGTCCCGGAGAATTCCAAAGTCCGCTGGAAGTAGCACCCACCAGTAAGAACACAAGAGAAGGAAAGAAACTGTATGACAGTCGTATGTGGGGGGCTTCCCTTATGGCCAGATGCAGTCCCGACACCAGGGCTTAGGGGTCACATTACCCTCTGGCGGGACTGACTCCAAGCGTTGATTGCTGATGACCAACCTTACCCCCTAAGCCTCTCTCTCCTGGAAATCGTAGGCAGTATTCATTGGGTCCTCACCAGATACTGATTTTTTATCTCTCTCTATACATTGTGAGAGCCCAGAGGCCAAGGGTATCTTCGCAGGCTTCAAGGGACCCTAACAACGGGGCTTTGGACGTCCCAGGGTACAATGAACGCTACCTGACTCTCTCCTGCGGGAGGGACTAACATTCCGACACCCAGGACGACCTTTACTTTCCCCTCTCCGGCCGCACCTGCCTGGGCTCCCCGCCTGCAGCTGGCTCGACCTGCTGGTTATCACAGAAGCGGCCGAGCCGCACTGTTCTCAGTGCTTCATTTTCTGGACCTGTTCCAAGAAGCCGTTGGCACAGAGAAGCTGTCACTCACTCTCAGACTCTCCGGAAGAGCAGGTGAGGGAAACTGCTATCGGAGCACGTGGGCACTGCAGAGGCACGTGCCCAGGCACAGCACGGCCTCCTTGTTCTGCTGGTTTACTGGACTTTGATTGAGACAGATGCATTGCTTCCCAAGATGCTCCATCCTTATAACCTCTGAAGGGCATGGTGGGTGAGGGTGTCCATACGACAGTGCCACTTGCCAAGTGGACAGAGAGGCTGGAGGGAGGTGGCCCTGGAGCACAGGGGGACACTGTGTGCACAGGCAGGCCGGGATCCAGCTCGTAGGAGCCAAGGTTCCTTTCAGCTCTGCCTGCTCACCGCATCACAGTTCACACAGACATCTCCTGGCTGGCAAGCCGGGCTTTGAGAGCAGAGGTTTCTAGACCTTCCCAATGAAACGGTCGCTAGTGAAGAACCTCCCGGCTCTCGGAGCCCCATCTCCCCCAGAGAGAGCCAGCGGGCCCTTCCTTGATTTTTCGAGAATGGAGAGAAGCTGGCTTTTCAGGCTGCTGTGGAGACGCCACGACCAGGGGGCTTGTAAGCAGCAGGCATTCACTTCTCACGGTTCTGGAGGCAGGAAGGCCAAGGTCGGGAGCCAGCGTGGCCGGATTCTGGTGTCCCTTCCTCCTGGTTCACAGACGGCTGACTTCTCACCGGGTCCCCACGTGGTGGAAGGGACAAGGTAGCTTAAAGAAATGCCCAGCTCATCGTTTCCTTCCTGATAGTCTGTCCCCGATCCTGGGAGACCAGCCTTGACTTCCACTCCAGAAGGGCCTGAATTCATCATGTATTTGATCACAAGTCACCCCCCACAGCCCCGGCCATGGGGCAGGGGCTGGGCAGCCCAGTGCGGGGAGGGAGATGTGCTCTCAGCTCTCAGAGAGCTCATGTGCCAACGCAGAGTTTATATGCCAGGGCGGCGGTAGGCCCTTTGTTTCAGAGATCTTGGTTGATTTCAGTTACTGACCACTTGGGGTACTTAATGTTTTTTTCTCTTTCTGTGTTTTAAATTACAGCCCTTATGTTTTAAATTCACCAATAAAGAGTGAACCTGCCATACCCTAGGTCCCCACCCTCAACCCCGATAAAAGCAGAACCCCAGGCCCATGTGTTCTCTCTCTCTCTCTCTCTCTCTCTCTACTTGTGTGACCCCAGGTGTGCTGTGTAACTTCCAGGTCCTGAAAGTGATAGACCTGTATTCTTTCACAGTTTTGTGGGTGAAAAAAAGGTACTGTAATAAATCATAAGTTCCTAACTGGGCAGGTCGTGGTGGGTGGTCACACCCCTGGTCTGTAAGTTCTTCAGTGTGAGATTTCTAAGCCAGCCCTGTCCATCACTCTTGTACATCTAGGTTAGCACACCTCTGAGATGCCAGCAACGATACCCCTGGAAGGCATAACCGCCCTATAGAGAGCACATCATCTCACCCACCCTGTAATCCACCCCACCTTGCTCTCCTGTAACCTGCCTCCTGTTTCCTCCTGGATTCAGAAAGCATCCAAAGAGCTTCAGACGGCCATTCTGCGCAGCATTGGAGATCTGCCTTCCCTGCAACTGTCATCACTTTTGGCTCGAATAAACTCATAAAGATTCTCTGCTGGTCTGGGCATTTCCTACGTCGACAGTTTCCTGCTGGTTCCTGAAGGGCATCTTGCAATCCTAACAAGAACCACGAGGGCAGGGCCAGCCACAGCACTGGTGATCGATAGGCTGAGACCAGTACACAACATTCCTGTTGCCATGTAACCCAAGTATTCACGGGTTCTGGGGATTACGACATGGACATCTTTGTGGGGCCATTATCCATCCACCTACACATCCCCGGTATCTCATGGGGGCGCAGGCAAGAACGCAGCTGGGCCTGCAGACCACGAAAGGCCCGGAATCAGGAAGCGGCAGAGCGGAGAGCGGAGAGCCGTCCCTCTGTCCCTTTCTGCACACCTCCCTCATATTCTCTTCCCCGAGGAGCTGCTCTGCCCACTCCACTTGGTGGAACACAGCCACCCCCAAGTGTTGTCCAAGTCTCAGACGCGTGAGAAGGCTCTTCCATTCATTTCTGTCTCTAGGGGAGAATCTGATTGGCCCAGCACAGGTCAGGTGAACTCGCCATCCTCTCTCCAGTCAGGATCACTGACTGCACATACGGCTGCCAGGTACCCACCTACGTGGATGCCAGGGCAGCTCCCAGAGAGGAGGGGCAGGGTGGTCGTTAGCTCAAGGGCCCAGCAGACGCAATGCTGAAGCTTTAGGGGACAAAGCCGCTCTGCCGCTGAGGGAGAGATCTCTGGATAAGGAAGGGTGAGCCCCAGGTAGGCAAATGCCTGCCCCCTGTTGTTCCCAGCCTCCTAGCAAGTCCACCAGTGGATACACTTCACCCGGGAAGACGGGCAGGAGCCAGGCCTGGGTTGCTCCTCATTAGGACCATTATTTTGACGGCTCAGTGGGATGGGGGTTGGGGGTGAGGGACAGGGACAGGATGACACATACAGCAGCAGGCCTCTGTGGGACACACAGCACTAGCCTGAGGTCTGGCTCAGCAAGAGGCCAGGCCAGGCACTGGGCAGAGGGTGCACACGACCACACCTGAGCACTTGGAACCAGCCACACCTTTGGAAGCAGAGCTTTGAGTCTTTTGTATCATCTTCTCCATTTTTTGTTTGTTCTTATGATTATAAGACCTTGGAAAGCAGTGTGTAAATTTTCTTTACAGATGATATTTCAAAGCCGCAAGAAAGCTGTTATTTAAAATAGTCTTCACAAACAGTGGCCTTGGCTTTGTTTCCGAGATTTCTGCCCAGGGTTTTTCTGAAAGGGAGACATCTTTGTGGTGGGGCGGTAGCGCGTGGTCAGGCAGGGCCTCTGCGCGGCCGTGGGGCTCTGCAGGCACAGGCCCACGGGCTGCCGGTTCACCAGGCTGCCAGCTCCCCGGGCTTCTGCAGCCTCTGCCAGGGCCTGGGGCTCCAGGAAGGCAGCCCTGGGCAGAACTCATGGCACTGATGGGAAAGCCGAACTCGATCACAAAGGGGCAAACCAGAGACAGTCCTGAAGCCCATGATCCAGCCAGGGTTCATATAGTGAATATTCACTAGTAATTCCAATAAGCATTTTGGGAAAAAGAAAAACACGGGTACTATGACAACATTTAAAGGGGACCTGAGCCAGTTTGGGACCAGAAACGTCTCATCGGGGAGTGATCTTTGAGATCCGCAGGGAAGGGGACATTTCTGGTAAGGTTGGGGGATTGGGAGGCGGAATGTTCCAAGCAGAGGTAGCTGGGCGGGCAAAGGCTTGGCTGGCAGGAAGCCTGAAGGGTCCAGGGACGTGTGAGGAAACCAGTGAGCTGGGGTGGAGGCCAGGCGGACCAGCAGGCCCTCGTAGCTTTGCGGAGGTTCGGTAAGTCACTGAAGGACTTTGAGAATGATCTTTACTTTTAGAAAGATTCCTGGGCTAGAGTATAAAGACTGCAGGGGTAGGGGAATAAGACAAAAGACTCACCAGCTCAAATACTAAGCACAGACCACTCCACAAGAAAACATGGAGGACAGGCCTTTGGAGGTCCTAAGAGGCAAGAATTGCCCTTGCGTCCCTCCCCACCACCTGGAGTACAGCCAGCCACTGCTCTGTGGTTCACATTTGCTCTCCTTCTGAGTGATTCATTCATCGACAAGAGGGTGGAGTGTCTAAGTAGGCTGGCCTGAAATTTTTCTTCAGCATAATCACTGCTCCATTAATCACCTTCATCATCTGCACTGGAAGTGATCAAGGTGACTTTTGTGTGATGAAACCCAGAGGTGCCCAATCTTCCTGGGCGCCCCTTCCCGCCCTCCCCGATAGCCGAGGCGTTGAGAATGGAGGAGGCTGGGTTCTCACAGGCACGGGCATGCCGCTGCCCGGAGAGCCAGGTGGGGCTCCCAGGGAGTGGGCGCGATGAGCAGCTCCATGAGGACCACTCAGGCAGTGCAGCGGAGATCCCGTGGACCCGGGAGGAAGGCCAGAGGGCTGAGAGCTGAAAACTAGAAGCCTGAGCAAAGTCTGATGGGAACTGGGGGGGGGGGGCAAGAGAGGCGAGGGGCGTCAAGGGCATTTCTCGGGGACCTGGACAAACGGGAAGAGAGGGCTTTAGCTACAGAAATTGGGAGGTGCTCGGATTGCCTAAGCACTCCGTCAGATCTGCGGTATTAACCTTTTGTGCAAACAAAGTAAGATGCTGGCCAATTAATTCTTTTCAACAAACACTTAGTGAGGGGGCCGGGTTCTGTGCCCCATGGATACAGGTATGAACAAGACAGTCCCAGTCCCCCGGCTGTACCAAGTTCAGAGTCTGTCATGGAAAACAAATAGCGATTGTGACACAGAGCAATGTAGGCCAGTGTGGGAGGCGAAGGGGAGAAGGACAGAGGACAGAGGCCCGCGCCACCTGGGAGAGACTCTGGGACACTGACGCTCCGTCCTCACCTGAAAGCTGAACGTGAACAGCTGAGTTATGGGGCTGGGGAGAGGTGCAGACTGAGCCGCCTGAGGCGGAAGTTACTGCGCATTTAAAGGTGGGGAGCAGGGCCTGACCGGGCGGTGGCTCAGTGGATAGAGCGTCGGACTGGAATGCCGAGGACCCAGGTTCAAGACCCCAAGGTCGCCAGCTTGAGAGCAAGGCTCACCAGCTTGAGCCCAAGGTTGCTGGCTCGAACAAGGGGTCACTCGGTCTGCTGTAGTCAAGGCACATATGAGAAAGCAATCAGCCCTGGCCGGTTGGCTCAGTGGTAGAGCGTTGGCCTGGTGTGCAGGGGACCTGGGTTCGATTCCCGGCCAGGGCACATAGGAGAAGCGCCCATTTGCTTCTCCACCCCCCCTCCTTCCTCTGTCTCTCTCTTCCCCTCCCGCAGCCAAGGCTCCATTGGAGCAAGGATGGCCCAGGCGCTGGGGATGGCTCCTTGGCCTCTGCCCCAGGCGCTGGAGTGGCTCTGGTCGCTGTGGAGCAACCCCCCGGAGGGGCAGAGCATTGCCCCCTGGTGGGCAGAGCGTCGCCCCTGGTGGGCATGCCGGGTGGATCCTGGTCGGGCGCATGCGGGAGTCTGTCTGACTGTCTCTCCCCGTTTCCAGCTTCAGAAAAATACAAAAAAAAAAAAAAGAAAGAAAGCAATCAATGTACAACTAAGGTGCCACAATGAAGAATTGATGTTTCTCATCTCTCTCCCTTCCTGTCTGTCTGTCCCTGTCTGTCACACACACACAAAAAGGTGGGGAGCAGAAATGAATGCATAAGGAAGTGGAACAACAAATCAGTTTCTCTCTCCCTTTCTCTCTAAAATCAATAAATATTCAAAAAATTTTAATGAAAAAAACAAAGGTGGAGAGCAGGAGAAGACGAAGGCCTAGGTTGCCCACAATCCAGCTAGGGCTCTATCCAGAGGGCCATCAACACTTAGACCATAAACTCCATGATAACCTGTGTCTCCCTGGCGATCGCACAATGCATGTCACCTAACAGGAGCTCAATAAGAGATTGTGAGTAACTCAGCAGATGGATGGAGGACAGTGGGGAGCTGTTGGGGGGTTTCCATACTTTTTACAGTTCCTAGAACTTGAAATGTCTATTAGTCAGTCTTCTGTTTTAGAGATAAGTGACTCAATGTGCAACCTCTGCTCCCGCTCTCACTCATTCTAAGGAGCGCTCAAAACAGAAAGACCTTGGTCTGCTCTGGGAGGGGCCTGGGAACGGGGCAGAGGGCAGGTGAGGCAGCAGGGAAATCCTGACGACGTCACGCTGTGTCCGGGGCTGCCATTCTCTTCCCTCTGAAGAGGAAAACAAGCTTGTGGAACCCTGTCTGCTGAGGTGTTTGGTATTATTAAATTCCACTTCTCCAAGGGAGCCTTCCCATCCCAGGCATTCGAGGAGGAAGTGGCCCTCCGTATCTGAAGATGATGTTATAGATACAGAGTATGATTAGAATTTGTGTGGCGGAAAGGACAGGGTATCAATCGCCTGTAGACTGCTCCCTGCACCCATCTGCGTCTCCCCCTTGGGACTTTGAGGCAAGAGGCAGTGACGCAAACCCACGCAGGTTATCCTGCAGGCTGGGCCGCCAATAATCAAGCCCCCTGCAGCATCTGTGAAAGTCACAGGCTAGCTGGACCGGTCTGGTCAAGTCCCAGGGTCTTCCCTGACCCTGACACTGCCTTCATTTCAACAATCTTTGTCATTCCTCACGATTCTGCGCAATGTGAACACTTATGCTGCTGGTTACATATCGTAACTATGACATCTGAGCCTCTTTGACACCCTTTCCCAGCAGATAACTTCTAAAGGGGTGGGAGGCCTAACGGAGGTGAATGGCAAAAATCAAAAGACAACAAAAAATCAAGAAACTGAACACAGTAGAAAGAACCTGGGAGAGAAGCCATTTTTATAAAACATAAATAATTGTTTTTAATTCACTATATTCCATGGCCAGCAGTGGAGTCCCTCTACAGTAAACAGGGACACTTAGCACAGCGCCGGATGTTTTGTATCTAAAGGGACTACTGAGCGGAGATCCGTATCTGTGTGTGGGACTGGTTTTCAGAGGAACAGACGTGGTCCTTGATCTTTCTGAACCACTTGTCTTCAAATTCTTCCGACGATGCGACCACCAAGGCGGCCAGGGCTGCAGAGCCCACACACCTCACCTCGTTGTGAACCTCGTCTTTTATTTTTTCTGGGACGATATCTTCTCCCATAACCTGCAGGAGGAGGAGAAAAACCCTGGCCCAATAAAAGGGGCACCAGACGTGGCATGCAAGACGGAGCTAGTCTCCAGCGGAAAGGATTTCATACCAGCAGAACTACCGTAGCAGGCAGGGGACAATTCTAACAGTTACAACACACTGAGAAGATGTTTGATCAGAAGCAGCAGTCAGAGGGCCATGTGGGTAAAGCAGCATCCCACGTTCCTAGTCTCATCTTCCCCGAGTGAACAGATCAGCAAGTACTGAGGCGCTTGTCGGCCTCCAGGGAAGCCGAGTCAGCCTGTGAGCATCTTCTCCTGGCGAGAACGCAGCTGTGAGTGGTTCTCCCTCCTTGCAAAATGACTGAAAAGCCGGGCTTGGCAGCACAGAACTGCTGGGGGTGGTGTGGGGGACACACAGATTCTTTCTCTTAGAAGTTATCCAAAGAAGCCAAAGGAAGTGGTGGGGCCCACCCTTTCCTGACCCAGAGACTCAGTCAGTCCAGAAACGTTACCATAGCAATCTCAGAGACTTAAGCAGCATGCCTGCCCTCTGAAGGCACAATACTGCTCCCTACTGGTCAGAACCAGGCTCACATTCGCATTAGTTTCTCTTTGATAAAACACCCACAAAGACAAGACATGACATATGCTTGCTTTTGGGGGGGAGAGGGGCTAAGAGCTATCTATTCAAGCAATCATTTTATCTGAGGCCAGCTGAGGGACAAATGGCCACAGAACAGGACGTTCCAGGAAAGCTCCAAGGGGATGTGGACTTCGGCTGGTCTTCGCCGATGGGAACAGTCAGTAGTGGGGAAGGGAAAACCCAGGACAAGTTCCTTAGACACGGGCAGAGCAGTCCAGCGGAGGCAGACTGTGTAAGGAACTACTAGGTCGTAAGTCTGGGGCTCTTCTCTGGAAGGCCTTGCACATTACTATCAAGACCTTAAACGGGACCGACCTCTCAGGTATGGATGGGGCCACATGTTAGTTTTAAGCAAGCAGGGAATATGGTCAAAGCGATGTTTGTTTTGTTTTAAATTTTACTTTTCAATTATAGTTGATATTCAATATTATTATCTATTAGTTTCAGGTGTAAAGCATAATGGTTAGATGATTATATAATTTGTAAGCGATCCCCCCCCAATAATTCTAGCACCTAGCTGGCACCAGGGTCCTGGCTCTGTTCCCCGTGCTGTACTTGACATCCCTGTGACTGCTCTGTAACTACCAATTAGTACTCCTTCCTCCCTCCCCCTTTCCACCCCGTCCTCGAAGCAATGATTTAAGATGAACTGAGCAGCAATTTCAAGACAGGCCTGCGGGGAGAGAAGAAGCAAGGAGAAACAACAGGTCACGGCGCGAGTCAGACACGAGGCGATAGGACGACCGCTCGAGTGGCGGGAGAGGAGTGAACGGTGGGCCCTGAAGGAAGGGTGGGCTCGGCGCCCGGCGGGACGTGAGAACCAAAGGCGAGGTGCCAGGTCCGGACAGAAATGGAATAGCAGATAGGATCAAAAGAGAACATGTGTCTACAATGAAGGGATGGTTCTCTTCACCTCCCGAGCTCCCTCTCAACAAGCGCTCGTGCGGGCAGAGTCCGCACAGGCACTGCCCCATGCTGGGCCCTGGCCGGAGCCGGGGACTGTGCTATCACTTCACTTCAGACCCTGTGTCCTGCAGTGACAGAACAGTCGTCCCAGGTTAGTCCTCAGTAGGTAACTGGTCTGAGACGGGAGACAAGCTTGAGAAGGAGCAGAGACGCCGATCAGAGGGTGACCAACCCTGAGGTGTGAGTGTGGTTATGGCGTCTGCGGGAGAGGCAGGGAAGAGAGAACCCGGTGAGACCTCAGGGACACAGAAGGACCCACGGAGTCTCAGAGGCAGGGGCGCAGTCAGAAACACAGGCGGAGAGCGGAGTGCAGCCTCTCGGAGCGCAGGGGCGAGGAAGCGAGAGCGAGCGGCCCCCAGCGGCAGGTCTACAGAGATGTGAAGGCAGCAGCCCAGGGAAAGGCTACGGTGAGCACAGGCTCGAAGAGGCATCTGTGGCTGCCTGTGGCCCCCGGGAACGGCCCACAGGAAGGGGAAGGCTGACGGGGGCTCGGGACAGCAGACCAGAGCCTGGATCCCAGCCCAGAGAACCGGAGTCCAGCGGGAGCTCAGCTTGGGGAAGGGAGAAAGGAGCGGGCAGTAGGTATTTCTTGAAAGCATGATGTTAGGACATATATGGAGAGAGTAATTCTCATAGGAAAACTCCCTGAGCAGTTGAGTTTCAATTATTTTTAAAGAGAGTACTTTAAAATCATGGATAATCTCCAAATGCCATTTTAGGACATTTCAACAGCATATTAAAAAGAAAAAAGCTTGTAAAGGTTTAAAGAAAAATTGCCATCTGAATGTGTCTGCAACCATCCGAGTAGTCAAAGGGTGGAGCAGACAGAAAGTGGACTTGTAGCTGGGTGGGCCCTGCTCCTTGGGCAGCCAGAACCTCTCTGCGGCTCACTCCCAGCCCTGCCTGTCCCACAGGCTGTGAGGAGGATGAGTGGAGGAAAACATGTGCGCAAGTCTTGCACAAATGTCAACATTCACTCATTCATTTGTTCCGCACTCAGAAACCAGCTACCAGGCAACATGCTGTCCAAGCAGATAGGGACTCACAAGCACCAGCCTGTACATGAAGATGCTGCAAGAGAAGGACGATGAGGAAGCCGTTTCCAGGGATGAAGTGACCAAAGGCACGTAAAGGGGGGACACAGAAGTCCTTTAGCGGATGAGACTTCACCTCGTTTCTTAAAAACTGGTATCGGGGCCTGACCTGTGGTGGCGCAGTGGATAAAGTGTCGACCTGAAAATGCTGAGGTCGCCGGTTCGAAACTCTGGGCTTGCCTGGTCAAGGCACATATGGGAGTTGATGCTTCCAGCTCCTCCCCCCTCTCTCTCTCTGTCTCTCTCTCCTCTCTCTCCCTCTTTGTCTCTCTCTCCTCTCTAAAAATGAATAAATAAATAAATAAAAACTGGTATCGGAGCCGGGAAATATCCCTACGATGCCCGTTTCAGGGAAACCCTCGGGTTGCACTCACCTCAGCCATCAGCAGCAACGTATCTTCTTTGAAGCTGAACCCTTTGATTTTATCTTCAATTTCCTGCTGGGTCTTTAAGTTCCTCTCCAAAGCGAAGGATGTTTGCTGAGACTGGGTGAGCTGAAGCAAAAGCCTGAAAAACAGAAAAGTCTCCAGAGTTGGTTCCCGAAAGGACAGCAGGGAGGAAATGTTCACACCCAGCAAGGCGTCAGCGGGGCGAGCCTGCTGGGCCGAAGGCAGGCACTCACCCTTGTAGGAATCCCTGAGCTTCTTCCTCTGACCAAAGGGTCCAGCTTTACACTGGAGGGTCATCATTTGCAAAGACCAAAGCTTCTCAAAGACATCACTAGAGAGCAAGCCCTCAAAGGGCTTCTTGTAGAAATCCAGCAAAAGCAATGTGGAGCGAGAAGGTCCAGCCTCCCGGCCAGAGGCCCCTCCCCCAGACTCATCGGGACGTGTTCTTTGCAGTCGGTGCTCGGTGATTCTTCCATGTCCCCGCACCCACTGCACCTTGACCTCCAGAACTAGTAGGCTCTCTAGCTCACTTCAATTTCCCAGAGCGGGGCTAAATCTTTGAGGACCCTCCAATGACCACTTTGCAACGTCTTCACCACTAACTTCCCTGTCATGACCAAAATCTGCTTCCCTATCTGACCAGGCGGTGGCTCAGTGGTTAGAGCATCGGACTGGGACGCGGAGGACCCAGGTTCAAAACCTCGAGGTCACCGGCTTGAGCGCGGGCTCATCTGGTTTGAGAAGGCTCACCGGCTTGAGCCCAAGGTTGCTGGCTTGAGAAAGGGGTCACTCAGTCTGCTGTAGCCCCCCAGTCAAGGCACATATGAGAGAGCAATCAATGAACAACTAAGGTGCTGCAACGAAGAATTGATGCTTCTCATCTCTCTCCCTTCCTTTCTGTGCCTATCTATCCCTCTCTTGGTCTCTCAAAAAAACAAACAAAAAAAACCCTGGTCCCCTTGCCGCCTCTCCCTGTCCTCCTCACTGGCACCATCACTGTTGTCTTAAACACTGAATGGGTAGGCACCACACACCCCTGCAGGCACCGAGGGACCCTGGTGAGTGAAACAGACAGGTTCCTGCTCCAGGATGGAAGGACAGCGATCACCAATGGTAAGAGAGACGCAGGTAGTGGTGCATGCTGGGAAACCGATGCGTGTCTACCTGGGATGGCGCAGCGGGTGATGGCTCTTCTGAGCTACCCCGCAGGCCGAGGCCTCAAGGAGGAGGAGCCAGCTGCAAGAACATCTGGGGAAGAGGACTCAGACACAAGATGTCTGATGTGTGTGTGAGAATCACAAAGATCCCTGTGGGAGGAACACAGCCAGGGAGAAAGAAACTGTAGCAAACAAGGAGGAAGAGAAAGGCAGGGCCGACTCCCAGAAGACCTCACAGGCGGTGGAAGGAAATGGGGAATTTATGTGAGAGCGATGGGTTGTCACTGGTGAGTTTTATACAAGAACCCGACCCAATTCACATTCACCCTGTTTTCATTCCACCCTATCTGTATCACCTGGCTTCTGGAAGCACTTACGTTTCTGACCCCTTCTCCGTACCTGCTTTCTCCCTCTTGTTCCTGAAATCACTTGAAAATACAGCTTTCGCTTGCTCCTTCCGGTTCATGTTAATTCACCCCTCAACTCTCTGCAACGTCAACCCATCACTAAGGAGACTGCCTTCTCAGATGACCTCCTCCCTCTCAAATCCTCTTCTCATAGTGATCCCACCCGACGCCCACTGCCACCTGATTGCTGATCTCTCTCCCCAAACTCCTTATCTCCGGCCCCTGTCTGAGCTCACCCTGCATCTGTCCTGCAGGCACCTGACTCCACACATCAAACCTGCAGTCACCTGCACCGTAAATGTGCTCTATTCTTCCTCCCGTGTCCTGTCTCGGTGAAAGGCACCCCTCCCCCCCCCCATCCAGAGTCCACCCCTCCGTCCTCCCCTCCTCAGCCCACCCTTTCCACACCAGGCTGGTCACCAAGTCCTGGCTATTCCATCCTTCAGTGACATCCATTTTCTTTTCTTTTCTTTTTTTTTAATATTTCTGAAGTGAGAAGCGGAGAGGCAGAGAGACAGACTCCCACATGCGCCCAACTGGGATCCACCTGGCAAGCCCACTAGGGGGTGATGCTCTGCCCATCTGGGCTGTTGCTCCATTGCAACCAGAGCCATTCTAGCACGTGAGGTGGAGGCCATGGAGCCATCCTCAGCACCTGGGCCAACTTTGCTCCAATGGAGCCTTGGCTGCAGGAGGGGAAGAGAGAGCTAGAGAGGAAGGAGAGGAGGAAGGGTGGAAAAGCAGATGGGCGCTTCCTCTGTGTGCCCTGGTCGGGAATTGAACCTGGGACTTCCACACACCGGGCTGACGCTGTACCGCTGAGCCAACTGGCCAGGGCCCTGTGGCCTTTTTAATTACCATTGTGCTGTCCCCCGGTCAGGTCCTCACCACCATCCACCCACTACTCCACAGTCCCACATCCTTCACTGGTGTCCCTAGCTCCAAACTCCTTCTGCCAATACGTCCTCCCAACCACGGGACCTTTCTCTTGAGGTCACAACACCACTTCAACATTTAAAACCTTCAAATACTCTTCGGGCCTTCAGCATGAGGACCAGACTCTTTAAGAAGACATTTAACATCTTGTGCCACTACAAAGGAAGCAACAGAAGTACATTTAAAACCCAGTGCTGACCCCATACTGTGCACAGCCGTGAGTGTGTCAGCGACTTGAACTCTCACACCCCACAAAGGAGGTATTCTCCCCCCATTTCTCCACCTGTCGAGATGAGGGACCTGGAGATCAGAGAGTCTGTGCAAGGTCAGACAGCTAGGAGTCCAGACTCACTGCTCAATGACAACAAGGTATCAGGTTCCTTAAGCGCAGGTCCAACTCCAAAGTCCTGCCTCCTACGTAACTGTGCCCACCACGCTGGCCCCGTGGGCTACAGCCACCTCTTGAGCTCACACCAGTGCTGTTCTCACCACCACACCATGTGACAACACTGCCACACCCCTCCAGCCCCTGGGCTGTGCTCTTTCTATCCCTCCTCGTGTGGCGAAGAATCCATGGTGGCAGCATAGCGTTCTGGGAAGAACACAGTCTGGAGTCAGAAACCTGGGTGCAAATCCTGCCAGCACTCGAGCTGTGCCACCCTGGCATGACTCTAAATTAGCTTCCTACCCACCCCCACGTGGTGAGGATTCGCGTGCAATCGTGCATGCAAAGCCTCTAGGACACAGGGATCTACACAACGGACAGATGCTCCCAGGGACACTCAGCAGAAGCGCCATTCCCTCCGGAAGGCTCCCGCCCCCTGCTGCACGAAACCAAACAGCTCCCAGGGGCTCCCAGGGGCCAGTCCGCAGAGTTCAGCTCACGCCACTGGCTGGTGTCTGTGCTGCTGGTCGCCGACTCTACACAGATGTCCCTCGATACAGTGAGGCCCGTAAGGAGGGACTCTCCTAACGACCTCTATGATCCCAGCACGTGCCTGGTGCACAGCACTAACTCAATGTACCTCTGAGTTACAGTGACATGGCCAACACTAAATAAACAGCTGGACAGTCTGGAATAGGCCACATAGATAGCATTCTCAGTGAGTGTCACTGTTAATCAACATTTCTTGAATGCTCCAGAGTTAAAAAAGGGAACCAACTCTATGTTCTTTGCTATCATTTGAGACTTGTGAGAGTCTGTTACTCTCATAAATTACAGAACTAGTGGGTGTACATTCCCCCTTTCCCTTAAACTCTTATACCATATGAATTCAAAGTGTCTGGAGCCACTGACCATGGGAATTCTCTGCAGGACAGATGAAACATGATGCTTAGTCACACTGTAAACAGTGACTCAAACAGCGGAGCAGGTGCAGTTCCTCAGATTTCTGTGGAACACAAGGGAAAAGCTCCCCCTTTGTCACCGTTCCTACATTTCTTTTTTTTTTTTTCTGAAGCTGGAAACGGGGAGAGATAGTCAGATAGACTCCCGCATGCGCCCGACCGGGATCCACCCGGCACGCCCACCAGGGGCAACTCTCTGCCCACCAGGGGGTGATGCTCTGCCCCTCTGGGGCGTCTCTCTGCCACAACCAGAGCCACTCTAGCGCCTGGGGCAGAGGCCAAGGAGCCATCCCCAGCGCCCGGGCCATCTTTGCTCCAATGGAGCCTCGGCTGCGGGAGGGGAAGAGAGAGACAGAGAGGAAGGAGGGGGGGCGGGGGTGGAGAAGCAAATGGGCGCTTCTCCTATGTGCCCTGGCCGGGAATCGAACCCAGGTCCCCCGCACGCCAGGCCGACGCTCTACTGCTGAGCTAACTGGCTAGGGCCCACATTTCTTTTCTTAATTTCAATGCTGTCCATTTTAAATTTTTATCTTGAGGGATGTTACAGGTTGTATTCTTGAGCCAATATAGTTTGGTTTCTAGATCTTACATACTAAAAAAGACATGTATCTGTCTAGACCTCCAGAAAATCTCAACAACATACATACACCAATTGTGTAGCCTGGAACTTTCAAAAGTTAAAATTAGAAAAACAGGCGCTTTATCCCGGGCTCAGCGTCGTGCGCTCGGTTCAGCCCAGCCCGCCGTCGGTTTACCTGGTGCGTATGAAGGATGCACAAGCTTTCGTCCGCGGCTCCAGCCACTCGGCTTGTCTCTTTGCTGCCACAGGGTCCTGAATATCATTAAGTGCCTTTTCACTCTCGTGATTATCACTGCCGCTTGCTTCCCCAGAAAACACAGAGCTCTCGGGCCGCGTCTCAGGGGAACACAAAGGGCAGTCTTCCCCCGAGTGTGGAAGGGAGTGGATAGTTTTGTCACGTGAGGTGAAACCGTGTCTGTGAGGTGAGGCAGAGGCGGCCGAGGGAGCTGGCTCCAGCGCCAGGTAAGCCTCTGCCAGTCTTCCCCAGTTCCAGGGGTGAAAAGGGTGCAGAGAGATCAGCTTCTGGAGGCAGCCGAGGGAGCCCTCCGCGTCCCGCGCGCTGGAGCGGACCGCGAGCTGCAGGTCCAGGGTGGTCGTCAGGTGGTCTGTGTTGGTTGCTTTCATTTCCTAAGGAGAGAAAAAAGAAAAGAGCTAAACCCTTGAACCGCAGAATGATTTCTATATAAAAAAGGAGATTCCTAAATACCAGGTTGTTGATGTGATAAATCAGAAGCACCCTCAGCAGCTGCACGAGCAGGGCGAACGAAGTATTTTTCAACAGCTCTCAGGTTGAAACCGTAAACCTAGAGAAGCAGAGGCTGCCCAGCAAAATAAGCACCAGTCATTCCCAAACGATCTCCTGTCGTAACAATAACGCAGTTATGTGACAGTGGTCTGACAAAGCTCAGTACCAGAAATATAAACGCCAGTTTTGCTTTGTTTTTTCAGTTTTTATTACAATCTTTATTGTCTTTAGCCAGACAGCTGAAAGACCCACGCCAACATTTTTATACCCTGGGCTAATGGCTCCATTTGAATAGTCCAGGCTTCCTAAAGATCCAAATGGCAATTTCCTTGAGTAATCGAGTGAACGCTAGGTTCAGATCTTCCTTGGCTTAGACATCCTAAGCAGGACAGTCGTGAAGCTCTGCGCTGCATCATGACACATGCTGCATGGTAATTGAATCCAAACGCATCGCCTCCTATCTGCGACCAAGGCCAGACATTTTTGGCTGGAGGGGGTGCTTGGTTTCCTTCTGATCAGAAAATCCTTCTCAAGTCTCCTTAAGCAGACCGCCTCTGGCCTAACCTGCCATATGGCACAAGCCCTGCGGCTGAGGGAAGCAAGCCTTCTTCTTCCAAGTTCACATCTGTGCAGACTGAATGACCTTCCAGTTGACCTGAAGTCAAAGGAAAACCTGGCTGTCTGGCACCCACACCAAGCTGCTGCCGAGAACGGCACCAAGTGACAACAGGTAGGAGCAAAACTGCCTGGCGGGCAGCCGAAGACACGGGCGCCCAGCGAGCCAAAGCTTGGGGAGGGTTCTCAGGGGTCATAGGTTGAATGACAAGACGAAATCAAGTCCCACCCATGTCGTTGTCACTGTGTCTTCCCAATGACAGAACTTATCTGGTTTCATTGTTACTCCTGTTTAGTACTCTGCCCTTTCCAACAAACCATGAACTTCCAGAAGGGTTTCTGTCCGATGCTGAATTCCCAGCGCCGCACCCCAGACTGACGTGCAAGGCCTCCTGAGTGATGCCTCTTCGGGTCTTACATTTGTATAAGGAAAGTGTCGCGTAGACCGGCTAGAACAAATGCCACCTCTCTTCTCCAGCCAGTCTGTAGTGCTTTCTACTGTTTGAGAACATGATTTCACTCATATGTGGAATATAAAACTGAAAGAAATAAGTGAACAAAAAAAAGAAACAAACAAAAACACGCAGACAGACAGTGTAGGTGCTCTGCCAGCCACGAGGGTGGGTGCCGGGGGGAGGGGGATGGGAGGGTGAAGGGGGTCAAATACAGGGTGACAATGGTGACAGGAGATGATCTGACTTTGGGTGGTGGGCACACAATGCAATATACAGGTCATGTACTATAGAAATGTACACTTGAAACCTATAAAAGCTTATTAACCAATGTCACCCCAATAAATTCATTTTTACTCTTTATTGAATTTGTTGGGGTGACATTGGTTAATAAAATTATATAGGTTTCATGTGTCCAAGTCTATAATATATCATCTGTCTATGGTATGTTCATCACCCCAAGTATTTTAATTAAAAAAAAAAGAAGACATTCTATTACTAATTTTATTTCAAAGTCATTAAGAAGAGAGATGAATACATTTCAACAGAAGTGAGCACAAAAATGCTCATATCCGGATGGGCCCTCAGGACTGGCTGTCTATTTTGTTCAGTGCTGTCTACTGACCTGTCCCCCTACAGAACGTGAGGGGACAATAGCCACTGAGATGAAACACAGAAATGAACCAGAGCTAATCACAAAAGAAGAGGAACTGCAGGTAAGGAAACAATTTAAAAACAAAACAAAGCATGTGGCACCGGGACCGAGGACCATGCAAATAGGCAGCGTCAGTGAGATCACGTGAGGAGACCCAGAAGGAGGATGAGACCCATGACCCACGCTGCCCGTCCCCTTCCCCAACAGCCCTTCCTGACGGGGTGGCCAGGGCCTGATGATGATTCTCAGAGTCCTAACAGAGGGTCAAAGATAGTCTGACTGGTCTTCCTCCCGCCTGGTAACCACCCAAGCATCTGCAGACTGGCAACAGATCTTTCTCTGACTCCCAGAAATGGAGACTGACAAAGCTAGAAGGAGCCACAGAGCTAAGCCGCCCCCGACACTAAAGAAGCTGCCGGGGCCTTCAGTGGCCCAGGCAAGGAGGCCAGAGCACACCAGTGACGCGCAAGACTGATTCGCAAGACTTGAGGAAGACAGCGGTGGCAGGAAAGCGGAACAGCAACAAAGAAACGGGGGACTGATGTCTAGAAAAAGGTCCCCAAGGGCCAAAGTTGCCGTTAGTCTGCAGATCAGGGAGACCGAGGATGAACGTTTTAATCCTACCAAGTTCACTTTTCAAGTCATGGGCTTCCTTAACAGGGTATTCTTAGCTTCCGGCTTAAGAGTTAACCCACAATAGCAATAACCAGAGGGAAAGGGGTGGGCGAGGCGGGGGTGGGGGTGGGGACAAAGGCACAGGAGGCGCACCACACAGTGAGCAGACGGTGTTATATTGAGTTGTGCACTGGAAACCTGTATGGTTTTGTGAACCAATGTCATCCCAATACATTCAGTTAATAAAAAAGAAGAAAAGAAAAAAGAACTCACAATTAGTAAAGGAGAGAAAAAGAAAGAAGAAAATGCTGTTATTTTCCCTGTTCTGGAGACAATGACTCCGAGGTTTCCTCCGACTGCAGGAGGCCGAGGTCCCATTCAGTGGACCCCTCAGAAGCAAACGGGGACTTTCTCTCTTAGCAGGCAAGGGGGCAGCTCGGTGGCACACTCACTGAGGCTGACCTCTGGGCGACTAGATGGCAGGGGTCAAGGTCGCTGACATGGCGCCTGGTCAGTTCCCTGTGAGGAAGAAAACTGGCCCTCTGTGAACTAGGGTTGTCTGCCTCAGACCAAGCCCCACAGAGCATTTACACAAATAACCAGAGGGGTAAACCATAAATGCTTCCATTTGAAAACAAAAACAAACAATCTAGAATGGCAGGCAATTGCTTTTCTTTATCCCTTGAGAAAAATTCTGCATATTCCATTTAAGAAAAAAAGGATTAGTAAAGGTTGGCTTTGGATGCTATTTAGTCATGTTTTGGTAACTGTTTTCCCTCTTTACAAAAGTAACACGCGTTCATTGGAGACAATTTGAAAAATAAAATCTAAAGAAGAAAACAAATCACTGGTAATGCTTCCACTCAGTATTTCTTCCGAACAAGAGTAAAACCTTCGCAAATGAGGTTTTCAGGCAATGAAGAATTTTGAGCATGATACAGGAAAAAATACCACAAGAAAATGATTATGTCTAGAGCTCCAAACTATTCATCATAATAAAGTCCTTCCACCGCCAACGATTTTCTTCTGCTTCTCCAAAATCACATATTTTGCTGTTAGCAGGAAGTTGGCTTTTGTGTTGTAATTTAGAAACTATTCAACCATCCTAGGAAAACAAAGGAAAATAAGCAATGAAACCACTCACTAAGCTCGCAGCAATCTCCAGAGCTTCTGCGGGCCTTCCCAGGCGAACGAGACACCGAGCCTGGCCTTCCTGGACATCTCTCTTCATGGCGAAATTTGTAGGTGGCAATTTTTCAGAGATACTGGAATACTCCTGCAGTGCTTTCTGGCAATTATTTGTTAAGTAGAGGAAATAAAGAGAAAGAATGAAAAGAAAGGTGGAAAACATAGCAGAAAAAAGGATTCCATTATAGGGATGACTTTTTTCCTAGGTAGAAGGTAATGTCATCATTGACCCCTACAATGAGCTAAGGAAGACTTAAGGATTTCAGTCAGTACCATTCTTCCAAAAGGCAGAGAAGAAATGGTTGGAGAACACAATCACTACTACCATGGGAAACACTGTAGTAGCAGGAGGAATATTCTAGAGCCAAACAGACCAGGGTTGGAGCCCCGGTTTTGCCACTAACTTGCTAGCTATATAACCTTTTCATCAACAGAATTACGAAGATGATATGGGATCTATTTGTAAAGCTGGTACCTAGTTGTTAGTTCCTCCTCTTTTCTTACATGTTGCGGTGCTCTGCTTCTCTGGTGCAATGAGATATCTGTACAGCACATAATGGCTCACAGATTGGCTCCCACATAACGAGATACAAAGCCTGGAGAAACTGACTTACAAGGATTCCCCAAAGATCCCTATATTGGAGTTATAAGAAACAAAACAAGTTACATAGAGCCTCATAGAAAAGGACAGAAACTTGGGGTTCTAAGATTACAAACACAGATCACAGAAGATTAAATTCATCTTCACAAAAAACACATTCATAACTTAGTAGCCTCGTATTTCAGTATGCCATAACTTATAGAACAGAAGACCATTTCAAATAGCGTGATCTTACACATATTGACTTCTACCTGATACTCTTGCCGTCTGTAGGCCAGGTCCCCTCTGAATTTCTTGATAGTTAGCGCTTCAACATCATCACTGCTCTCCGTTTCCTCACAAAACCACTAGAAATTGGGAAAACAGCACATTACAGAGTGAAGCTATGCTCTCCCACTTCAGACTCAAAAGTATTACCCACAAATAAATGATTAACCCTTTGAGTAGTACAAACATTCATGTCTGTCCTTGTGCCTCCTGACCATCCAGAGTACAATCGTACAAAATTTTTATTTTAAAAATATGAAAGGCAGCCCTGGCTGGTTGGCTCAGTGGTAGAGTGTTGGCCTAGCATGTGGAAGTCCTGGGTTCGATTTCCAGCCAGGGCACACAGGAAAAGCGCCCATCTGCTTCTCCACCCCTCCCCCTCTCCTTCCTCTCTGTCTCTCTCTTCCTCTCCCTCAGCCAAGGCTCCACTGGAACAAAGTTGGCCCAGGTGCTGAGGATGGCTCCATGACCTCTGCCTCAGGCACTAGAATGGCTCTGGATGCAACAGAACAACGGCCCAGATGAGTAGAGCATCGCCCCCTGGTGGGCATGCCGGGTGGATCCCGGTCGGGCACATGCGGGAGTCCGTCTGCATCCCCACTTCTCACTTCAGGAAAATACAAAATATATATATATTTTTTTCAATTACAGTGGACATTCAATATTATCTCATTTCACCCTCCTAATAACACAGTGAACCAGCATTTCCCAAATGACAAATAAGAAACTGACACCTTGCAAGGCGAGGGGTAAATAAAGCCACTGGTATCCAAGGGTCCTCTTGCAGACCCATGGCTTTCAGTGCTGTAACATGACTTCCAAGCCCATTCTGTTCTGAGTTTACATGATCAAGTACTAAAGGTAACTTCTGAAAGACTGCATGTGGTAAGGAAAAAATGTAAGTGAAATAAAACAAAATACAATTCTGTAATTACTGGGTGCCCAACACCTGTCAGTACAGTGGTTGTAAGGAAAAACGAGACAATGCATATGCAAAGGAACCCAGCACAGTGCCTGGAACAGGTAAGGTTTTGACAAAGAATAGCAGGGTTGGTGAGATGAGATGTACACACCTGAAATACCACTGACCCTCAAACTACGCGAGTTTGAACTGCGTGGGTCCACTCACACATGGATTTTCTTCAATAAACACTGTAGTAAGTGTATTTTCTCTTATGATTTTCTTAACATTTTTCTCTAGCTTATTAAATGGTATGAGACAGATTATAATACAGATAACATACAAAATACCTATGTGTCAATAGACTGTTGATGCTATCGGTAAGGTTCTGATCAACAGTAGGCTATTAGTAGCTAAGTTTTGGGGGTAGTCCAAAGTTATACAGCCCTTCCTCGCGGTGGTTAGAGACGGGGGAGGCCAGGGTGGGCACAAGCACATCCCCGGGAGGCTGCAGGTGCTCGTGCCAGGACCCAGGGAAGACGAGGCCGGGGGACCAGGGCAGGACTGGGGGCCGGGGAGACAGGAGGCCCGCCCGCCTACCTGCGGCTCACACTGCTTGGCGCGGTAGAAGGTCAGCGGTCCCGGGCGCCGCTCCCGCCTCTCTTCGAACACAGATTCCTCGAACTCGCCGCCGAGCAACCAGCACCCGGTCTCCATAGCGCGCCTACGCCAGGTGCATCAAGAGCAAGCGGTGCCTAGATCGGTACCCACGTGCACACTAACACGGAAGGGGCGGGGCCGTAAGGCCCAGAGCGCGGCATACTGGGATTTGTAGTCTCTGGGAGGACCAAACCGAGGCTTGGCCGGCTGCAGGTTGGGAGCCGTCGGTGAGCTGAGGGTTTTTCTCATCTGACTCACGAACTGATCGAACTCGACGACAGTTTGACTTCTCGGTTTCAGGAGATGGACAGAGGGTTCCTTTTATGCACCCATCAAAAAGCACTGGCCCAGGCTAGCTGTTTAAAACGGGCAGGTACAAACTTTTTCACTTCTGAGGATATTCCTGCCACTGTGGTAAGAACATTTTTTGCACTTTATGTCCTTTTCTTATGAAAGGCGCAGTGATTCCCATTTTGCAAACGAACATATCGGGCTTACAGAGGTTAAGTAACTTGCTCAGGATCAATTATTACGTGATAAGAGCTGGGAAATAAATGAGTCAGTATTCCCCGTGTCTCTGGAGAAGAGACACCACTAATAACAAAGACCAGCATAATTCACGCGTTTATAAAACAGAAGGTACAGAGATTTACTCTGGGTCCTCGATCAGGGAGCATGAATTCTTCCTGGAGAAAACACCAAATCCCAGCGTTCCAAGACTAATATTTACTAGCATTCTTATACTTTCAAGATGTTCCCTGAGCCTAGGAAGCGGAGAGGGTTGACAAATACCAGCCAGGATCACCCAGCACAGTATTACTACGCCATATTGCACAGCAGGTGACAGACCTGGAGCTTTTCTCTGGTTTTCCTCCTATTGGTCCTCGTCTCACTAGTTCCTCTTCCACCATTTGTCTTCCAGGGCCCTTTCTGCAACACGATTTTCTACTGCACACACTCACCCTAGGGGAACCTAGTCCACTGGCCCATCCTAACTGAATAGTGCTGTGAGGCCAGGCTGAGCCTCTCTGGAATCGGCCTCCCCGCCCGTCCTACAACCTTTCCTCCCCTTCCCAGGTACCACCTCACCATTTCTTTTCCCAGTGCCCTCCATCTCACTGGCCCCCTGGTAGCCTCCCCGACCCCCATGTCTGGGTTGCGTGGCCCTGTCTGGGTTCACGTAGCACTGCGTGCTTCTCCCTGACAGGGCCTTCTCATTTTCTACAGCTGTCCTCTGCCCACTTGCCCGTCACCCTCAGGAAACTGTGAACTCCTTCTAGGCAGGGACATCTCTCTGTCAACACCCAGCACAGCCTCTGGCACCCAGTAGGCCTTCACTCCACCTTTGTCGAATGCGTTAAGCATTACACTGTTTGCGTGTGAATCCTCTCTCTCTATACCCTACACTCCTTAGGGCAGCGATTTTCAACCAGTGGGCTGCAAGAATTTTTAAAGCATGCCATACCTGACTAGTCAGGGACACTGACAACAGCAGACACAATAGCTGCCAGGTGTGAATGCCCTGTCTTGAACCAGAAATATATAGCTCAAATAATAGAGTTGCATCTTTTTTTTTTCCTTTTTTTTTTTCTTTTTTCTGAAGCTGGAAACAGGGAGAGACAGTCAGACAGACTCCCGCATGCGCCCGACCGGGATCCACCAGGCACGCCCACCAGGGGTGACGCTCTGCCCACCAGGGGGCGATGCTCTACCCATCCTGGGCGTCGCCATGTTGCGACCAGAGCCACTCTAGCGCCTGGGTTAGAGGCCACAGAGCCATCCCCAGCGCCCGGGGCCATCTTTGCTCCAATGGAGCCTTGGCTGCGGGAGGGGAAGAGAGAGACAGAGAGGAAAGCGCGGTGGAGGGGTGGAGAAGCAAATGGGCGCTTCTCCTGTGTGCCCTGGCCGGGAATCGAACCCGGGTCCTCTGCACGCTAGGCCGACGCTCTACCACTGAGCCAACCAGCCAGGGCCGCATCTTTTTTTTTTAATTTACTTATTTTTATTTAGACAATTAAATTTAACAAGATGACACTAGTCAACTAGAGTACATAGATTTAGAGATCGAGTTGCATCTTATTGGTCTCGTTGCACAATAACATTGAATCTGAGTGGTTAATTCTTGGTACTAGAATCCTTATATACAAGTATAGGCACCTGATTTTCTAAAAAAGCTACTTTGGAGCAAAAAGGGTAGGTAAATACTATTATGTTTTTTGTAAATCAATCAAAACTATACCTATTTTTATTGTCAGGTCAGCAAAACATACATTTCTGGTGTGCTGCAGAATTTTAGTGATTATTTGATGTGTGCCATGAGACGAAAAAGGTTGAAAATCGCTGCTCTAGGGCAGTATTGGTAAAAGCATCCATGTGTGAATGTGCATAGCCCAGTGCGCTCTTGAGGGCCTACTCTGTGCTGGGTGCTGAGGATACACCTACCACTCCTGCCGCTTGCTCTCAAGGAGCCTAAATTAAGATAGAGAAGACATGTGATAAGCATGTGAATGAGCAAATGATTTAATTACAGATTGTGGCAAAGGGCTAGGATAGCAAATAAAGGGGCTTAGCATCCTGTAAAACACCTTCCAGAATGAAATCTCCTCTCTTCTTCTCCCTTTCTTCCCTAAGCAGTTTTCTTCTGAACCTACATTCTCTGCTTCCTCCGATATTTGTAAATACTGCTTTTTCCCTTTTTCCATCTTTTTCTGTTCCTTTTGAGCAAAGCACACCTTTCCGTTACCGCCATGAATTGCATCCCACTAATTCTCCCGTGTATTTATCAACTTATTGTAACATACTGAGCTCCTTCATTTATTTCCCACACTCTGCAAATTTTTAGTACACTCAATGTTTCAACTAAAATTTCTTGAGACTTGCTGTAAGCCTCCGAGTGGAAGATACAGTGATAAATAAGATGGACAAGATCCTTGCTGTCATGGAACTTGAATTCTAGTGGGCAAATAACTAACAGGCGAATAAATGGAAAAGACGTATTAGATCGTGGTAAGCGCTATGATGAAAATCGGAAGAGTGAGGTATGAGAGGGTACTTCAGGTAGATAGCCATGGAAGTTGCCTCTAAAGAGGTGATCTTTGAGCCGAGCCTGGAGTGAGGAGCTGGCTAGGAGGACATCCGAAAGTCGTTTTGAAGGTGGGAGGAATGACATCTGAAAAGCTGCAAGAACAAGGCGCAGAAAGCAAGCCATGCGCTGAGGCATCACGAGCAAGAGAGAGAACGAGCTGTGTGGCCGAGACAGGAGAGCCCGTAGCCAGGCAGGGTAACTGTGTGCTCAGGGCGTGCTTATTGAGTGGATGCCTGATCTAACGATCCAGCGTTTGGGCCGTCCTTCCTTGCAGTGACTGTGTGTGGGGCCCCACACTGATGTCAGAGTATTTTCCTGCCACTCCCTTGCCTGTCATATGATCTCTGCAGCCGAGTTTTGGTCTCTACCCCTCCCCCATCCCATTCCCACTACCAATCTCAATTTAATGCCCTTTTATTCAAACTAGCAAGTCTTAAGCCAAACGAGATTTTTCTCAGGGCTTGCTCAGTTCATTTCATTCCAGTGTCACAGGCTGTTGTCCCAAAGACAGACACTGTCTGCCAAAACCAGCTATGGGCACAACCAGCCTGGCATTGCTTTTTTCTCTCCTGGCTCCCACTCTCGCAATCTCTAGTTCAGTCTGATTAATAACTATTGAGGAACAATTTTGTGAAGACACTGGCTAGGCAATCGTTAAGCGTGAGAGCTCTGGGGACGGTTCAGGCTCGACACCTCCAGCACTTCCTGTGTGTGAAATTGAACCTTCGTGACCCTCGTGTCATCAGCTGTACACCAGGATCATAATCACATCTACCTCAGGGACTGTCTGTGGGGCTTGAGATAGATCATGTAACCCTCTCAACTTAGCGCTTGGCACATGGTGCTAGCTTAAAAAAGACTTTTGAAGTGTGGTTTCTGCCTTGAAAGTGCCCTGAGCTAGTGAAATAGATGTCCTTACCAAGCTAACTTGACAGGCACTGAATCAAGTGTAAAGCAAGACCTGCTGGGTAGACGTGGGGGAGCTGTCAGTACTGAGTAGGTCAGGAAAAGAGACCGGAGGCAACAGCTGGGATGGTGACCATGCGTCAGAAGAAGAACAAGCGAGGCTGAAGAAATAAAGTTCATTGTTACTTCAGTCAAAAAGCAACTGTGTACTTACTGTGTAAATAAATAACACTTAATGATCAACGGACTGAATGTGATCATATAACGTAGAAAGTGATAAACACTGTAAGAAAAATATAAAGTATGTATAAAGTATGAAGGACGTCTAGAAAAAAAGAGCTTGATTCCACTAAGGTACTTTGAATTTAAGAAAGTCTTTTCAACAAATGGTGCTGAACAACTGGACATCCATATGCAAAAAAAATGACCTTACACCATTCACAAAAATTACCTCAAAGTAGAGCTTATATCTAAATCTAAATGAGAAACTATAAAACTACTAGGAAATAATGTAGGAGAAACCTAGATGGCTGTAGGTACGGCTATAGCTTTTTAGATGCAATGCCCAAGGCTGGATCCATGAAAGAAATAACTGACAAGCTGGACTTCATTAGAATTAAAAACTTCTGCTCTGCTAAAGATAATTTCAAAAGGATGAGAAAACAAGCCACAGTCTTGGTAAAATATTTGCAAAAGGCATATCTGGTAAAGGACTGTTATCCAAAATATATAAGAACTTAAAATTCAGTAAGAAAACAAAACAAAACAAAAAAAACCTGATTTAAAAAATGGGCCAGGGCACACAGGAGAAGCGCCCATCTGCTTCTCCACCCCTCCCCCTCTCCTTCCTCTCTGCCTCTCTCTTCCCCTCCCGCAGCCAAGGTTCCATTGGAGCAAAGATGGCCCCGGGCGCTGGGGATGGCTCCTTGGCCTCTGCCCCAGGTGCTAGCGTGGCTCAGGTCGCAACAGAGCGACCCCGGAGGGCTCAGGTCGGAGCATCGCCCCCTGGTGGGCAGAGCGTCGCCCCTGGTGGGCGTGCCTGGTGGATCCCGGCCGGGCGCATGCGGGAGTCTGACTGTCTCTCCCCGTTTCCAGCTTCAGAAAAATACAAAAAAAAAAAAAAAAAGGGCCAAAGACCTTAACAGACACCTCACCAAAGAAAATTTAGAGATGGCAAATAAGCACATGAAGTGATGCTCGACATCATATGTCACCAAGGAAATGAAAATTAAAACAGCGAGGTACCACTACAAACCTATTAGAATGGCCCAAATCCAGAACACTGACAATACCAAACGCTGATGAGAGTGTGTAACAACAGGGACCGTTATTGCTGGTGGGAATGCAACACGTTTTAACGAACTAAACATGCTTTTACTGTATGATCCAGCAGTTGTGCTCCTGGTATTTACCCAAAGGATTTAAAACTTGTGTCTACACAAAAACCTGCACGTGGATGTTTATAGCAGCTTCATTGATAGTTGCCAAAACCTGGAAGCAGCCAGGATGTCCTTTAGTAGGTGGATGGATAAACCAGTACATCTGGACCATGGAATATTACTTTGCACTACAGTGAAATGAGCTATTCAGCCATGAACAGATATGGAGGAAACTTAAGTGCATATTACTAAGTGAAAGAGGCCAATTTTAAAAGGCTGCATAGCCTGACCTGTGGTAGTGCATGGTAGCGCAGTGGATAAAAAGCATCAACCTGGAACGCTGAGGTCCTTGGTTCGAAACCCTGGGCTTGCCCAGTCAAGGCAAATATGGGAGTTGATGCTTCCTGCTCCTCCCCTCTTCTCTCTATCTCTTCTAAGTGAATAAATAAAATCTTTAAAAAATTAAAAAATTACTCTATCTGATACCAACTATATGACATTCTAGAAAAAGCACAATTATGAAGATAGTAAAAGATTAATGGTTACCAGGGTCTGGAGGAAGAGACAGATGAATAGAAGCACAGGATTTTTTAGGCACAAAACTACTCTGTATGATATTGTAATGGTGGATACACATCATTGTACATTTGTCCAAACCCATAGAATGTACAATATCAAGAGCGACCCCTAATGGAAAGTATGTATTATGGATGATAATGATGTGTTAATGTAGGTTCATCAACTGTAACACAGGTACCACTGGGGAGGGGGGCACATTAATAATGGGGAGGGCTATGCATGAGTTAGATGGTTCTTTAAAATGTAAAGGTTGAATTATGACATAACTCAGCAATTCCACTCCTAAATATATATACAAAATAATTGAAAATAGGGGCTCAATCAGATAATTGTATGCCATGTTCATTGCAGTATTTTTCTAGCCAAAATGTAGAAATAATCCAAGTGTCCATCTATCCACGGAGGAATACACAAAATGTGGTGCACGCACGCAGGATTATTCTTCAGCCCTAGAAGGGTTGAATAATAGAAGGAAATGAGGTTTTGCTATATGCTACTTGAATTAACCTTAAAAAACATACTAAATGAAGTAAGCCAGACACAAAAGGACAAGAATTGTGTAATTCCACTTATTTGAAATATCAAGAATAGGCAAATTCACAGATACAGAAAGTAGGTTAAAGATGGTAAGAGGCTAGGGGGAGGGAGAATCAAGACTTATTGCTTAACTTACAGAGTTTCTGTTTGGAATGATAAAAAAATTTGGAATAGTGTGATGATTGCCCAATATTGTGAATATAATTAATGCAATTGGATTGTACACTTAAAAAAGTCATAAGGTAAATTTTGTTATGTCTATTTTACCACATTAAAAAAAAACTCAGTTAATAAAATGGGAAAAAAGTCACTGAAAACTACTAATCACAGCTTTTATTTTGTATTCAAGGACACAACCAGGAAAAGAGGGTTCTTTTGCTCTGTCAAATAAATATATTTAAAAGCTAGCAAACATCAGAGCAGAATTAAGTGCCGAGTCTATAAAGAGACAGGAGGGAACATTACTAACAGTTATTTATAGCTATACAAAGTTAACATATTGTAAGGGAAACATAACTATATTAAAGGCTTCATACTTGTCCAATACTTGACATTTCAGATTCTGAAAACATGATAATTATTGCCAAGCAAAACTCAGACCACATTAGCAATGGTTTAAAAAAAGGGAGCAATTTAATTATTATAATACAGAGTGCTTTAGGAAGTTTTTAAACGTGTAAAAGAAAGAACAGTTTAGTGCATTAAATTGTTACAGTCTTTACATTGCTTCTTTTAAAAAAAGTTAACAGTAGTATGAAAAAGCCGCCCACAATGCCAGCTGTCTGAGTGAAGAAATCAGCTAAACTGCAGCATTTTGGATTTACTAATAAAGCTATAGTTAAAAAATGAAAAGTTTACAAAAATGAAAGCAGCATGCATATTCAAGGCTTTTTCATAACATTTTCATTAGCTGACAAACATTTAGGTAAAAACGAGAGCTTAATATTTATTATTCATTAAATTAAACTGGCCAAGCCCACTACATCTGGTCATTCAGAAAAACAAAAACAAAACACACTTTAAAATCCAAAGCTAACTGAACCGAACATTTCTTCTATGAGAAAAGCACATTTTGAAAAATGGTCCTATAGTCACGAAAGAAAAGGTCCTTCTCGACATGAAAGAACAGCACCGGGCTTCACGAAGTTTATAAGCTAGTAGGAACTTTCAGTCCCCTGACAGGGCAAGAGTTAACAGTGACACTCCCATGATTCATTAGTGAAAAGCTAACTTTTACCTCATTATGATCAATTCAGAATTTTTTCTCTATTCACTGAAATTGTTACACAAAGTAGAATTTCACTGAACAATGATTCTTGAAAGTTCTGATCAGACACCTGTACAAACATATTTGATTTCCAAATGATTGGTACAGTATTTATTTCAGAGTTTCACCTATCCAAATTCTTATGCCAGTTTCTTTTCCTCCTTCAGTGTAGATTATCTTCAGTTTAATAAAAAGCAAATTCAGCCTTGAATGAAAAAGTTAACAGAAACATTACAAGTAGTAATAGTGGTACCCACGAAAGATCCAATCATTAAGGGTCAATGATACCACAAAATCTTAATTGTTCCAACATGTGTCAATAATAGGTTGTATTTTCACTTACACTGGAAATGTATAAGCCCATGCATAACTTTTTATCTTCATGCAGGGCCTGATAAATAAAACACAGAAATAAATCAGGTTTGTCTTTTTCCTGTTTCTAACAATTTTTACTCTGAAAAATGTTTGGTCACTCAAAGCTATAAGCTTAAAACATATATCAAAGAATACAGACAATAAGGCCCATCTCACTAGACATACAGTATTACGCTGGACAGAATATGAGGACAAGCTCTAGTGGTCATTAAACCCCCTCCAGAAGTCTAAGAATCAGAATGTCTCCATTGTATCAGAATAAAAATGTACTGTATTAAAATTTGAATTTTTTACAAGTTGTTTTGTAATTAGTGTTCTATTTACATTGCAGAACTTTCACCAGCTGCAGTAGTTTAACTTTGGCACAACAGTAAGTTCCATTTCTTTTGGGAATTGGATCCTATTTTTTGAGAATGTGTCTGCCCCCAAACGTTTTCAGTGTCATTAAAGATTGGGCCCATTCACAGTAAATCAGACATCTTGAGTTGAAGAATTGATTCTCCTCCAACGTTTCAGGCAGCTATAAAAGAAAAACATAATAAGAGAACTAAAAATTTAGAGAAAACCATATCTTAATGTTTACCACTTTTAGAAACAAATATGACACAGATTAGCCACAAAAACACATCCTCTGTAGTAATACTGAGATCACTTGCCATGTATTTTATATAATGCACTACATTTCTGTGTGCAACTCCTCTGCGTGTTTTACATATACCAGATTTGCTGATAGTTTCCACCTCCATGTAATATTTATTTAAAAATTGTTAGTAGGAAATAGATATTTCATTGTCAGTATTTGTAATAAACAAACTATGAAATCTAAACTCATGGTTTATTTTTTTGTATTTAATATAGCAGGTCCTCGAATAACTGATTTGTTCAACATTGTTTTGTTATAACATTGAGGAGATGCTGCAGGAACTTAACTATTATTTTTCTGCTATTTAAGTTTTATTTTTAAAATTTTCAAATTTTACTTATATTTTTTAGGAACTTAACTCTTGTTTATATCAATCAGCCTAGGGTACAGCTGGCTTCCTTATACATCACTTTGCTTAAAGTCCCAGAATCTACCGACGACGCTAAGTGAGGAGGTGCTGTACACAGCGGCCTGTGCCAAAGACAGGAAACACAACGCAGCGTTTTGGATCTCGCTCCCAGGCATGTGTCCTTATTTTGGCCCAAATAAACTCTTATAAAAGTTGAGGGGGAAAAAGACTTATGTACAGATATCCCCCTTATCCAAGGTTTCGCTTTCTGTGGTTTCAGTTACTTGTGGTCCACCACCACAGTCCAAGAATATTAAATGGAAAATTCCAGAATAAACAATTCATAAATTTTAAATTGCGTGCTGTTCTGAGCAGCATGATGAAACCTCACACCATCCCCCGGTCCTGCCTGGCAGTGACTCTCCCCTCGGTCTGGCACAGCCCCGCCTTTAACACTACCTGCCTGCTTGCCACTTAGTCCCCCTCCGGGTTATCAGATCAGTTCTCAGAGAGAGACAAACAGGGAAAGAACCACATTCACATAACTTTTAGTACAGTATATTATCATTGTTCTATTGTTCTTTATTTAATCTTTTACTGTGCCTCATATATAAACTTTATCAGAGGTATTTATGTATAGAAAAAAACAGTTTATGTAGGGCTTGGTCCTAGCTGCAGTTTCAGACACCCACTGGGGGCGCTGGAACACCCCCCAAGGGTAAGGGGCCAGCAGTATCTTACTGTGTGCTATTTTGGAAAGGTTTTGGTTACTTTTTTTTGTAAGTTGAACTATATTTAAATGAAAAAATAACTACTTAAGAGGAAACTTACAGTGAATCCTTTTATAAGATGAAAAATTATTTTAAGTCAAT
Source organism: Saccopteryx bilineata (assembly GCF_036850765.1). Classification (NCBI taxonomy): domain Eukaryota; kingdom Metazoa; phylum Chordata; class Mammalia; order Chiroptera; family Emballonuridae; genus Saccopteryx; species Saccopteryx bilineata. Next base: position 13,924,320 of record NC_089492.1, on the reverse strand, counting down.
GCTTGCTAATTAATGTCTTTCATCATTTTAGACTTTGGCATATTTTAAAAGGAAGGCAAACCTGTATACATACCACAAACATACATGTATAACATGTATGACACAATTTTTTGAAAGCTGTGACTTTGTGTGAATTTTTTGACCATGGTACCTACTAGAGTATTAATATATAACATAAGGATTATCCACACACACTTAAAGTAAGGTCAAACTAAATTATACAAGAGTTCACATTATTTTTAGAAGATAGTAATTCCCTACAAAATCACTGCAGAGGTTACTACAACAACAATTCCTTGTGGCAAAAATTTTGTTGATTTAATCTTGGCTGAGAGCACATTCTTGTGTTTAGCAATGAAAAAATGCCTGTTAAAAATATTTGATGTATCTGGGTCAGAAGAAAGCCTGTCCTGAAGATGTCTGACATTAGGAAATGGAGAACTGCGCTTCCGGAGACAGCTGTACAAAACTGTTGAACTTGTGACTTACAGTACGTTTCATCTATAACCTGAATGAGATTTATTCAAAAGTAGGTTCATATTTAGTTTCATCTGTTTCTCTGCCTGAAAAAAAAAATGTTAATGAAAAGAAAACCTGGAAAAAGATTGCTAAGAAGTAAGAATAGTGCCGGGTACATAGTAACTTCTCTATAAGTAATTGTTATCACAAAAATAAATAAAACCAGGGAGGAAGGCGTGAGGGAAGGAAGGAGATACTGTGCAGAATCAGAGCATAAAAATGGAGGAGGGGAGAGGGATGTGAGAAGCTAAGGCAATTCATAAATATGTGCTTCGATCAGGAGGGTCTGGGCACCGTTCCTCCTCACGGTCTGACAGCACTGCAGTGATTTCTGCGTCACAAGATGTTTGGGACTGGTAGACATATACAGACACTTCAGGAGAACTGCATTGTTTTTTTAAAAAGTGTAGTTTTATCCTGGAACACTGCAAAGCCAAAAGTAAGTAAGGAATACTATGCTACTGAATTCCGTAAGTATTAAGAACTGAAGTGATAACTCCAAATCTGGGATCTGATTTGCAACTACAGTGAAATTTTAATTAATGCAACCTATAAAGGATGAAGATTTAAGGAATATGCCAAACCTGGCACTTTTATGACTAAAGGGAGATATTTTAACCAAATACAGTGTTTCTGCTGGTAGCAGGCTTGTTTTATATCAAAGAATGAAAAGACATTTTAGGCAACTGAGTTAATTTATAGCAAATCTGTTGTTTACCTTTTGATTTTTAAAAGAGAAATAATTTATATTACAGTTTTCAAAAACAGATGCCACCTAAGCAAACATGGAGTTTATATATAGCCTAAAACAGACCTTTGGCTTTTAAAAGAAAAAAATATTGAGTAATTTTAATACATAAAGCATTTTAAACTCTAGTTAAAATTTAATAGTTTGGGGGGGGCAATACAATGAATAAAAAAATACCCATTTCACCTAGTTTCCTAAAACTGAGCCATCCTCACCCCTGTGGCAAGTCTTTCCTTCGGTATACATTTCCCCTTCTTTTTAGTGTTCGTTTTTGAATTCTTTCCTTAAATAGGCAAAAAATGAAGGTTTAGTGAAAAGGAGGGTTGCAAAAAAATACATTTTAGTTATCTTTCACATTTGTGAATTCCTTCCCTCCCACCAGTCTCCCTTCTCAGAGAACGGGCAACTTTCCCTTAAAACAAAGTAAGAAACATTTCATTTAAAGGATAATTAAAGCAACATTAAACTCTACATAATAATCATAATTGGACTACACATGATAATTATATATGTCTTGGCTATACTCGTAACACCGTATGAGGTAAAAGAGAAACTAGCTTAGAAAGAAACTAAAAGCAGGCAGCTGTTCTACATGCGTGTGGTGGAGGAATATATACTCAGATTAAAAACTTACATTTCAGTCATCTGATTTAGAAAGCTTCCGCTTCACATGTTGTGGGGGTTCCCAAGTGTCACTATCATCTGTTTCTTCTTCATCCTCTTCCTGATCATCAATAACTTCATCGTCCTCCTCGTTTTCCTCAAATAATTCTATCCCTAACTCAGATCTTCTCTGTCTTTCGGCAAACCATTCTCTCACCTGCTCATAGCCCATATGTGACTTGTTAACAAGCTCATCGAGGTCTTGCTCATTAAGAAATTTGTGCTTCAGGTAATAATCCTTAAGTATTGCAGTTCCAGTTTTAAACTTGATAAGTGATGGTCCCCTGTCCCAGTTGTTCATTCTCTTGCCTCCTCTGGGCCGCCCGCGTGGCCTTCCTCTTCCCCTTCCTTTGGGCCTCCCTCTCCCCCTTCTCCTAAGGGAAGACAGACCATTCATGCTACTCGAGTTGGAGCTTTGATAGTAGTAGTACCATTTTAAGTTTCCATTTTTCCAAGCATAACGGGTATCCCCAAACCAACTCACTATGTCTGTTCTAGCAAGCCCAGTTTCTTTGGCCAACTTGTCATATTCTTCTGGGGATGGCCACTGCGTTCGGACAAATGCGCTTTTGAGCATGTGCAACTGATCAGGTGTTTTTTTACATATCTTGCCTGTACTCCCTGACTTAGGGGCGCCAGGTTCATCTCCGGGAGAAGTTTCTCCCACTTCTTCTTTGGAACTACCTGCATTAGTTTCATCTATTTCCATTTTTTCTTCCTTTAAAGCTTTTGATTTCTTTTTCTCTGTAAACCAAGCATCAATCTCCCTCCTGGTCAGTTTGGTTTGCGCTCTTAACCTATTTAATTCTTCATCTGTCAATACGGAGCTGTTGAGAAAACTTGCCTGAAGGACCCGCAGCTGCTCTGCTGTCTTCTCTTTAAACTTCTGGGGAGTGAAGTCGGGGAAGGGATTCCAGGACTGTTTGTGCTGCGCAGTAACAGCAGTTGGGGACTCCGTGGTTTCATCGCTGGAGTCTATGATGATGGTGGTGGAGGAATCGTTGTTGAGATGTATGCACTGGTTACTCTTTGAATTCCTCTGGTTGTACCTCGTGTCACTAAACCATTTTTTAATCTCTCCTTTAGTCAGGCCTGTGATTTTCATAAGTCTGACAATTTCGGAGTCATGGGGAAACTGATTTTTAAGGTAGCTGACTTTCAATTCTGCCAATTGCTCCTTAGTCTTTTTGGCCCGGATGCCAAAGGAATCAGGGTTTGCCAGTGCGGTTTCATGTTTGACCAGCTGAGGAGGGGTGGCTGCCGCCGTTGCTGGCTTCGTTTCTGCAGCAGGCGGAGCAGCGGGGGCCGGACTCTTCTGCACGCTGGTCTGATGTGGCACCCCTGCCACCGTCAAGGCTATCGGTGCTGTTACCGGCAAGGTGTTTGTCCCAGCCAGTTGCGTGAGGACCAGGCCTGGCTGCCCGACTATTTGGCATGTCTGTAAAATGGAGGGTAGGCCGTTACTCCCCGCAGAAATGTGTGTGGGAATAACAGTTATGGTCTGAGGTACGGTGTGCACTGTTCCGTTGAACTGCTTTCTTCTTGCCTCCTCTACTTCCTCGGGAGTCCAGCTCACGCCATGTTTCAGACGCTGCGCTGAAAACCATATCTTGATCTGTTCCTCTGTGTATTTTGCTTGAGCAGAAAGAACAGTAATTTCGGACATTGTTGGATAAGGGAATTTGTTATAGGTGTTAAGCAAAAGGGGGTTGTTATCCAATGCAGCATTGTAGGTAGGAATGCTATTGACTGGGATTAAGACTTTGGGAATCAAACTGGAATTCTGCTGAGCGGACACAGCAGTGATCACCTGTGCTAAGCCTGGAAGAACTGCGGCGGGGGTCACTACTGTGCTGGCGGCGTTGGGGTGGAGTCTGTTGACAATGGAAGTACTAGTATTAGATTCGGAAGCCGAAGACCTTGGACTTTCCACGGTTTCTTCATGGTCTGGTTTGATGTCCTTCTCTTTCTCTTCTGGAACATCCTCAGCTGAGTTATGATGGACTGTAATCCGTTTGTTCTCCACTTTATTTTTCATCATTTTCATGATGGGAGTTTTACTGATGGATATTCCTGGAGAGGACACTTCTGTCGATTCAGCTGGCTCTGAGTTCTCTTCTTTAACAAAACTACCATCAAAAGTCAGATCGTTTATGGTTTGTTCAAAGATTGTCTGGTTATTGCGTTTCACCATAGTCAACTTAAAATTCTCTTCTCCTGGGTGGTACTTCAGATTATGCTCCGAAAGTGCATCATACCTTTTGGTAAGAAAATTGCATTCAACACAAACATAGGAGGAATTTAGCACTACGTTGGGATGTTCTGAATCCACATGAAAAGTAAACATATTTAGGTCTGGAGTTTGAAAAGTACAATATTTACATTCATAGCCACCTTCGACTTTTTTATTTTGCTGATTGTCAGAATCCACAGACTCGTGAACTTCTTCGTCACTTGAGATGCTCTCTGCTCTGGTGTTTTCCACCGGCGTGAGTACAGGAGGCCCTTCATCCACATCTGATATCAGCTCGAGGTCTGGATCCTGTTCACTGGCAAGGACCATGCAGGGCGTTGTGGATTTCCGCCTGCTTGCCATTCTGATGTTATGGGGAAAACTCAGTGGTGATTGAGAAGCATCGAGGCTTAAAACTGTTCAGTATTCTTCATTTGAAAACAATGGCTTTTGATTCTTCAAGTCTGTTTTTGTGCTCAACAAGTCTCATTAGCAGCTTTTTCATGGTGCAATCAAGTTTAGAGCTTATTGTTGTCAGATAAAAGACTGTTGAATTGCTGAAATTTTTGAAGCACAACTCCAATCACCTACATTAAAATAGATGTAAAAATGTTTTTTAAATGAGTGATTATGATCTTTTAGACAAATTACAATTATATTTCATTTGTATGAAGTTGTTGGATAGCTCAGTTTATAACTAGATCTAGAGTAAGACCAGCCCAGGAAAAATGTCCTCGAAGAGTCAGAATAGATGACTCCAAGCCCTCACTGAAGGTTGTGTGCTGTACTCAAGGGGCAGCACACAGACTGTCCACTTGGATTTTTCAGCTAGCTCTACATATTGGGAGGGAAGTCGAGGAAAGAGTTTGCTTTGGTAAGACTAGTATCAATGTGAAATGATAATCCATTAACAAGGGAGGAACTTTAAAACTATAAAAAACAGTCTCATATACTCAGAAACTATGGCCATTAAGTGTATAAGAAATTCAACCCATCAGTATGTCCTCTTCTTCCTCCTCGTCTGTCTCATCCCAACAGCACGCCCCAGGATGGCGAAGAAGCATAGACAGAATATGAATGATCAACGTTTCAGAAATATTCTTCTTAATCATTTTCCACAATGCTACTAGAATTTGAAGAGCACATCTAATCACCTCAGTCTCCTGACTGAAAGTGTTTGAAAGAATCAAGTCCAGACTCCTGAAGCCACACACAGTTCCCTTCACGCCTGGCTCCCGCTTCAGTCTCCTGACCCCCACTCCCTTATGCTCAAGCGCAGCGGCAGTGACTGCTGTTCCAGGCACACTCAACGCAGCCGACCCCAGGCCGGAACACGCCTGTGCACTTGGTGGGGTGATCTGTCTGCTTTACAGTCCACCTTCTGGCTTTAACTCAGCCTGGCCTCCTCCCGGTTTATTTTCTAGTTTAGCACTGACCGTGTTGCAGTAGAAAAATGTTACATTTCTGTCCCACAACTAACCCGTCAGTATAGGTGCATATTTCATTATTTTTTTCTTTTTTTAAGTATAGCTTTACTGAGATATAACAAAGCCCTTGCCACTCTGAATTGAGCCAACAGCCATTATATCTTTAAGCTCACGCTCTCCAGCTGATGTATCTTGGATGACTTCTGGTCCATTTCTATATCCCCTTTGCATTTGAGAACCCAGGAAGTAGGAACTCACTAAATGTTTATTAACTTGAATCAGAATGAATAGGAAAGCAGTCCTACAGAACTAGACACACCATGACAACGTCACCATAGAGAACAGTACCTGAAATTAGTAAGAATGACCTTGAATTATCAAGAAAAAGTGCATTGTTTGTACAAATACATTTTTTAAATATTTCAAATAAAATTTTGATGCTAAATCAGTTAAAGTAGATGTACTTCTGAAATGTACAAGAAATAAAAATGGAGTAAGAGATCTTATTCTCTATCACAAATTAGAACTGTTCATTTACTAGCACAATCCTTGTCCTTGCTGAACTGAGAAGGGTTTGCTTCGAAGATTATAAAGCAAAACCAGGTATCTCTGAGGAGATACACTGACTCAGTAAAGGGAAAAGCATTTGTAGAAAACAGGGCTGTCCAAAGAGAACGCACTGCACTGCCTTTGAAGGCGGTAAGATCCTTCTCACTAAGATTATTCAAATACATGCTGCATATACTTTGTTGAACCCAAGCCACAGATGGAAAGTTGGACTAACTGCCCCTTGATCCCTGAGTTCCCATATTGTGAAATAAAGACCATCAGCTTAGTATTAAGAGTAGTATCAACAGTCAAGTTCCCTACTCTCAAAGGTGTCATTCTTTTTTAAAAATAAAATTTCTTTGATTTCTAAGGAAAATAAAGAAATCTGAAATTAGAAACTCTTTTTTTTGTGTGTGTGTATTTTTCTGAAGCTGGAAACGGGGAGAGACAGTCCAACAGACTCCCGCATGCGCCCGACCAGGATCCACCCGGAACGCCCACCAGGGGCGACGCTCTGCCCACCAGGGGGCGATGCTCTGTCCCTCCGGGGCGTCGCTCTGCCACGACCAGAGCCACTCTAGCACCTGGGGCAGAGGCCAAGGAGCCATCCCCAGCGCCCGGGCCATCTCTGCTCCAATGGAGTCTTGGCTGCGGGAGGGGAAGAGAGAGACAGAGAGGAAGGGGTGGGGGAAGCAAATGGGCGCTTCTCCTGTGTGCCCTGGCCGGGAATCGAACCCGGGTCCCCCGCACGCCAGAAGAAACTATTTCTTAACTACACGATATAAACTAAGCTAATGTCACCTCTCCTATTCAATTCAATAAGGACACTACTGTTTTGTTCAAGTATTAACATAGCTGTTTGATTATTTTGTCATTAGAAACAGGGAATTCCTCAAGAAGCCTTAAAGAAGGGAAGGAGTACAATGACAGGGAAGGAGAAGAGATGAAGGGCCGGGAGTGAGCTATTTTGTGATTGTTATTCTCCGAGAATCACAGATTATGTTAATTTGGGTCTACTAATGGCTAAAAGTCAAAGATATATACCTGATAAGGGGTTAATATCCAAAATTTATCCAGAACTCATACAATTCAACATGAAAAACAAAACAAAAACAATCCCATTAAAAAATGAGAAGAAGACCCAAATAGACACTTCTGCAAAGAGGACATGTGGATTGTCAATAGACATATGAAAGGATGCTCAACATTACTAATCACCAGAGAAATGAAATTAAAACCACAATGAGGTATCACCAACACACCTGTCAGAATTGCTATCATCAGTAAATCAATAAACAAGCATTGATGAGGATGTGGAGAAAAGGGAACTCTCATGCACTGTTTGTGGGAATGCAGACTGATATAGCCACTATGGAAAACAATATGGGGGGTCCTCAAAATATTAAAAATGGAACTATCTTATGACCCAGCAATTCCGTTTCTCAGTATATACCTGAAGAAACCCAAAACATTAATTCAAAAGGATTTATGCACCCCTATGTTCATTGCAGTGTTATTTACAAGATATGATAGCAATTCAAGTGCCCATCAATAGGTGAGTGGATAAAAAAGTGGTGGTAAAAACACACAATGGGATATTACTCAGCCATAAAAAAGAATGATATGTTACCATTTGTGAGAACATGCATGGACCTAGAGGGTATTATGCTAAGTAAAATAAGTCAGTCAGAGAAAGACAAATACCATATGATTTCACTTATATATGGAATCTAAAGGACAATCTAAATGAACAACAAAACAGAGACATTAATAGACAAAAAGAACACGCTGATGGTTACCGGAGGGGAAGGGGATTGGAGGACTGGATGGAAAAGGTGACAGGATTACGAAGTAGAAATTGGTAGTTACAAAACAGTCATAGGATGTACACTACAGCATAGGGAATAACAGTCAATACTGTAATAACTACACTGGAAATATGGGGGGGGGCGATCACTTTGTAAAGTACATGACTAACCACTAGGCATACACCTGAAACTAAAACACAATAATACTGAATGTAAACTGTAATTGAAAAATAAAATTTTTAATGTCAAAGATAGTTTTTTCCCCTGAAACTATCTTTCCTGAAAGTGGTGGTTTTCAAATGTTTTATTGTAAGCAAGGGGGCCCTTTCTTCTAACAAAATTCTATGAGAAGCCCCAGTGCTAAACAGATAAAAGAGGAGCTGTCTGATTAGAGAAATCAAGAGGCTGAACTACTTCCTGACTCCCTCCCATAGATCCTACAATCCCTACTTCTACCTCTGATGGGTTCAGAGATGTGTTTGATGGCCTTTGCCTTAAAAACGTAAATGCTTTTTTTTTTTTTTTTTGCATTTTTCTGAAGCTGGAAACAGGGAGAGACAGTCAGACAGACTCCCGCATGCGCCCGACCGGGATCCACCCGGCACGCCCACCAGGGGCGATGCTCTGCCCACCAGGGGGCGATGCTCTGCCCCTCCGGGGCGTCGCTCTGCCGCGACCAGAGCCACTCTAGCGCCTGGGGCAGCGGCCAAGGAGCCATCCCCAGCGCCGGGGCCATCCCTGCTCCAATGGAGCCTGGGCTGCGGGAGGGGAAGAGAGAGACAGAGAGGAAGGAGGGGGGTGGAGAAGCAAATGGGCGCTTCTCCTATGTGCCCTGGCCGGGAATCAAACCCAGGTCCCCCGCACACCAGGCCGACGCTCTACCGCTGGCTAACCGGCCAGGGCCAAATGCTTTTGAGATAATATCTCAGTTTCATCAAAAATCCTCCCAGCTTGCCAGTGCTGAGCCATGAAATTGGAAAACTAATCTGAAGTGAATGCAAGGTGTCCTTTTAAGCTGTCTCACTGCAGAAGTCAGACCCAGGGCAGGCACCCAGGCGCAGGACGGAGTAGCCAGTACCGAGAGACACAGAAGAGAAGCCCGAGAAGCTAACGTCTCTGTTGTTCTGGTTCTCTAACTCTTGGGTTAAACTTTTTTATCTTACCTAGCATAATAATAGGAACATGCTACCAAATTATTACTATATTTCTCTTCCTTATAGCTTATTAACTCAGAATAGTCAGTTTGTAAGAATTTAAGCAGATATAAACACATTTTAAAAACTTAAACAGCCTGACCAGGCGGTGGCGCAGTGGATAGAGCGTTGGACTGGGATGCAGACGACCCGGGTTCGAGACCCCCGAGGTCTCCAGTTGGAGTGCAGGCTCATCTGGTTTGAGGAAAAGCCCACCAGCTTGAACCCAAGGTCGCTGGCTCCAGCAAGGGGTTACTCAGTCTGCTGAAGGCCCGTGGTCAAGGCACATATGAGAAAGCAATCAATGAACAACTAAGGTGTTGCAACGCGCAATGAAAAACTAATGATCGATGCTTCTCATCTCTCTCCATTCCTGTCTGTCTGTCCCTGTATATCCCTCTCTATGACTTACTCTCTGTCTCTGTAAAAAATAAATAAAAATTAAAAAAAAAACTTAAACATTTTTTTGCTAAAGTCATGAAAATTACAAAACATTCATACATTACATTACAATCTAATGATGTATATACACACGACTGTGCTTTTTTCTTTTTAAAGCAATATAGTTAAATTTAAGTAAGCTACTTAAAGAGAGGCTTGAAAAAAAAGTCTTCATTAATGTAAAAACCTAAAAATCTGATTATCTTGGATATTACAGACTGCCCAAACCTCAGGTTACTTCTATACCCAACTATATATATATATATATATATATAGACTGTTTCCTCTTTACTCCTAAAACTGTTCACATTTTGCCAACTAAATCAGAGTCAGTAAAATATTTAACATATTTCTAAAGGGAGACTGAGAATTCCCAGAAGAGCCTCAAGATGTGGTCCAGCGGCTCAATTCTGCAATCATCCCTGTCCAGTACATACCTAAGCACAGACCACAGCACACACTGAGGCCTCCTCGGCATCCTATGAAAAGTCAGAACTCGGGGGGAAGCAAGGGCCTCAGAGAAATCACCCTATTTTTATGGAAGAAGTAACCCAGGCCTAGAGGAATAAGCTCATGGAGGCACTGTGGTATAAGGTGAAACTACAGGTTTTGGAGTCTCCTCTGTCACTTGGTTGTCAGATAGTTGGAAAAGTTTCTCAGTATCAACCTCAGTTTTGCCACCTATCAAACCAAGACTCTTCAACAAATTCATTCCACAACTATTTGTTGAATGTCAACCATGTGCCAGGCACTGTATTAGGCACTAGACATACAGTGGTGAGCTAGCCATTGAGCAAGGAAAAGAGCCAGTAAACAATGACTTAGAATAACTACCAATGCCGTGAGGAAGCATCGGATGATATGCGCACACTGTGGGAGGCTTCTAGAAAAGAAACAGAAGGCTGCCCTGGAGGCAGGAAGAATAGTGGGAGCTACCTCAGAGGCTGATGGGAACAAAACGCTTCTCTACTGTGATCCGCAGTAGGCAACTAATTACTGCTCATTTCCAGGCCCTGAACATTTCTTTTGGGAGACGGAATACTGTGTACTTAGCATCCCTGTCTTTCCTTTCCCCTCTCTCCAGGAACTCAATGAGCTGCCAGACCACACAGACTGCACTGAAAAGCAGAAGGAGTAAAAATACCAAGGAAGAATTTCTATCGTGTGATTTTCATTCATCTCCTTTATCAATAATGTGCAGTGGGGCTGGGATGGGGAAATTGCCACACAGAAATCACTATTAGCTGACAGACATTTTATCTTCTATTTGAAGATCAACTAGAAACAGAACTCAAAATCAATTTGGATAATCTTGCACTATTTACCTGTATAAAAGGGTTAAAGTTCAGTTGCACAACTGAGTAGTGAAATGGCTTTGTAATTAAAACACAATTAAAGTGCCCTGGCCGGGTAGCTCAGCTGGTTAGAGCACTGTCCTAAAACACCAAGGTTGCAGGTTTGATCCCCGGTCAGGGCACACACAGGAAGCAACCAGTGAATGCACAAATAAGTGGAACAACAAATCGTTGTTTCTCTCCATATATAAAATAAGAAAAAAAGATTTTAGAAAACACAATTTGAATGACCAGGCGGTGGCGCAGTGGATAGAGTGTCAGACTGGGATGCAGAAGACCCAGGTTGGAGTCCCCGAGGTCGCCAGCTTAAGCGTGGGCTCATCTGGTTTGAGCAAAAATTCACCAGCTTGGACCCAAGGTCGCTGGCTCAAGCAAGGGGTCACTCGGTCTGCTGAAGGCCCGTGGTCAAGGCACATATGAGAAAGCAATCAATGAACAACTAAGGTGTCGCAATGCGCAATGAAAAACTGATGATTGATGCTTCTCATCTCTCCGTTCCTGTCTGTCTGTCCCTGTCTATCCCTCACTCTGACTCTCTCTCTGTCTCTGTAAAAAAATAAAATAAAAAATAATTAAAAAAACACACAATTAAAGTGAAGTCTGCCAATAAAAAAATATATATACTCTAAATGCATCTAGCACTGTAAATATAGTTACATTTAAAAACTATTTTCAGTTACCTTTCAGTAGAGAAATATGGTAAAAAGCAACCAATCAAATCAATTGTTATACTGCCATCAAAAGAGTAATTAAGGAATATGAAAAAATTACCCATTTACTTGTTTTTTTTAAATCAAACAAAATTTGCATATACTTATGAAATTACTTGGGGAAAATATGTATGCATGTGGGTAAAAACTAGATGAGAATATAAACAAATAAAATTTCACATGAGATGGGTGAAATTTTTGTGTATAGTATTTACAAGTTTTCTTTATAATTGTTATAATATTGCTTTATCATAAACTATTACAAAAAATAGTTTCAATGCCTGAAAATTGCAGACTAAAATCTTTCTATGGTCATTTCTGTATAGCATTCAGATGTATTCCAGATATGTTCTGGAGCTCCTGCCGCAGGTCTAAGAGTCGAGACTGGTCCTAGGAGGCCTCCAGGGGACCCAGCATCCCCAGGGTAAGCCTCGGCCAAGCCAGTTGCCATGGTTCTGTCTGCACCCTGGCTGGTCTCCTGAGCGTAGGTTGCTCCTTAATCAATTCATGACTCTACACTTGCCAAAATAATTACAACAAAGTTTCTCTCCAGAAAAGCATTTAATGAAAGCAAAATTTATTTCATCACAGTATAAAAATTTTGGACAGTTCTAATAGCAGTCCTTACGTGGTCAGAAAGAATGTCTGTTTAGCTCTCTCCAGGGCCCAATACAGTGCCAATCAAGGCCCCAATAATATTTGCTGGAAAGAAATAAAAAACCTTCAAAATATATCTGTATTATATATTGTAACATACATTTTAGTTTGCAAAGCATTCATTTATATAGGAGCTATAAAGAACAACTGTGCTTGCTTTATAGTTGATTACTTTCAATGGTAAATTCCTTACTAATAAAATTTCCTTAAATATTAGAATATTAAAATCTTTCAATAGAAAACATTCTACTTATTAAAATAGAGCAATGAATATTCAACAAATATTTACCAACGTCTATAATTCTGTTGTAACAGGTCAGTTTTATGCATGAACAGTGTACATCTAAATTTATGGACCATGTAAGAATGAAACAGGGGAGAGAAATTCATTCAAAGAATTAGTCTTCATAAGAAAGCAAATGCAAATTTTAACTTGGAATTATTGTTTCTGTTCCAAGAGAAACTATACTTTAATAGTGTAACATTTTTTAAAAGATTAAAATATAGTTCTCAATGGAATGCACTAAAAAGCAAGTGGATTGTTTCAAATTCAATGCTTCATACTAAAAAAAAGGTCCAAAATTTTATAGTTAAGCAGAGCTATAACTACACTGAATTTCCAAGCCTCTATTTTTTTTGGCTGTCTTATACTTCAAATTAAATGATTAACAGATAGCAGTTTATTGGCCTAGTTAGCCACAAAAGCATGTTATTTGGTAAGGTTTTATGTGAACAAAAACAAACTTTGTTTTTTATAACAATCCTGGGTCAAATAAGACCATTTAGAAGATATCTATAATTTTTAAGGATCATGTTAGTTTTGACCTAGTACCAATGAAATAAAGCTGTTCTTAGGGTAGCTGAAATCTATAAACTGGAACTGGAATATGGATTCATACACACACTGAAAGTTCTTTGGACTCTGTATTCTAAATAGTTTCACTCCCCTCTTGCTGAGTCATTTTGTTTAGCCAGTTGAAAATACTTATTTTTTACATGTTTGTATTCAAACTAAAAGTTAGAAATCCACCCAAAATCATAGAATGTTTCAAATAATAGTAGAAACAAAGAATAATGGGATCAAATGAAAACAAAGGATATCCCCCATGGAAAAAAATTATAAAAAAAGTGTTCTAGAGGATGTATTTTTTTAAATTAAACAAAAATATTTTGGCCTTTACACATGAGGCATTTTTCAAAGCTAAAATATAAAAATATTTAGAAATAGCAGTTAAGTTCTTTAAAAAAAATTAAATGAGATATCTGAGAACCTAAATTTGTATCCACAACAAATGCTATTTTTAAGTTACTGTAATCTAGAATTATTAACTTAAAGATAAATGTCAAGAAAATTTCTAAAATGTTCTCAAGACAATCAAAATTCAAGTATGAAGGTGAATACAGACAGGAATGCATGTGTTAAAAATAAAAGCATCTAAAAAATTGTGGCCAAAGATAATCTAATTTCTGAAGATTCCTTTGTTAATGCTAATTAAGGCTTACAGGTTTAGAAACTCCATCCTCTTTCCTGGTTTTTTCCACCTGAGAAAGCTGACCTTAATACTGCTCAAGATTAAAGGAAGAATCCGAGCCAGACAGATTTCTCCTGGCAAGCCCTACCCCAAGATTTGAGGAGTGAAGTATCCTTTTGAAAGGTCTCCAAGCACTAACAACCTAGGTTTCCGCCTTCTCCTGGCATGTCCGAGAGAGAGAGAGAGAGAGAGAGAGAGAGAGAGAGAGAGAGAGAGTGTGTGTGTGTGTGTGTGTGTCTGTAGGGGGCATGTAACGTATTAAGAGTGATACATAAACTAGCACTAAAATGAAATCTCCTATCTTTGTTATTTAAATTTGTATGATTCCAAAGTAGTTTTCTGCTGAAAATAGCTTTCCCCTACTTTTCTCAAGGAGGTGTGTAAGTCCTTCACAGAGGGTCTGACACAAGAAGGCTATTCCTTCTTTTTTTTTTTTTAGAAGTATCTCCACTTTTTTTTTTAAGATTTTATTTATTTTATTTATTTATTTATTATAGAGAGGGAAGACGAGAGAGAGAGAGAGAGAGAAAGAGAGAGAGAGAGAGAGAAGGGGAGGAGCAGGAAGCATCAACTCCCATATGTGCCTTGACCCGGGAAGCCAGGGTTTTGAACCAGCAACCTCAGCGTTTCCAGGTTGACGCTTTATCCACTGCGCCACCGCAGGTCAGGCAAGAAGGCTATTCTTGATTCCAAGTGAGATTATCACTGAGGCAGAGGAATCATTCCTCTGTCCGTTTTCTTCCCCCTTTATAAAATACAGTAATTATTACCTATTTCACTCAGGATATAATCATTCAATTTCTAAAAATACTTTGAAATATAATAGTAATTAGATTGGGAGTATCAACTTGTAAGGACTCATTGATTTTAAAAAATGAAAGTGAGCCTGACCAGGTGGTGGCGCAGTGGATAGAGCGTTGGACTGGGATGTGGAAGGACCCAGGTTCGAGACCCCGAGGTCGCCAGCTTGAGCGCGGGCTCATCTGGCTTGAGCAAAGAGCTCACCAGCTTGGACCCAAGGTCGCTGGCTCCAGCAGGGGGTTACTCGGTCTGCTGAAGGCCCACAGTCAAGGCACATGTGAGAAAGCAATCAATGAACAACTAAGAAGTCGCAACGCGCAACGAGAAACTGATGATTGATGCTTCTCATCTCTCTCTGTTCCTGTCTGTCTGTCCCTGTCTATCTCTGCCTCTGGAAAAAAAAAAAAAAAAAAAATGAAAGTGAACCACCATATGAATGGTTATGTAATCTTCCTTAGTACTTTCTGGAATCATCTAAAATAACAACTGAACTAAAGTATAAATATTTCAGAGTATATTATATAATTTAATGCTTCTTATACAAGCCAATATATTAGCAGGTAAGTAAAACATAAGTGTAATTATGTAAAATATATTCAAATATTTAAATAATGGTACATTTAACCTAAAATCTTTATTCATATCCTAATTTTATAATTATAATTATTATTAGCAGACTATATATTGAAAAAATATTTTTCAGGACTTGTTCTTGAAGCATTTTTCTGGGTATAGGCAAAAGAACAGTAAAATTTCTGGATCAGTTTCTCCACATTAAACATCTCTGCCCTCACAACTTTCATTTGTCTTATTTACCACTGTTACCATAGTACCTGCTACAGTGCCTGAAACAGAGAAATTCAGCAAATATAAATTGAAAAGTCAACTATAAATATAGCACACAGATTTGTTATGAAGTGTAATGCTGTTTCTTCTGAAATTAAAGCAACCAACACACCTTTATTTTTTAAAGTTTGAAAGTACATTTCTTAAACAAGTGTTAGGAATAAATCTGCTGCTTTAATAAAAGCTTTTAAAATTTTAGCCCAACATAGTGTCAGGGAATCTGAAGTGAGCACATTCAGTACCTGGAGTTTTACATAAACGAAACAATGGAACACATACTTGCCATAGCTTCCTCAGCATTCTGTTCTTTGACACGGAAGGGTGTCTCTTCAAATTAGGAGGTGTTTAGCTCAGGCCATCATTACCAACAGGTCCAAAGTACCTATCTGCCATCTCCTACAAAAAAGTAACAGCACTTTATTATTCTAGATATGATTCAGTCTTGGTTAGGAAACTTTCAAGTTTATGCCTTGGCTCTTTAAAAATAAATGTAATTTTGGCCCTGGCTGGTTGGCTCAGCGGTAGAGCGTCGGCCTGGCGTGCGGGGGACCCGGGTTCGATTCCCGGCCAGGGCACATAGGAGAAGCGCCCATTTGCTTCTCCACCCCCCCTTCCTAAATGCCAAACCCAATATTAGTAAGAAATACAAAAATTGAAGACTACACATTAAAAAATTCTATGTTATATAAAACCACCAAGTCACTATTATGCTATTTTTAATAAAAATTTTCAAAATGTGAATATATGCAGAATTTCATAGGAAAGCTAAGATTAAGAAATAGGGAATTGTAAAGAATTACTACACAAAAGTTATGAAAGAAAATTTAAAGCATGAGCTAGAAAGAGGTATATACAGGTATCTATATGTTTCTACATAAACCAACTGATATCTGTATCTTAATTGGAATAGAGGGGATTATTAATTCTGGCAATAAGCCAGTACCACTTAAATAACTAGTGGCACTCTACCCCTAAACATGTGATATCTAATAGGCCCTGGCCGGTTGGCTCAGCGGTGGAGCTTCGGCCTGGCGTGCGGGGGACCCAGGTTTGATTCCCGGCCAGGGCACATAGGGGAGGCGCCCATTTGCTTCTCCACCCCCACCCCCTCCTTCCTCTCTGTCTCTCTCTTCCCCTCCCGCAGCCGAGGCTCCATTGGAGCAAAGATGGCCCGGGCGCTGGGGATGGCTCCTTGGCCTCTGCCCCAGGCGCTAGAGTGGCTCTGGTCACGCAGAGCGACGCCCCAGAGGGGCAGAGCATTGCCCCCTGGTGGGCAGAGCGTAGCCCCTGGTGGGTGTGCCGGGTGGATCCCAGTCGGGCGCATGCGGGAGTCTGTCTGTCTCTCCCTGTTTCCAGCTTCAGAAAAATACAAAAAAAAAAAAAAAAAAAAAAGAAAAAAAATGTGATATCTAATAGAATAACTGGTGTTTAACTCTTGTTTTTGCAAGAGAACTACGACCAAATGTCTTTTCTTTTTTCCAAATGTCTTTTCAATCAATGCATTGTGAAACATTAAATTGTACAAACAAACTGAAAATCATTCTCTGAAAACTCAAATCTGTGTCCAAAAATGTTGTGGTATATTACTCAGTTAAATCAATCAGGAAAATTTAATAAAAACTGTAATTGTTTCTGTTATTAAATAACAGGAAATAATGCTTTTGAAAGGTTGAATCATTTTTGTTGCTCTTTAAGCGCCGAAAGCCTGTAACCATGGTGAATGAGTATTCAGGAAGATGATTTCCCCCTAATACTTTATCCTTTGATTCTTGCCAATATTATAGACAAGCTCACAACGAGCCCTCTTAGGTCAAGAAATAATGTAAATCCAGGCCTTGACTGGTTGGCTCAGTGGTAGAGCATCAACCTGGTATGTGGATGTCCTGCGTTCGATTTTGGGTCAGGGCACACAGGAGAAGCAACTATCTGCTTCTCCCCCCCCCTTCTCTCTTTCTCTCTCTCTCCCCCCTCCCCCTGCAGTCATGGCTCAATTGGTTTGAGCAGATTGGCCCAGGCCACTGAGGATGGCTCCGTGGAGCCTCTGCCTCAGGTGCTAAAAATTGTTTGGTTGTAAGCATTGGCCCCAGATGGGAGTGTTGCAGGTGGATCCTGGTTGGGGCACATGCAGGAGTCTGTCTCTCTATATCCCCACCCTTCTCTCACTTGGAAAAGAAGGAAAAAAAATAATGTAAATCCACCAATCATTTAATAAAATACTTCTAGGTGAAGTTAAAGTGTAGCTTGAATAGTTACACTATTTTCATGAAAAGCAAAAGAGCATTTTCCTGGTAAGTGCAGTGGAGCATCCTGTTATCTCTGCAGCCTGGGACTCTACAATTTCATTTCCTGGTATCTCCTTGTTCCGCTCTCCTTAGCCATCCATCTACAGGATGTGGGCTAGAAGAGAAGATAGGAAACAGCTGCCAAAGAGGGGAGGTTATTTTCCAAAATGAATTATTAATGTTATAGGAAATTGGTAACCTATTTGAATCCACTCTTAAATCACACGGTAATTGCAAGATGTTTTACTGAAGGGGCGTCTCTTGAGAAGAGCCAGACGTGTGAAGGCACAAAGAAACTAGAGGAGCAAGAGATACGCTTCTCCATACTTCTGGGTGAAAAGCATACATTCCTGATGTTACTTCAGTTCCTTATACTGGGATTACTTTAAACACTTCTCTCTAATTCACAGTATCTTTTTTTTTTTTTTTTTTTTTTACGGAGACAGAGAGAGAGTCAGAGAGAGAGACAGACAGGAACAAAGAGAGATGAGAAGCATCAGTCACTGGTTTTTCGTTGCAACACCTTAGTTGTTCATTGATTGCTGTCTCACATGTGTCTTGACGGGGGGCTACAGCAAACCAAACAACCCCTTGCTCGAGCCAGAGACCCTGGGTCCAAGCTGGTGAGCTTTGCTCAAACCAGATGAGCCCACACTCAAGCTGGCAACCTCGGAGTCCCAAACCTGGGTCCTCCACATCCCAGTCCAACACTCCATCCACTGCGCCACCGCCCGGTCAGGCCACATTATATTTTTTAAATTTACGATTAGCATGAACTTCAAAAATTAAGTCATCTGAACTGTATACATTCTACAATAAAACAGATGAGTTGTATTGGTAGAGGATGGATTGCAAAAAAAGATGAAGCACTTGGGTTCTGGAACCAGATGGCATGGATTCAAATTCCACCTCTGTCATTTCTAGCTGTGTGGCCTTAGACAAGCGACTTAGCCTGTCTGTGCCATAGTTCCCTCATCTGTAAAATGGGGCTAATAATAATAGTACCTATTTAATAGGGTTGCTGTGAGGATTGAAAGAAATCACACACGTAAAGGGTTTGGAATATTTCTTGGTGTTATAAGTTTACAATTAGATTTTTCTGACTTTTATTTAGTTAGGTATTAACCATAACTTATAAAACAAAGGAAGTCTTTGTTTAATAGTTGTTAAATGTTGAAACAGTATGAAATATTTTAAAAGTCTGGGCAATAATCAATTTTATTTTCCATTTCACACCTTTCAGCATATTAAACGATGCTAGAGTAAGTTGGCTTTACCAGGTAGACATTAATCAATCATAATTCACACATACCCCCCCCACTCCAGCATACACTACTTTCTCTGCCCTCAGCTTCTGAGGAATCATTTGTCTATGACACATTTTAAGATTTTAAGGGGTGTTTCATACAACTAACAAACCTCTGATGTAAAAAAATCTTATCTTTATAATGAAGAAAAATTGTTCTCTTTTCACAATCCCCCATTCCCAAGTACAGTCCATGCCCAGAAGAGTTTTAAACAAACTTCTTTCTGACGATATTGGAAAGTAAAGGAAACAGGCTTACATAGAAGAAAAACGTAACTGTGAGTGAAATACTGAGAAACGTCAGAATCTCTATCTCCTTTCATTCCTCCCAACCATTGAAAAAAAGAGAAAGACCTTTGGGAAGGGGGAAAGACAGAAATCGTATGGTAAATATGAAATCACTAAAATTTAGTGACTAAATTATTTTACTTAAAATTATAAATATGTATATGATATGTCTACCACATCAGTGTTTCAATTTTCTTAGATAAGCTTTGATATTTTTAAAAAATCTAAATCTAAAATCTGAAAACAAAAATCCTGCATAAAATATGAGTTACTCAATTTTGGACTCCTTTGCATAAATGTCATTCTTCAACAGCTCACATATATTTCTTCTCCAAAGTACATCATCATATTTGTTTAGGCCAAAGATATGTAAGAACATCTTTATACCTCTTGAATACATTATGAAATTCTGGTCATAGAAACTACAAAGATTCAGTATTCTTAGGTATTCTCTAAGACCAAAACCTGGCAACTACCTTTAAAATATTACATGAGGCCCTGGCCAGTTGGCTCAGTGGTAGAGCGTCGGCCTGGCATGCGGGAGTCCCGGGTTTGATTCCTGACCAGGGCACACAGGAGAAGCGCCCATCTGCTTCTCCACCCCTCCCCCTCTCCTTCCTCTCTGTCTCTCTCTTGCCCTCCCACAGCTGAGGCTCCATTAGAGCAAAGTTTGCCCGGGCGCTGGGGATGGTTCCATGGCCTCTGCCTCAGGCGCTGCCTCTGATTGCAGCAGAGCAACGCCCCAGATGGGCAGAGCATCGCCCCCTGGTGGGCATGCCGGGTGGATCCTGCTCGGGTGCATACGGGAGTCTGACTGCCTCCCCGTTTCCAACTTTAGAAAAATACAAAAAAAAAAAAGAGTATTACTCTTAAAATCAATAAAATAAATAAAATAAAATATTACATGAATATTTACTTTAAAATTAATTGTATAAAATACAGATCTCTAAAATATAAACTCATATATATATATATATATATATATATATATCCTGATTAGTAATCAGCAGCTTCAGTCATGCAAGTCTGCTTAACTCATGACTACACTCTTAATATTCAAATCAGGAGAGTCTTTTGACCCAAAATCCCTAGTTCTACAATGTACATGAAAAGGTGATTTCCTCAGCTAAATTTGTTATCATTTTAACAATTTAAGGGTACTTCCATTTAAGAATAAAGCTATAATTTAAAGCAAATTAGTCCCAAATATCACATTATTGTGCCAAAGTAACATTACACAAAAGAAAATGTATAATATGTCATAACATCATCTTTTAGTTTTAACGTAAACTATAATACAAAAGGGAGAAAGTCTCCAAAATGAACCCACATTAAGCTCATTAATAAAATAGTTGAAAAACATTATTCACATTTTAAAAATATTTATTGATTTGAGTTGGGGGGAAAGAGGGAAAGAGAGAAGAAACACTGATTTGTTGTTCCACTTATTTATGCATTCACTGGTTGCTTCTTGTGCGTGCCCTGACTGGGGATCAAACCCACAAGCCTGGTGTATTGGGATGATGCTTTAATCAACTGAGCTACCCGGTCAGGGCCCACGTTTATTTTAAAAAAGAACTTATAATACAAGTATTATGAACGATGATGAAATAATTGGCACATCACTTATGGACTGTCCTCCAAATTCAGTGAAATAATCAGCTTGCAATTAGGAAAAGCCATGTACTAATGAGCATTCACAGTGCCGGCACATTTATGTTTTCCGCCTTAGCATATTTTCAAACCATCTGGCATCAGTGCCACTCTGGTTCACCAGCTTGGTCTGTTCAGAAGCGAATATGAAACCAGAGCTACATGCACTGGGGAAACCAAAGGACAGCACACGTGGAAAAATGTTCCAAATGTGCAGCTCTGCACTAGTTTATACTTGAAATGTGTTTTTAAAAACATTTCCATTGAGTATGTTAAGGCTTTTTAAAAAATAATAGAATGGTTCAAGAAATTGTATGGATCACAGCTGTCATCAGTTACCCAGATCTGTCTTTATTTTTCATTTTCATCCTGATCACTAAATGAAGCACGTGAAGAGGATCTTTCACAAAAAGGTTCGTTGATACATGAAATGCTATTATTTCCAAATTGAAAAGACTCAAGATTTCACAGTTTATTTTGCATAAATTTAGTCTATTCAATACTTAGCCTTAAAATGGTTAGAGTAAGAAAGAGAAACTGAGGGGAAAAAATATTCATGAAAACCCTTTTTCTTTTACACCCTGTTAAGAGCATTATTGTCTTTAGCAGCACTCACATTTCTTTTGCTTAAAATCAAGAGCCCGAATTGCTACTTAAGAAATAAAATGTATGGATATAGGAGGGTCACCATCCCTGTCAGAACAAGCTCCTGTTCATCCTCACTGTTGGCATAAAAACAACTTTTTCAGGATAATCTTTCAAAAGCAAAGATAATTCATGCAGCACTGTATAACACAAGTTAAAGCATGCAGACAAATACTGAGAAACAATGATCGATTCCAACAAACCTAAAGGTGCATTTATGTAGGTACTTAACACACACACTCCAAACCAACAGTCACTATTCCTGGGGGGAAGCTGCTTCTCTCTCCCTATCTGGGAACCACTCTATTTCCCAATCCTGTGATTTCCCCCTTTGCTGCTATCCTCTTCACATACAAGAGAAGTGCTTCTTTTCAAGTTACATGAAATCTCAACCTAATCACATTATATCTGCACCCGTTTCCCTTACATTTCCCCCTTCCCCAGCACGCAGAGATTAGCCTCTTCTCATGGTTTTATGTTTTTCTCTGTTTTTGTCTCCCCCCCTTTTAGTTTGTTTATTTTTGTTTTTGTTTTTTCCCTTTTTCTTCTTTTTGTCTCAGGGCTTTCTTTAGAGCTGGTGTGAGATGTCAGAACAGCGCTGTGGAATTCGGCTCTGCAGATCTCTTCCCTGTATTCCTGCTCTCGCCATCCCCTTTCGCTTCCTAATTCCCCTAACCGGAGTGACTCAATGAAGCCCTCCCTGCCACAGCTCGATCCTTCCCCAACGTAAGGATACCGAAGGAGGGTACCTGTTCCTTCGCCGGGGTTTTGCTCTTTCCTGTTAACTACAGAGAGGAGAGGTGGGAAGGACGTGTTGAAACAAAGAACTTCAAGTCCCTTTACCAAGAACTTTGGTGAAAACAAACAGGGACAGAGCATCCCTCAGGGCTCTTCTTCCCCGCCATCAGACCCGCTTCCTCTCCCATCTTCTTCCCTGCTCTTCATTCCCCGCAAGGATTAGATTGTTCCCCTTAGGCCCTGGGCTTGGTGAAGTCCCTGGTTAGCCTCCCCGTCTCTCTCCTGAAAGGGCCAGATGACATTTCCATTCTCCGTAATTAACTTCACCCTAAGTCCCAGGGCCTCCTCAAAACGTAATATAGCTCTTTAGGACTCAACTCGGAGTCTTGCCCCGAAACGGGTGCGCAGCGTTCCTGACGCGGGGCACAGCCTTCCCCGAATGTTCCCGGGCTCCAACCCCAGTGCCAGTGCGCGCACTCCTGCAAGAGAATCTCCCCTTACTTTGCGGCGGCGGGGTCCCCACGAGGCCACACGCCCCTCCCGGGCAGGGCTCCCGACCACTCCCGGGACCCTCCACACGGCGGGGTCCTCCATCCCGCGCGTACCCCCCTCGGAAGCTGCGTCTTCACTCCCCCAACAACCTCAAGTAGCTCAGTCCTCCGGCAGGCGGGGGGCTGGGGTCTTCCCTTCCAGAGCCCACCCTCACCCCGCAGCTCTCCCTGCCCCGGCCGTGCAGCCCCGAGAGCGCGAAGGGGCTCAGGGTCTGTCCCCAGCGGCGAGGCTCGGCGCTGGCCGGCCGGGTCCCTCCCCTCCGGACGCCCAGCGCCAGGTCCGCCCGCGACCCGCGAGGGCGCTCGGGTCCTGGGGGCTCTGCCCTGGGGCCGCCCTCCTCCGGCCCGTCCGCGCGCCGCTCGCCCTCCCGGGCCGCGCGCCGGCCACGGGCTCCGCGCTGCCGGTCCCCACAGCAGCCCCGGGAAGCCCCGGCCCGCTCGTCCCGGAACCGGCTCGCGCCGCTACCTGCAGGGGCCGCCGCGCCTCTCAGCGCCCCGCCGCCGCCATCTTGCATTTCAAAGCGGCTGTACTTTTCAGGGAGTCAACTCTGACCTGTGAACCCTACACCCGGAACCGCTCGGCGGGCTGTCACACGGCCTCGGAGCTCGGCAGGCCCTGCGGAACGTGGAGGGTCCGGGGGGGAGCGGGGCGAGGGGAAGCGCGCGCCCCAGCGGCCGGCTGCCGCGGGTGGGAGGAGGAGGAGGAGAGCCGGCGAGGCGGGGCCCGCCCGCGCGCGCACCCTCTGCGCGCCCCCGCCCCGCTCCGCGCCGGGCTCTCAGCTCCCAGACCCTGCTGCTCTACTGGGGTTCGACCCCGGCCTTTACGCCCCGATTGGCGCAGAGCCCGAGGGGGCCGCCCCGCCCCTCTGTCAACAGGAGCCCCGCCCCGATCTGCGTTGGCCCCGCCCACTTCGCAGAAAGCCGCTCCTCTAGGTCTCTAACTGGTCCCGCCCCTTGCCGGCGATAGCTCCGCCCCCTAACCAGAGAAGACAGGTCTTCATTCAGGTCTATCCAGAAGGCAGCCCTGCCTTCTGTCAGTTGTGACCACGCCCCCTCAGAGCTCCGCCTTCTCATTGTCACCGCCAGACCGTGAGAAATGCCCCTTTTCATCCTGAGCCTCTTTCCTGGCGGCAGTTCTGTCCAAATCCCGCCCCTTTGGCGGAAGCCCCGCCTTCCGAAGCGCGTCTCTATCCTAGCAGCCTCAAGCCCCACCACCTGTCAACGGACGCCCCGCCTCTTTTGCCTCCAGGGTCCCTACTCTATCACTGGCCCCAGTTCTACCCACAGACACTAAAAGTTCAATTCAGCCTCACTTCGAACCGCCATGCAAGACGGAGACACCCTCTGCTCCTCGAAAGACCTTCTTTCCCCCGCCACGAGTCACTGTCCTGGAGGACTTATTTTATAAGTTGTGGTCCTCAAATCGGGATAGCTTCAACGTGAACCAGCCTCGCAAAGGGGGTCAGCTGAGGATCCAGGCTTCGGGGGAAAACTGGGCAGCGAGTGTCACCGTCCCTCCCCACTCATTCCCACCCCACCATTTTTAAAATGAAGACAAGTACAAACCAAAGAGAAACGACTCACCCTCCAAGATGCTCCGCACAGATTCACGGGCTTGAACGTGCAGGAACTCTTTGGTACTTAGATGTTCATCCCCACCCCTACCGTGGTCACAAACCCTCTGTGCTTTGACAGCAGTGCTCCTCTGAGCCGTATTAATCCTAAAACGTGAAAGCCTGATTGTTGAGATCAATGTACACCAGCTTTTTATTTTTGTTTCATCTTAGAATCCTAGAACTCGTGGAAGTAAAAGCAATCAAAGCTTAATGATCTTATAAACAGAGGTACTCAAGCCTGCCATACTCAACACTATTTTCAACAAAAATTTAACATCACTTCACTCTCCTGCAATTAAATTTCATAGACAATGTAAGCTATCTACACAAATAATTTCAAGAAACCAATGTTCTAATATTATAAAGGTGAAAAAAGAGAAAGTCGTTGATTCTAAAATGCTATACTAGTATCAGTAAAAAATAATAAAACAATAGGTTTTTCACTACATAAATATATACATCAATTTGAGAACTGCAGACCAAAAACTGCCCCCACAGAAGTTCAATATGTTTCCTAGGGGGCAGTACTGTGCCCACTGAAAACCTTTCCTTAGGATTGACCTCTGAGGAAAAGAAATGCTTCAGATACAGAAATTCATTCTTTTGTTCATGCATTTAATGGTTTTTGAGCACCAGCATATGCCAGGCACTGTGGGCGATGCAAAGCTGAGTCAGGCAATATTACTGTTTTCAAGATTATAGTCTGGTCACCAAGCAAGAAAAACGTGAATATAAAAACATCAAGCTGGAGACCCCTTTAAGGGTACGGACCGATGAATATAAATCTCATCTCTCTTTCTCCCTCTCCCTTTCTTCCTCCCTCCCTCTTCTCTCCTTTTCTCCTTCCTTCTCCCCTATCCATGCTCTTCCTCCTCCTTCTGCCCCTCTTCTTTAGTACCAGTTTATAGAGTCACCTCCTTCTCTCTTTAAGCTGTCTGGCTCACTGCCCAATGCCATCAGCCCAGAATCCTTCCTCCCAAGTTCGGGCCATGCCCGCAGGGCAATTCTGTCCAGGAAAACAATTTTAATAGCACAGTGCTGAGAACAGTGTCCTTAGCTGAATTGCTGCCAATTATTTGGTATCCTTGTACAAAGCAAGACTTCCCCTCAAAAAAAATAAAATAAAACTGGTTGCAGACCTAAGCTATATGAATATATGTTGTGCATAGCAGATTGTGCCAGCCCACATAAATCTGTTTAGAGATCATGCTCACAGAGGAACTTGTTTTTATTAAAATAAACTCATTTGTAAAAATTGTAAATATGACTGATTTCAACAGCTGCGTGGCTCCAGAAAGTAAGTTTTTACCCATAGATTGGCACAGTTAGAATAGTCTAGATTTTTTATGCATATGTTTTGCGGTTTGTCATACACAGTCTGGTACAGCAAAATTTCAGTACTGTTAGAGATGAGAAGTTGTCCAGCAGGTTTTAAAAAGCAAAGCACTTTGGCTATTCAGAGCTTCTTCCACCTTTAGAACAGTGAAAATATATATTTAGGAAGTTAAGAGCTCTGAATCAAAGGCTCTAAGGACTGGTGTCATCTGAAGAGGAACAGGCTTCTAACAGCACTCTTTGTAGTAGTTTCCTTCTGTTATTATTCTTTCCTTTTTCTACCCTTGGTGAAAAAGTCTTCTATAAAATGTGATACCATGAAACAGGTCAGCCAAAAAAGACATCAAACTAAGACACTTTAAACTTTTAACTAGAGTTTGGTGAACTTGAGAATGTAGCACTAGTGAAACATTCCCATAATTCTAATGGCTACTTTCAGAAGTGAACAAACATTCCTGCTAAAGCTGGTTCAGACAGAACAAACTCCAAGTCAAGTTAGGGGTCATTTCCTATTCCTCTTAGTGCTTGTTTTGGGAAAATAATAATGTTATTATTAATAATAGTAAAGACAAGTTAATATTGTTGATAAATACCCTCCCTACTCCACTCCTCCCAATTTCTGTATCTAGCATAAGACCATATATAAAGGACTATAGCAGGGGTCCCCAAACTACAGCCCTCGGGCTGCATGCGACCCCCTGAGGTCATTTATCCAGCCCCACCACACTTCCCGAAGGGGCACCTCTTTCATTGGTGGTCAGTGAGAGGAGCACAGTATGTGGCCGCGCCGCAAAGCATAGCGTTGCTCACGTAGAGTACTACTTCCGGTGATGCGGACGCATGCGTCAGGGCTCCGGAAGCATGTCATATCACTTGTTACGGCTAGCAGTGACAAATATGGAACCGGACATTGACCATCTCATTAGCCAAAAGCAGGCCCATAGTTCCCATTGAAATACTGGTCAGTTTGTTGATTTAAATTTACTTGTTCTTTATTTTAAATATTTTGTTTTCTTACTTTAAAATAAGATATGTGCAGTGTGCATAGGGATTTGTTCATAGTTTTTTTTATAGTCCGGCCCTCCAACGGTCCGAGGGACAGTGAATTGTAAAAAGTTTGGGGACTCCTGGACTATAGGATCAGGAAAAACTGATTTTTCAGTTTTTATTCAAGGAGTAACATGTTGATACACTTAAAATAAATCATGGTGTTATCTGGGTTGGTTCATCCATTGGTATACACTCCATAAAAAAGTTAGTGGCTATGTCAACACTACCTTTGAAAAAAAGTGTCAATGTATCCTTTTTGATCTAAAAGCTTACCATACAAATAAGCCTAGCAGACCACCCAGGGAGAAAGCAATACCAGAGTGAGAAAATGCAATGCTTTTAGTGTGTTTCAGACTTTAGCAGAGGAGTCTGGAGCAGCAGTTCTAAATGTTAATGTGCATGAAAATTGTTGGGGAATTTTTTTTTTCCTAAAGGAATTTATTTATTTATTTTAAAGATTTTATTTATTCAATTTTCAGAGAGGAGAGAGAGAGAGAGAGAGAGAGAAAGGGGAGGAGCAGGAAGCATCAACTCCCATAAGTGCCTTGACCAGGCAAGCCCAGGGTATCGAACAGGCGACCTCATCTTTCCAGGTTGACACTTTATCCCACTGCGCCACCACAAGTCAGGCTGGGGAATTTTGTTTAAAATGTAGGTTCTCTGCCCCTGCTCCCAGGAGAGTCTAATTCAGTACGTCTGGGATAAGGGGGTGGTGAATCTGCATTTGACAAAGAGCTGGTGATGCTTTTGTAAGAGACCTGTAGACTTCACTTTTATGCTGCTTTTGAAAACATCCACAAGGTTGAAGTCAGATGGTCTTTTGTTCAAGTCCCAGATCCTCTGCACCTGCAGCTGTTAGACTAACAAACCTACAAAAACTTAATGGCTTGAAAGCCTAAACTATTATTTAGCTCATAAGTACGTGGGTCAGCTAGGTGGTTCTGCTGATCTGTGCCAGGTTTGGCTGATCTTGACTGGACTATCTCATGCATCTGTGTTCAGAAAGTGGGTTGTCTGAGGGCTGCCTGGTCCAGGTGTCTCATTCATAAATCTGGCAGTTGGCTGTCTAGGGCTGGCTTTTGTAGGATGGCCTCAGTCACACCTCCAGTAGTTGGGTGACTGTTGATCACGGGATGACTGGGCCATATGTGTCTCACCTTCCAGTACAACAGCCTGGACTCCTTCACATGCACAGGGTTCTAAGAAACCAAGAAGCAGCATTTAAACCTCTTCAGCCTAGGCTCGGAACTGACACAAGTCATTTCTTTCTTTTTTTTTTTTTTAATAAATTTTTATTAATGGTAATGGGATGACATTAATAAATCAGGGTACATATATTCAAAGAAAACATGTCTAGGTTATTTTGTCATCAAATTATGTTGCAAACCCCTCGCCCAAAGTCAGATTGTCCTCCGTCACCCTCTATCTAGTTCTCTGTGCCCCTCCCCCTCCCCCTAACTCTCTTCCTCCCTCCCTCCCATGTCCTCCCTCCCCCCCACCCTTGGTAACCACCACACTCTTGTCCATGTCTCTTAGTCTCATTTTTATGTTCCACCAACACACAAGTCATTTCTACCACATTCTACTGGCCAAAGCAAGTCACAGGGCCAACTCAGATTCTATATCTTGATGGGAGCATCTGCAAAGTCACACTGCAAGGGATGATGGTACAAGAAGGGCAAACAGTTGTGACCATTTTTGTAACTGACTTACCACAATAATGACATGACTAAAGGCGTGTTTCTAACTTAACCTGTTGCAGGGGCTATAAGCCCAAAATCAAGGTGTTGGTAGAGTTGGTTCTTTCCCAGAGCTGTAATGAGAGGATCTGTTGTTCTAGGTCTCTTTCTTTGATTTGTAGATGGCGGTCTTCCCCCAGCGTCTTCACTCTCTTACATTAGATTAGGATCCACCCTAACAACCTCACTTTAACTTAATTATCTCTGCAAAGACCCTGTCTCCAAATACAGTCACATTCTGAGATACTGGAGTTAGGACTTCAGCATATGAATTCCCAATTCAGCCCATAACAACACGAAAACAGTCGTCATCGTAACCAATGTAAATGGTACCTTAGTCTGTTCTTGCCATTGCAACATCACCGGGCTTATCTACAGTTCTGCTTACAGGGGTCCCCAAACTACGACCCCCTGAGGCCATTTATCCAGCCCCCGCCACACTTCTGGAAGGGGCACCTCTTTCATTGGTGGTCAGTGAGAGGAGCATAGTTCCCATTGAAATACTGGTCAGTTTGTTGATTTAAATTTACTTGTTCTTTATTTTAAATATTGTATTTGTTCCCATTTTGTTTTTTTACTTTAAAATAAGATATGTGCAATGTGCATAGGGATTTGTTCATAGTTTTTTTTTTATAGTCCGGCCCTCCAACGGTCTGAGGGACAGTGAACTGGCCCCCTGTGTAAAAAGTTTGGGGACCCCTGGCTTATCAGAACGCCCTTCTGTTCCTGAGAGCATCCAGTAACTACTTACTGACTCTGTGCCTGTCATTTACAAATAAGCCTCTTTTAAAGCACCAAGTCTGGGAACAAGTGGCCACACTGTGTGCTTTTTCAAGGTTCCTTAAAAATTATGAATGCATTCTTTTAAAATTATGTGTAATCAAACATTTTGTTTACACCTGGTCTAAGGCAATGGTTCTCAACCCCCAATGGACAATAAAATTACCTGGCGCTTTTAAAAAAACATCTATGCCCCAGCCCCACCTCCAAAGATTCTGATTATTTGGTTTCGGGTGGGATAGAGGCACTGGGTGTTTTTTGTTTGTTTGTTTTTATCTTCCCAAATGACTCTAAAATGGAGTCAGTGTTGAGAATCACTGGCCTCACAAAAAGTAGAGGGGAGGCAAACAACTCTTAGTAAGTTCCTCTACCTGCTCAGCGCTTTGCTACCCACATAAAATTTAATTTTCAAAACAATACTGTGAATGTTAGTAGTATTCCACCCTCCATCTTGTGGACAGGAACACTGAGACTCAGGAAAATTGCCTTGCTCAAGACTCATGACTTGCAGACTCAGAAGTTTAGGGACCTGGATAGGACTGGAGGCTGGTTGGGCCTTTTCTATTGTTTGTAGAAGAAATCAGCACAGAAAGACATCAGTTTTTGGCCACTTTTAAAAAACATATCTCAGTCTTGCCTTCACACTGCTTCTCCCTTCACAGGCTCAGCAAACATCAAGTGAATGTATTATCTCTGTCAAAACAGACTGAGCTGAGCTGCTGTCACCAACTCAGAGAGAGATGAGAAGCATCACCTCATAGTTGTAGCACTTTAGTTGTGCATTGACTGCTTCTCCTTTGTGCCTTGATGGGGGGTTTTAGCCAAGCCAGTGACCCCTTGCTCAAGCCAGAGGCCTTGGGCTCAAGCCAGAGACCATGGGGTCATGTTGATGATCTCACGCTCAGGCCAGCAATCCTGCGCTCAAGCCGGTGGGCCCATGCTCAAGCCAGCAACCTTGGGGTTCCAAACTTGGAACCTCAGTGTCCCAGGTCGATGCTCTATCCACTGCACCGTCACTGGTCATGCCCTCCTTTTGCATTTCTTTCTCTCCCATACTAGACGAGAAGCATGCAGCCAGCAAGGTGATATGCTATGCTTATATTATACAGGTACCCCAAAAATAAGACACCTTTCTGATCAGGCAGATAGATCTTCAGATGTTTAACAATTTTTTTTCTGAAAAATACTTGCAAAAGACAGTTGAGGGACAATATAAAAATATGAGAAATATATAATTTTTCAGTATATATACAAGAGGTTATATTCTGATCTATTTTGCCCTTAGATATTTCAGATTTCATAATTAAAATGAGAATTATAGCTTAAAAGCAACTTTTAAATTTTAAGAAAATATTTTCACTACTAAAGCAACTAAAAAAGTAGAGATAAAAGTCTATCCATGGTCTTCCCTTTTTTTTTTCTTTTTTTTTTTTTACAGAGACAGAGAGAGAGAGAGTCAGAGAGAGGGATAGACAGGGACAGACAGACAGGAACGAAGAGAGATGAGAAGCATCAATCATTCGTTTTTCGTTGCGATACCTTAGTTGTTCACTGATTGCTTTCTCATATGTGCCTTGACCACGGGCCTTCAGCAGACTGAATAACCCCTTGCTCAAGCCAGCGACCTTGGGTCCAAGCTGGTGAGCTTTGCTCAAACCAGATGAGCCCACACTCAAGCTGGCAACCTCGGGGTCTCGAACCTGGGTCCTCTGCATTCAAGTCCGACGCTCTATCCACTGCGCCACAGCCTGGTCAGGCGGTCCTCCCTTCCTGACCACCATTAGTATTTTGGTATATTTACAGATCAACTATTTTTAGATAAAAAAAAAATATGCTTAGTAATCTCTGTTTCTTCTCCTACAAGGCTATTTGGTATAAAATTAATAGAAAATTATCATTTTGGATAGACATTTTCATTTAGCTAGTATTTTAGTGACAGCATTTCATGCAACATACGTGAGGTGAAAGTTCAGAAGAAATGAAGCAATTCGTTTGAGTGACGGTGGTAATTTACATTTTCTCCCTAGTAGGGTGAGGAAGGAGACTTAAGAAAAATTTAAGAAACAAAAAAGAGACAAATGAGACATATGCCATGGTCCTAAATATAAAATGTCAACAGAATGAAAAAAATAATTACACAACATAAAATTGGGGTAACTTATTTTCTTCCTAAATAATTCAAGAAAAGCTTGTATCTTTTTTTACAGACCCTGATTTTCCTACTCACCACAATAAATAGCTATAATTAGGATTCATCACACGTAATCAGTTTCCAAATTATTTCATGAATACATTATCTGTTGCAATGAGCCCCTAGCCACATGCCCCACCCACCCAATCTTTAAGCCAGTTAAAGTTTCACCATGATGCTTTAAAGCAAGACTTTCAGCTCACAATCTCTGCAGGACCAGGGTACTCACGTTTGGCACTCTTTGATTCATTAAATGTTTTACTCCCAATATATTTTGGATGTCTAAATCATTTTGATTTGGCATGTGCTCTGAAGGTAGTAGTATTCCAAGAGCCCTCTCACTGCATGTTAAGTGCTGTTCTCTGACTTCCAGCCAGAGCTCAGATGTTGGCAGGGTTGACTGCTCAAATGTAGTGATTTCATTTCCAACTTTCTCATACTATAATTACATAGCCTACACATGAAGCTTACAGAGTTTTCCTCTTAAAAACAGAACAAAGACAATTTAACATTGCTACAAAATAATTAAGACAATCTTTAAAATTGGAAGAAATTCGAAAATAGGTTGTCACAATACAATTAATGTTGGTTTGTGAGTTTCAATAGCTGAGAAACCTAAAAAAATAAATGTATAGCTATTTATATTTTTCTACTTTTACATTATAAAGGAAGTGAGCATTTCAGGTTGGATTCTCTCTAGTGAAGATCCTGAGTAAAGGATGAGAAAGCAAGTATTTATTTGGGAGGGGATGTCAAGTGTACAACCAGGGAAGTGGAGTGAGACAGGGGAAGGGAGCTAATATAGAGTGTAGTTTCAGGAGGGTATTGCTCTGAGACCTAGGGCTCAACCCCAGTGGAGGACTTAGACAAAAATGTAGCACACACCTACCTCCGAGTTGCCCCACCCAAGGGGGAAGGGCATGGGGGTATCATTCACCAACTCCAATACATATCTGGTTGGCACTCATTCTTGGGGATAACTTCCCTTCACATCTAGTATGGACCGTGAGAAGACCCTCAGGTGGGGTTGTCAATTTTGCAAGAGGTTACCAGTGGCACATCTGGAACGTTGAATGCCAAGAGTATATGAGTAGGGCCCCTGCAAGTACCTGTTCAGGGGAGACCCATCACACAGACCTAGTGAAGTCCTGATTCTGCCACGTTTAAGTGTGGAATTGAGTAAATTACCTAATCTAGCTGAGCCCTAAGGTCATCTTTTTTTGAAAAATGAAAATACTAGGATTTACCTCCTAGAGTCTTTGAAGGATGAAGTAAGATATTGTGTGGAAACTGCACACAAGGTGAGAGTTCACCTATGTGTTAAAGAACTGGCTCAAATGCACATTTGAAATAATGTCAGTAAATTGGGCTTTGTTAAACTTGATGACAGACAACTCTCAGGGTGGCTGCTGGGTTCACACTGGCTTATAATAGGGGTTTCCTATAGTGATGTCAAAGTTATGTGACCCTGGCCTCTGGCCATAGCTAGGGGGCACACCATGACCAATCCAATTCTTTGTTAGGGGGAACTTTGAAACCTAAAACAGAGAATCACTGAGCCTGGGTGTTTTTGTTCAATCACATTAATAGCAAGTATTATAAGAACTTCTCCAAGGGCCTGGAGCAGCTCTGGTTCTCTCCATCGACCTTTGGTTTTTCTGGCCATCCATGTAGTAACTTACATTATTTCAAAACTATGCCTTTTTGTTAGCCAGAGAATGTTTCTGTTGCTTGTAACCAAAAAAACCTTAAATGGATCTGTTCTTAAATCAACATTTTAACCAATGGCTGCTCTCTCATCACTATATAAAAATAAATTTAAATATAATAAGATTTTTTTTTTTCTTTCTGAAGCTGGAAACGGGGAGGCAGTCAGACAGACTCCCGCATGCGCCCGACCGGGATCCACTGGGCACGCCCACCAGGGGGCTATGTTCTGCCCATCCGGGGCATCACTCTGCTGCCACCGCTCTAGCGCCTGAGGCAGAGGCCATGGAGCCATCCTCAGCGCGCGGGCCATCCTTGCTCCAATGGAGCCTTGGCTGCGGGAGGGGAAGAGAGAGAAAGGAAGGGGAGGGGGAGGGGTGGAGAAGCAGATGGGCACTTCTCCTGTGTGCCCTGGCCAGGAATCGAACCCAGGACTTCTGCACGCCAGGCCGATGCTCTACCACTGAGCCAACTGGCCAGGGCCTAAATATAATAAGATTTAATTTTATGTTATCTATAACTTACTTTAAATAGGTAAATGTATATTTAAGAATATGTATTTCTTGGTATTTCCTGCTTGTTTCGAGAGCTAACAAAATAACAAAACAGAAAAGCCCACAACCTATGTCTTTCTAGTTATTTTACTGACTACGCAAAGGTAATGTGTAATCATGTGTTAGATGGGTTTCATGAGGATGATCATATGTGGACAATTAACTATTAGCAAATCACTGTGAAAACTTGTCTATTATAGCCTTCAAACTGGATAAACCCAGCAAGGAGCAGCAGCTTCTAAAAATATAACTGAGATGATTTTGGATCTTTTTTAAAAATTCGATGCTATTAGCTAGATCCCATACTCCTATTCTGGAATCTGTGCTCCCCTCACAATCCATGGGCCTCCATTTTCTATTAACTCCATATGTTCCTAGTCTCCTTAATCTTCCGCTCTCCTTATCCATTACCTAGTCAGTAAGTCAAGTGACATTTATTTAGAATCAACTATGGACCTACTATGTAAGCGCTGGATCTACAATCAGAAAAAAACGTTACTGACCTTAGGAAGCCTATGATCTCGTAATGAGCCAACCATTAAGCAAGCATTGCATTGTAACATTTACAAATTATGAAGTGTCATGTAAGAATATTGGGGATTGGATGACATTAGAATAGGAAGTCTATTTGAATACATAAAATTTAAAACTATATTTAATAGAGGGTCAGGAAAATGAAGATGGTAACGTTTATGCTGAGAAATGAGTCAGGCATGCACTGGTGGAGGGAAGAGCATTCTTGATAAAAGGAACAGTATGTGAAAAAGCCCAGAGGCAGCATAGAGGCTCGGTAGCTGTGGCTGAAGTGTTGTGGGCCAGGAGGAGAGTGGGGAGGAGGTGGAGCTGAGAGGGAGGCAGGAGCCGTAGGAAGAAGCTGCGATGGGAAGCACGAGTATGAGCAGATGATAGCAGATCTAAGTTCCTTAAAATATTTTGGCTACTAGGTGAATGGCCAGCAGGGGCAGGAGTAGAAAGTAAGACCAGTGAAGAGGTTCTTGTAGTAGGATAGCCATGCGACTAGACTGGGCGAAGAGAGCCAGTGGAAGAATAGAGAATGGAGAGGTGTTTGGTCTTTGTTGGTTTTTAAAAATATTTTATTTAGCCTGACCTGTGGTGGTGCAGTGGATAAAGCGTCAACCTGGAAATGATGAGGTTGCTGGTTCAAAACCCTGGGCTTGCCTGGTCAAGGCACATATGGGAGTTGATGCTTCCTGCTCCCCCCCCACTTCTCTATAATAAATAAATAAAATCTTTTTAAAAATATTTTATTTACTGGTTTTAGAGAGAGAGAGAAAGAGTGGGGGTGGTGGTGGAAAGCATCAATTCCTAGTTGCTTCTTGTATGTATGTGTCTTGACTGGGCAAGCCTGGGGTCTTGAACCAGTGACCTCTGCATTCTAGGTCAATGCTCTATTCACTGTGCCACCACAAGTCAGGCAGTATTTGGTTTTTCTGATCAGGACTTGGTGATGGATTGGAAGCTGATGGAGAGAGAAGCTGTAGGTTTCTGGCTTCAGCATTTGGATGAATGATAGTAACATTTCTTTTTTTTTTTAATTTTTATTTATTTATTTTTTACAGAGACAGTGAGTCAGAGAGAGGGATAGACAGGGACAGACAGACAGGAACAGAGAGAGATGAGAAGCATCAATCATTAGTTTTTCGTTGTGCGTTGTAATACCTTAGTTGTTCATTGATTGCTTCCTCATTATGTGCCTTGACCGTGGGCCTTCAGCGGACCGAGTAACCCCTTGCTGGAGCCAGTGACCTTGGGTTCAAGTTGGTGAGCTTTGCTCAAACCAGATGAGCCCGCGCTCAAGCTGGCGACCTCAGGGTCTCGAACCTGGGTCCTCTGCATCCCAGTCCGATGCTCTATCCACTGCGCCACCACTTGGTCAGGCATAGTAACATTTCTTGACAAGAGGAACTCTAGAGGTAAAGCAGGTTTCAGGGAAAGATAGGTTGGTGTGACCTGACCTGTGGTGGCACAGTGGATAGAGCGCCAAGCTGGAATGCTGAGGTCAACAGTTCAAAACCCTGTTTACCCAGTCAATGCACATATGAGAAGCGTCTACTGAGTTGATGCTTCCCATTTCTCCCCTTCTTTTCCCCCTCTCTTTCTTTCTTCTGTCTAAAAATTAACAATCATATTTTTTTCTTTTTAATTTTTTAAAATTTATTTTCGTGAAAGGGGAGGCCAAAAGACAGGCTCCCGCATGTGCCATCTGGCAAGCCCACTGGGGGCAATACTGTTGCAACTGGAGCCATTTTTTAGCACCTGAGTTGGAGGCTATGGAGCCATCCTCAGCGCTCGAGGCCAACTTGTTCAAACCAATCCAGCCACGGCTGTGGGAGAGAAAGAGAAGGGAGAGGGGGAAGGGTGGAGAACAGATGGTTGCCTCTCCTGTGTGCCCTGACCAGGAATCAAACCTGGGACATTCGCAAGCCACACCGATGCTCTATCAATGAGCCAACTGGCCAGGGCCAATAAAAGCCTTACAAAAATGGTAGTTTAGAAAAGTGATATGGCCTAGAGAAAGAAGATTGGGAGTAGTTGACATACAGGTAGTACTTCAAGCCTTGCAAGCAGGAAACACCACCTGGAGAAAAAGGGTAGCGTGAAGGAAGAGCCTAGACCGAGCTCTGAAGAACATGAAGATAAAGGGCAGAGAAAGACAGCCATCAAAGAGGGGAGGTGGCAGTTCTGGAACCAGTAGGATATCATATACTCTCACATGGTTGTATCACAGCAGGTGAGAGAAGAAAAAAAAAAACAGTTTCAAGAAAGACATGTTCTACCGCATGTAAGGAGTGCTGAGTGGTAGAGTAGTAATAAGGGCATATTTGCTTCAGCAAAATGGCAGTCCCTGGTCCCCTTTAGAAGTGTAGTTGAAGTATTTTTGCAGCCAGCTTTGCCCTATTCCAATCATGCCTTTTCCCCTGACCAAAATCCAAACCCCAAACCAGGAAAGAATAAAGCAAAACACCATCCTCCTTTTTTGCTTTGACACTCGAAGCACTCCTACTCCATGAGCAACCCTCCTTCACACAGTATCAATCCAGAGCCTCTTCCATCTCCTTCCTCATCTAAGCTCACATGACAAGCCTTCTCCCTCTTTATCTTCTGAGGAAGACTCATTTCAAAGGGCGATCTATTTCCTCACCATCATTACTTCTAGACAATCGTAACGCCTCCAGTTCTGGAGGCCAGAAGTCCTAAATCAGTATCACTAGGCCTAGATGAAAGTGTTGGCAGGGCTACACTCCTGTTCTGGCTTCTTTCAGAGCCTAGTGGCTGGCTGCCATTTCCTTGGCTTGTGGCTGCATGACGCCACTTTGACTCGATTGTCACAGTGCCTTCCTTCCCTTCTAAAATCTGTCTCCTTTTCATAGGGCACGTGATCATCTTTAGGGTCTACACAAATAATCCAGGATAATCAAGATCCTTAATTTAATTTACAACTAAAGGACTCTCGTTTTGTTTTGTCAGAGAAGGAAACATTGACTGGTTCCTGGGATTAGGACGAAGATACCTTTTTTTAATGGCCATTTTTCAGCCTAGCACAAAAACTATGTGCAAAATACAGACTATAAAGACCGCCCTCTCCTGACTTCCCAGCAACCTGCCATTACCTGAAAATCAAGATGTTTCTAGTTGTATTCAACGCATCCCCCAAATTAACAACTTGTTGCTGTCAAGATCCCCACCAATCCTCTGGGAGTTGATCTTCACAACAATGGAGTTATCTTTAATGTACACTGTATTACCAAGCAAGGTCTTACTAAGCATTCCTATATAAAAATACCTCTGAAAGCTTCCTTTTGACTGTTCTGCTTCTAGTTTGTCATTTTTCTAGACCAAGAAAAGCTTTCAAGTCCATGTGAACATGCCACCTGTGTGCTCAGTGGCTCCTTATTTAGCTTTTACTTCCTTTAAGCAGCAAGTCCTGAATAAGACCTTTTGAGACCCTAAGCACCAAAAATATTGTCCCCAACTTTTTGTATCCTATGTGCCTTTGTTGGTTAGAACTGCATTCTATTATCAATAACAGAGATCCGCTCAACAACAGTAGTTTAAACAAGGTAGTTTATTTCAAATAAGTCTAGTAGTTAGAGGGTTCAACAATATCCTAAAGCGGTGTTTCCCAACGTGGGGTCCACGCCCCACAGGGGGGCAATTCGATAGTTAAGGGGGCAATTTGAAAATGGACTCAATAGGACTTTAACTCTTTTGCCCCGGGCCATTTAAATGCAATACTAGATATCGGTGCCAAATTTAACAAAAAAATGCAATTCTTAAATAATTGCGGTAAATAATTATTAAGTATAATTTCGTTTGACGAGACCAAAATATCAACTGAGTGATTGGCGTCCTCAAGTAAACTTCGTCCTGGGTTCACCGCGGAGCGTTCTGTCTGACGCGGGGAACCCTGGACGTTTTAAAAACTCGCTAAACAACGCAGTTAATTCTCACCTAATTGGCCCATCGCAACTTCTGTAGTGTTTCACATCATTCAGTTGGTGTTAATTTGAAATGTGTCAAAACTGTTGTAAAAGCTCGTTGATTTAATTAATATACATATATATATTGTATAGATATAATTGGTAAGTATTTGATTTTATTTTTATCAATATTAAACTCTTTATTAAGTACTTCTTGCATCGGGGCTAGAAAGCACTAATATTTTATAAATATTATTGGGGCTATAATAATGCATGCACGACAATTTTAATTTTAGAAGCATAACTTTCCAGAAAATTTTGTCAAGTGGAAAAAATATAGATACCTTTTGATTTGCGGTGGTAGTGTAGTAAATGTGTTATATACATTTAAATAAATATGAATTTTTAGTATATGTTTACTCTATGTCACATTGAATATATTTTAACATATTTTAATATTAGTTTTTAATTGATCTTATTTTTATTTCTTATAGCCCATAGTAAAATAAGTGGTGCAAGCAAGAAAAAAACTCGTCAATATTTGGAGGAATATTTAAAATTTGGGTTCATACCCGCTGTTCACGATGAGCAGATTCCTTTTTGTCTTTTATGCCAGCAATGCTTGACCAACGAATCAATGAAACGAGGTTGTCTTGAGGCGCATTTGAAGGCGAAAAACATAGTGCTCATATTAATTCAGATTTGAGTTACTTTAAAACTTTAAAGAAAAATTTTGAAAAAAGAACATTAAAGTCTCTATTTACTGCTCATACTTCAACTAATAATAGTGTTCTTGAGGCTAGTTATCAAATTTCTTTATTCATTGCTAAAACTGGAGAAAATCACACTATAGGAGAGAATTTAATAAAACCGTCAATATCAGCATTTCTTAAAACGGTTCTTGAAAAAGATGGCAAAGATGTAAAAGCTATGCCACTCAGTGACAATACTGTTAGCAGAAGAATAGACGAAATGAGTGAGGATATTGAAAAACTTATTAAAAAGCTGAAAACAAGAAAATTCTCCTTGCAAATGGATGAATCAACTTTGAGAGACAGTGAGGCAGTATTGATAACTTATGTAAGATATATTGATAAAGGACATTTTGCTGAAGAAATGTTCTGTAAAAGATTAGAAAGCACCACTACCTCCAAAGATATATATAAGCTAAAAAACTACTTAGATATCAATGATATACCAATGAAAAATATAACATCTTGTGCTGCAGATGGTGCTCCCAATATGATGGGCAAGAAAAATGGCTGCTTAAAATTGATGAAAGATGCGAATCCAGAAATGATTCTTGTGCATTGTGTTATTCATAGGAAAAACTTGGTAGCTAAAAACTTCTCGCCTGTTCTGAATGAAGTATTACATACAGTAATAAAGTGTGTTAATACTATTAAAGCTAGTGCCAAATGTGAGCGTCTTTTCAAGCTATTTTGTGAAGAACAAAATAAAGATCATGTGAGACTTTTACTTCATACTGAAGTAAGATGGCTATCTAAAGGAAACTGTTTGAAAAGATTTATGGAACTGTTTGATACTCTTAGTGATTTTTTAAGCGACAAACCTGAAATGAAGTATCTGTTAACAATAGATGGTAAAGCATTTGTGAGTTATTTAGCCGATATCTTTGAAAAACTAAATATATTAAATAAGCAACTTCAAGGAACAAATAAAACTCTTGTCGATGCAAAAGCAAAGATATTTGGTTTCATTACCAATATTGAGTTATGTCAGAAACATATTAACAACAAAAACTTTAAACAGTTTCATTGGCTCCAAAAATGTGAAGTAACTGATACCGCTTTACTTGTTATTGTCAATCATTTGAATATTCTATCGGCTGATTTAAAAGAAAGATTTTCTGATTTAAAACAAATTGATTTCCCAACATGGATGATGCAGCCAATGTTAGTGGATTTGTCTGATATATCAAATATGCAGTATCAAGGAGAACTCGCAGAACTGCAAAATGATGAGTCAGTTAAAGCTTTATTTAATATCAAAGGAGCGATGGCATGGCTTTGTGAGGAAACAAATCAAATACCCAAATTCAACCAAATGTGCAAGAAAACTATTGCTACCGTTTCCATCTTCATTTTTAGCTGAATGTGGATTTAGTGCTGTAAATGATTTACTGGTAAAAAAAAGAAATCAGCTGGATATAACACAACGTGGAGACTTGAGACTAAAGCTAACCAAATTGGAACCTAATATAAAATCTCTGTGCAGCAAGCATCAAGCGCAAGGATCACATTAAATTAAAATAATAAATATAGAAAAATCTGTATTAAAATTATTTGGAATTTAAATTTGTTTTTCATTATGTTTTGAAATTTTACTTACTGTGTTTTGTTAATAATTTCATAGTGATTTCTTCCTAGAACCTATCATTTGTTTATTAAGTGAACAAATCAATTTTTTAATGTTAAAAATTATGTATGTTACATAAGGGGGGACATAAAAATTTTAGAAAGGTTAAGGTGGGGCACGGCACAAAAAAGGTTGGGAAACACTGCCCTAAAGTAATCATGACAAAAGCCTTCTTTTATGAAAGCAGGCATGCATTCCATCTTTAAGGTCATCTCATGGTCCAGGATAGCTACTGGAGTTTCAGCCACTTATTTCTATATATAATTCCTCCAACTCCCCAGCCCAGGCCACAGGTAAAAAGGGAAGCACAGAAGGGCAAAGTGGTCTCACCCCTTCCATTCCAAAGAGCCTTCCCAGAAACTGTGCACTTGCCTTAGTATCTCATTGGCCGGAACTTAGTCACATGGCCACATCTTGCTGCAATGTAATAAAAAATAAAGAACAGTTCCCCAGCAGTATACACTGCCCAGGGCTTTGTTACAATGATCAAGAGAATGGATATTAGGGGGCAAACCAGCACTCTTTTCCTTAATATCCTATCATAAAGTGAGTTTTTACTCCCACAACATACCTCAGCAAAAAAGTTGTATTATATTCAAATCCTAACAGAGTTCTTTGTATTATGGGGCTATCTCAATTGCATTATTTTGTGCATAAAAATGTGTGGTAGTGAAGTGAAGTGAAATTCCAATAGCACAGCACATATTCACACAGATCCCTGAGAGAATAAGTTAAAAATAAAAAGGCAAAGGGCATAAATCCCCATTAGTTACAAGAGAGCTACTGATCTTCCAAAGCCTAGTAAAGGGAGGGGAAGAGTAATTTTACAATCGACAACATGAGAAACACTGCTTCTGCCATATGATCAAAGTTAATCAAGTCATAAATCACAATGATCACCTTACTTTTGTGATCTTTATCCCAAAATTCCAGTGCAGTTGAAAGAAAAAGAGTAATTTCAATAGAGGAGCGTCTTCTAGATTACTTAACCAGTAGTCCTCAAAATCATTAAGTTACCAAAATCATCCATATCCGTTAATGGACTGTCTTTTTGTTGTGGAGGTTTAATAACCTTTATAATAGGATCTGTAGAAAAAGCACAAAGGTTTCAAACTTCGGGTCCTGTTCATCTAATTTTCCTTTTGTTTCTACTGTTTTTTGGTACCACATTTAAGAAATGATTGCCAAATTCCAGTTCATAAACATTTGCCCTTGTCTTCTTCTAAGAATTTTAGTTTTAACTTAAATTTAGGTCTATGATCCATTTTGTTAAATTACTTTGCATCCACTGTGAGGTAGAGGTCTAACCTCATTATTTTACATGTGGACATTGAATTTTCTCAGCACCATTTGTTGAAGAGACTATTCTTTCCTCCATTAAGTCTTAGGTACCACTGTCAAAAATCAATTTGATCATAGATATATGAATTTATTTGTGGACTCCCAATTCTATTCCATTGGTCTATATGCCTAGCCTTTATGGCAGGACCACATTTTATTAATGCAGCTTTGAGTATGTTTTGGAAAAAGTGAGTCCAACTTTCTCAAGATTGTTTCGGCTATTCAGTCCTCTACAATTCCATTATGAATTTAGGATTGATTTTCCCATTTCCACAAAAAAGGCCATTGATAGATTTCAATAGGTATTGCACTAAATGTGTAG
This sequence comes from Saccopteryx bilineata, assembly GCF_036850765.1. Taxonomy (NCBI): domain Eukaryota; kingdom Metazoa; phylum Chordata; class Mammalia; order Chiroptera; family Emballonuridae; genus Saccopteryx; species Saccopteryx bilineata. The sequence goes on along the minus strand of NC_089492.1, from coordinate 13,881,919 downwards.
ACTTCTTTGTGGAATATTGCTATTTTAACAACCTTAAGTCTTCCAATCCATACATACAGGATGTCTTTCCATTTGTTTAGATCTTATTTCATTTCTTTCAGCAACATTTTGTACTTATCAGTGTGCAAGTTTTGCATTTCTTTTTTTTTTTTTTTCTTTTTTCTGAAGCTGGAAACAGGGAGAGACAGTCAGACAGACTCCCGCATGCGCCCGACCGGGATCCACCCGGCACGCCCACCAGGGGCGGTGCTCTGCCCCCCAGGGGGCGATGCTCTGCCCATCCTGGGCGTCGCCATATTGCTACCAGAGCCACTCTAGCGCCTGAGGCAGAGGCCACAGAGCCATGCCCAGCGCCCGGGCCATCTTTGCTCCAATGGAGCCTTGGCTGCGGGAGGGGAAGAGAGAGACAGAGAGGAAAGCTCGGCGGAGGGGTGGAGAAGCAAATGGGCGCGCTTCTCCTATGTGCCCTGGCCGGGAATCGAACCCGGGTCCTCCGCACGCTAGGCCGACGCTCTACCACTGAGCCAACCGGCCAGGGCAAGTTTTGCATTTCCATGGATGAATTTGTTTCTAGGTGTTTGTTTTATTGCCTTAGATGCTACTATAAATAGAATTGCTTTATTTTTTTTGTATTGTTCATTGCTAATGTTCAGAAATACAACTGACTTTTATGTATTGATCTGCTATCCTACAACTTTGCCAAATTCATTTACTAGCTTTAACAGATTTTCATGGATTCTTTAGAACATTCTACATGTAAGATCATGTCATCTGTGAATAGTTGTACTTCTTTCTTCCTAAATTGGATGCCTCTTATACTTTTTCTTGCCTAATTATTATAGATTGACTGCAGTTTTAATCAAAAAAGAAACATTCTACATTTGCTATTTCAGAATGGTTTTGAAAGTTTATACAGGAATGTAGACATATTATTTCCCATGTCTGTAGATAGTATGTCATAAAAAGGATGGGAAAGATATTAGTCTTTGTAGCTAAAAATATATATACCATTCAAACACTGCAAATATCAATAGAATTATAAATAAGTAATAAACAATAATAAAACAAATTTTGCACTGAATTATCTTTAGGACATTTTAAAATAATGAATAGAAACAAATTTGAGAAACATTTTTCATTTAAAATTTATTACAGAAACTATACATATAAAATGAAATCTTAGTTATAAAAGACGGCTCTGAATAAATTATAATAATCTTCAATAAAAATAAGTACATATATGGATGTGTGTGCATGAACCCAGGAATATACACTTACTCAAATGTTTTCAGTGACTAGCATTGCTTTATGCATTACATAAGATAATATCTATTAAAGTATCCAAAGTACTGGGTTTTAGCAGGCATTAAATATAATTTCCAGATAAATCAACAAAAGGCAGCTCAACTCTGAAACTGTATTAGAATTTAGAATCTCTCATATGAGATCATTATCCCCTATTCCCTTTGAAAGTTTCCAACAGAAGCTATTTTGCCAATATTAAAATAGAGTCCTATTTTCAATATGCATGGTGTTGAACTGCTGCAGGTCCCATGTGGGGATTTTAATATTTTTTTCCCAACTTACAATACGGTTATAGTACATAAAATGTGTATTCATTTAAACACACATACCTTCTAGTCTTCAAAATTATTTTTTGTTTCAATGTTGCCTAACCTGTAAAAGTATTTGACATATAAATGTTTAACTTCTGAGGTAAAATGTCGTTTTAATGTTTACGTTCTTTTCTAGCGAACTTTCTGTTCTTTTCTGTTTTGGGCAGGGTTGTGTGTGAGACTATTAACACATCCCTTTAGTTGATAGCACAATAAAATGTAAGTCCATATAATACCTATTATAAAAAATATACTATAAAATGTGTTGTTCCCCATTTGGGGCTCATGGAATGTGCTATGTTAAAATGGATAATATTTAGGTACTTCAGTAATTCATAGCTTTTTTCTTACCCCTGCAGTTTTCAGGGCAGTATGGCTGCTAGAGAATTTCTTAGTGTTAGAGATATAGAAGAACTACTTGGAAATGACGAACTTTTTGACAAATTAGAACAAGAAACCATCAATATAGCTGAATTGCCTCCCAATAACGTGGATGCAGTACCAGATTGTGAAGACCTTGATGAAAATATTTTAGGAGCCACTCTCCTGCAGAACGTTCCTGGTCAATTAGAAGTACATTCTAATTGCCTTAGAAGACAATCCATCATCTACGCAAAAATCAAAACGTAAAGTATTGCCAAAGAGTGACTGGAAAAAATAGGACATAAACTTTTCTAACAGTATATTATAGTATGACAATGTATCTGAACTGAAATAAAAAATGGCTCAACATTTGAAAAATCACCTGCTGACATATTTGAAGAATTTTTCGATGACGATTTGTTAAACTTCTATAGTAACCTAAAGTATAAGGTATGCAAGAAAAAACAACAGACATAATTTTGAACTTTCCACAAATTGCCTTAGAAAGTTTATTGGAATATTTTTGAATCTGGATACTATTCCTTACCATAGAAACAATTATACTGGTGTGAGGATAAAGATCTGAATCTTACCTGCATTAGAAACTGTATGCCAAAGCACAGGTTTTTAGAAATTAAAAAAAAAAATTTGCATTTTAACAATAGTTCCATAATTGCCATGGAAAAGAAAGATAAACTATTTAAAATTCGACCTGTGACTGACAAATTGAATTCAAATTTTAAAAAGTTCGAATTATTTGCTCAAAACCTTTCAGTCAATGAGCAAATGGTAAGATATTATGGACACCACTGTTTGAAACAATTTATAAGAGGAAAGCCAATCAGGTTTGGTTTCAAACAATGGGCCATGTGCTGCTCTGAATCTCAGTACTGTTTTCATATGGATACTTATGAAGGAAAATGTGAAAAAGAACAAGTTGTGAGTGGTGTAGGAGCCTCTGTAATAATGAAGATGACTTCCTTTCTGCAGTACCTATCAGAATATAAAGTATTTTTTGACAAATTCTTTACCAGCTTTGAATTATTATTGAAATGGAAAGACTGTAATATAAAGGTGACTGGAACAGCACTGTAATAGAATAAATAAGTGTCCCTTGAAATCTGATAGCATTATGAAAAGAAAAGAACATGGAGCATATGTGGAGCATACAATTACTGTTATAATGAAAGGAATAACATTTTTGCATTGATTTGAAATGACAATAACTGTGTCAAAGTTATGTCAAATTATTTAGGAGTACAACCTTTAGAAAAAGTGAAAACATATTCTAAGAAAGAATGTTGAGTGGACAGACCACACATTGTAGGGCAATATAACAAATATATGGGTGGGGTTGACAAGCTGGACTGGAATGTCCAAAGGTATCACATTAAATTTTGAGGAAAGAAGTGGTATTTTTCTCTTTTTACAAATGCCATTGATGTTGCTGTTGTTAATGCCCATGCTCTTTATACGGCTTTGAATGAAAACATCTCATTATTAGACTTCAGATGCAAAATTGCAAGAACATATATGAAAAAAAGACTCATTATCTAATCCTAAAGTCACTGGAAGACCCAGATCAAGTGTGAAAAGGAAAAGCTGTGTACCTGAAGGTGTTAGATTTGATGCAACTGGACATGCACTGAAGGACCTGCGAGGGAAAACAAAGGAAATGTGCCCTGTGTGGCGCGGATGTGCACAAGCAGTGTTGGAATGTAAGGTAGGACTACACGTCAATGCTTTCCTGTTCGGCACAGAACAGGAGTTTGTCTTGTGCGTGTAATACTTTCTGTTCTTTCAAAATTTTTGTGACAGGACATTCCATGAGCCCCAACTGGGTATCAATAAAAACTGTTAAAAAACAACTAATTTTTTTCTAATACAGAACCCTAAATTCCATTACCTAATTCCATTTACAAACAAAATACACCAAAAAAAAAAAAAATCAGAAATAAAAATTTGGCAGGTATTAAGGAAGAAAGGTATTTTTGGTATCATTAATACAAAATTTATAATATTTATATAATTGTATAGAAAAGATATCTATAGAATATACCCTAAACATAAATTTAGAATATAGTTTTCAAATATAAAAACTTGGTGCTATTAAAAAGCTGTTTAACAAAGTAGTTATTAATGTTTATTGCGTATAAAGTCTAACTAAAAATACTTTAAAAATTTATTAACCTAAGTTTGAATTATAAAAATGTTTATCTAAAAAGTATGAATTATGACATTCAAATACAGAAGTGTGGTGCATCCAGAAATTGTCAAGGGCTCTCTGGCAAATCATGACTCGAACACTGGCTTTTAAGTGAATGGGCAGAAGAAGCTAAAGGCAGATGAGAGATGGACACTGAATAAAACAAACAAAAAGGATGACAAAGATACAATGGTTAAGTTTGTAGTCTAATATAATAAAATATTATAGGAAGAATAAAATTAAAAGTACTTAAAAACAAAAAAATATCACTAATTACTCTTCAGTACCATAAGACATTAGCTATCAAATATCTTTTAATATAAACAGATATGAAATGGATGTCACCCCAATGAAATTCCATTTAAAAAAAAGCCGGCCACTCCTCAACCACTGATACCATAGCAATACTACTACTATAGTGCCTACTCAAACTCCCAGTATTTTCAGTTATCTCTGTAGTTTATCTTACACGTATATATAAATACTAAGAAAGTTCAAATATTTTTATTTACTATTTTAATTTTTTCCTTAAAGATACAAGATTTCATCTTGCATCAGTTATGTGAACATGACAAAGATTAACTAAATAAAAACAATATAAAGAATATGCAATACCATATCATGATCTGGAACAATTGAAGTTTTCTACCTCTTGCTCCATTTTCTAGATAAAGGGTAGAAAGGAAAAGTAGTAAGTTTCAACAAGGAAAAGCTAAAGAAACATTATTGCTATTTTTTCCCCTGTAAACACCCTTAAGAATATACTAGCCATGTATATATACATATATACCTGATAATGAAAACAGCAATTGAGTTCAGAACTTAAAAGACTATCACATAAACTAAGACTACTGATAAGACTTCCTTATTCAAATCCCCTTTAAATGAGTGTGAGATGGGGTCATCTCATGTTAAATTCAAACAGTTATAACCAAGGCACTGATATACTTATAGATTTTGTATTTTATAGGTACTAGTATTACATACACTATGTAGGTACCACAGTGTACTTTAGTAGGTATGCTAAATACTATCTAATACTCATAAAAAATAGATATTTCAAAATGAATATGAAGCTACAAAATACTGCCTAATTTTTGTTAGCAGTATATATGTATACATATACACACACAAGTAGGTATATAGTTGATAGTAGTAGTGTTTATACTATGTAAATATAATACAATACATTTTTACTTTTATTGATTTCTTTTTTAATATCTACTTAAGTTAGCTCTCTAATGCCCAGATTTGGTTCTCAGATGGTGGAACCAAATCTTACTATAAAGTAAGATTAAGACAAATAAATAGGTCTATCATAAAAAGAAGCTACACATCTTCATTAATACACACAATAAAGTTTTTTCATAGTTTACTGATACTATAGTTTCACTGCTTATAAAAGAAGAAACAAACTAGTAAAGTGCTTGATTAAAGGAAGCACAGAACTCAACTGCACCTAGAAATAATCCATAATGCACATATCATATTGAACAATGGCCTTTAAAAATTCTTACAAAATGAATTTGTTATACAGATTGGTTTACCTGAATAAGTGTTGTTTTGTCATAGTCCCTGCGATGCTGGTAAATACACTGGCTGATTACTGCATATAAATTTTCCAACTGAAAAATATTGTATTCTTGACTCTTTTCTACAACAGTCTTCAAAAGATTCTAAAAGAAAATATGGGTGTTTACATGTGAGAGATAAATTCTCTGAGATATTTTAATTCAGAAGATTTGGGAACTTTTAGCATATAAACCAGAAAGAAGGCAGGCCGGGTCACTTGAGGTGACAGGGCAGGCTGACAGTGCCTCTGTAATTTAGCTCTAGTTAACTTTTTCATCATTCTGTGATCCTGGTCTTTGCTCTGGCTAACTCCATTCTAAACACTAGAGCTGAAAAGGTTGCCAATTTCGATTCTAGCCGTAAATCTCTACACACGAATTAAAAAATCATCTTAAACTAGATTTATAGAGGGAAAAAAAGCAACGCTTTTGCAGGGTATTTTATTGTACTCTAAGTATATTTTAACTAATCCCATTATGTGAAACAAAATGAGAAAGAACCACTTTTGAATTACCACTGAATTACCACTTTTTAGTTCTTTTTCTTATCAAAAGGATCTTCTTTCTATTTTTTTTGAGAGAGAGAGTCAGAGACAGGAAGGGAGAGAGAGAGGAGAAGCAGCAACTTGTAGTTGCTTTGCTTTAGCTGTACAATGATGGCTTCTCTTACATGCCTTGACAGTGCTGGGGTGAGGGGTGATGGTGGTGGCTCAAGCCAAGCCAGCAAGCCCTTACTCAAGCCAGTGACCTTGGGCTTCAAGCCTGCAACCCTGAGATCTTGTTGACAATCCTGCATTCAATCCAGAGACCCTGCACTCAAGCCAGCAACCCTGGGGTTTTGAATCAGAGATCTCAGTGTTTCAGGTCAATACCCTATCCACTGCACTACCCCTGGTCAGGCTATAAAAATTTGTTTTCTATCTGCTTAGTGTTTTTTCTCATAACTGAAATGGACTTACTGAATTTCTGTGATTCTTCAACTCTGGCCCTCCCAGGATATGCCACTACCTCAGAAATATTGCATTACAGCCTGGCCTGTGGTGGCGCAGTGGAAAGAGCATTGACCTCAAATGCTGAGGTCACCAGTTTGAAACCCTGGGTTTGCCAGCTGAAGTACATACAAGCAGCAACTACTTGAGTTGATGCTTCTTCCTCCCCCCTAAATCAATAAATAAAATATTTTTTAAAAAAGTAGTCAAAGGTAATGGTTGTAAAAACCAATGTATGTTTTTTATGTATGGGATCAATAATGTAGGTAGTCTGTTAAAACTACAATATCAACATACTAGCCACCTCCAACCACTGCTGTTATGAAAGTTATTCCATGCCAAACTTACCCTTTCGTAAAAGATCAGTATGTATTACATGCTAAATTGATACAATCTATTATTATAGTTCTTTTTTGGTAGGTTGTTGTTAATCTGTACAATGAAAGCATTATAGCCCCAATTTACATACTTTTAATCGCTCATGGTCCACAACAAGTGAAGGTGTAGGCTGAGAAAGAATTGCCAAAGCCTTTTCAACACTGATGAGCTGCTGTTGCTCTACTTGGGAACGTCCAGCTCGTGTCATTCGCAGAATCCATGTTTCTAGAATAGATAATTAAGAAACATTCTTATTTATTTGGTTCAGACATTATAATGCCTAAAATTAACATTAGGCTGACTAAATTGCAGGATATATTTACGAAGACACATACACACTAATTCTGGTGTACTGACTCTGCTATAAGATTAAGATGCTGCCACTTACACACAAAAATTAATAACATCTGAGGATTTCTAGGGATTCTCAGTTGTTCTGGCCAAGAGAGGTATGTCTGGGGATTCTCAACTGTTTTCTACTTAAGCATAAAATAGAATTTAAGAGCTGGGAGAGACCTCAGTGATCTAGAATAGGAGTTGCAAATGACTACCTGGGAACCAAATCTGGCGTCCCACTATCAAGGATTAATAGAACACAACCACTCCCATCTTACATATGCGTGCAGTGCGGCTTCTCTTGCAGGGCTGTGTTGTGACAGACTGTAGGACTCAGTATTTTCTATCTGGCGCTATACAGAAGAAGTGTGTATATACTGATCTAAAACAATCTCCTCACTGATAGTTGAGAAAAATGAGGTGAAAAGAGGTTATGAGATGTTTCTAAGGTCATACCCATTATAAGAGCCCAGACAAACCCCAACCTCCTGATATGTAAACATGTACCTGTTCCACTGAATAGTGTCCTTAAAAAAAAAAAAAAAAAGGCAAGAGAAACAGACAGACAGACAGGAAAGGAGAGAGATGAGAAGCATCAATTCTTTGTTGTGTCTCCTTAGTTGTTCACTGATCGCTTTCACCTGTGTGCCTTGACTAGAGGACTCCAGCCAAGCCAGTGAGCTTGGGGTCATGTCTATGATCCCATGCTCATGACAGCAACCCTAGGGTTTGAACCTAGGTCCACAGCATCCCAGACCAAGGCTCTATCTAGTGTGTCACCACCTGGTCAGGCATAAGTAGTGTCCTTTTTTTTTTTTTTTAATGTTTATTTATTTTAGAGAGAGAGGATGGGGAGGGAGAGACAGACAGGAACATCGATCTGTTCCTGTATGTGCCCTGACCAGAATCGAACCAGAAACCTCTGTGCTTCAGGATGATGCTCTAACCAACTAAGCTATCTGGCCAGGGCTAATAGCGTCATTTTAAAGAAGATAATAAGAAAAAACAACAACAACTCTGAACCCATACAAAACATACTAAATTGTATGGTCAGAAGATGAACATTTCAAATATCCACAGTGGATATTTGCTAGTCCATTCTATCATTACTCAAATACACTGGAAATCATTTTAAGGAAGTCCCTGAACATGATTTACTTTCAGCATATAAGCCACTGAAGAAAACCAGTCTTATTAACTTAGACAATACTTGTTATTGACAAAAATAAACTTTGGACCCTGTTACCTACTGCTCTTTTTACTTAAAAAAATAAAATATGGCCCTGGCCGGTTGGCTCAGGGGTAGAGCGTCGGCCTGGCGTGCGGGGGACCCGGGTTCGATTCCCGGCCAGGGCACATAGGAGAGGCGCCCATTTCCTTCTCCACCCACCCCTCCTTCCTCTCTCTGTCTCTCTCTTCCCCTCCCGCAGCCAAGGCTCCATTGGAGCAGGGATGGCCCGGGCGCTGGGGATGGCTCCTTGGCCGCTGCCCCGGGCGCTGGAGTGGCTCTGGTCACGGCAGGGCAACGCCCCGGAGGGGCAGAGCATCGCCCCCTGGTGGGCAGAGCGGTGCCCCTGGTGGGCGTGCCGGGTGGATCCCGGTCGGGCGCATGCGGGAGTCTGTCTGACTGTCTTTCCCCGTTTCCAGCTTCAGAGAGATGCGGAAAGAAAGAAAAAAAAATCGTAAAAATAAATAAATAAATAAATAAATAAAATAATTGATCAATTTAAGAAAGAGAGGAAGAGAGGGAGAGACAGAAAAACATCAATCTGTTTCTGTATGTGCTTTGACTGGAGATCGAACCAGCAACCCTTGCATATTGAAATGATGCTCTAACCAACTGAGCCACCCATCCAATGCTATACTCCCTTTACTCTTTAAGACCAAAAAGGATTTGCCTTTTCCAAAGATCAAACAAATCACCTGAGCCGTGGTGGTGCAATGGATAAAGTATCAACCTGAAATGGAATACTGAAGTCGCTGGTTCGAAACCTCAGTTTACTTGGTCAATACACATACAAGAAGCAACTGCTACAAGTTGATGCTTCCTGCTCCCCTACCCCCCACTCCTTTCTCTATAAATCAATAAAATCTTAAAGAAAAAAGAGAAATATCAAACAAATCTGCCAAAGGTCCAAGAAGATCCAGGTGGGAAAATTCTCAGTGAAAAACTTTGGGAGCAGGATTATTAGAATATAAATAATCTTTGTCGGCCCTGGCCGGTTGGCTCAGGGGTAGAGCGTCGGCCTGGCGTGCGGGGGACCCGGGTTCGATTCCTGGCCAGGGCACATAGGGGAAGCGCCCATTTGCTTCTCCACCCCCACCCCTTCCTTCCTCTTTGTCTCTTTCTTCCCCTCCAGCAGCCAAGGCTCCATTGGAGCAAGGATGGCCCGGGCCCTGGGGATGGCTCCTTGGCCTCTGCCCCAGGTGCTAGAGTGGCTCTGGTCGCGACAGAGCGACGCCCCGGAGGGGCAGAGCATCGCCCCCTGGTGGGAAGAGCGTAGCCCCTGGTGGGCGTGCCGGGTGGATCCTGGTCAGGCGCATGCGGAGTCTGTCTGACTGTCTCTTCCCGTTTCCAGCTTCAGAAAAATACAAAAAAAAAAAAATTGTCCTGGCCAGCACACACAGTGGGTAAAGCGTTGTCCTGGTGCACCAAGGTTGTGGGTTTGATCCCCAGCCAGGGCACATACAAGAAGCAATCAATGAACGCACAACTAAATGAAACAGCTAAGTGGAACAAGTTGATGCTATTTTCTTTCAAGTCAATGGAAAAAAAATATATACATAATCTTGGACTTAACCTACACTATAAATAGAGGAATGATGGGGATAAAACAACTGTTCTACACCATTCAGCAAGAATCACAGGAAACTGCTTATCAAGCTTAAAAATGAGCGGGTATCCTGCCAGCTTTTAAAAACTGTAGAGCCTAAAAACATACATACTGTAGAGCCAAGCACTTTGCTACATGCTTCAGAGGAATTATTTTATTCAATCCTCAAAATATCTCATTACCCGCAACTATCTACCCCAATTTGGCAGAAGAGAAAACTAAGGCTGATAGGTCTAGAACCTTGCCTGAGGTGACAAGTTATTAAGGAGTGAACTAGGCGCTCAAATCCAGCCTGCCATAGTAGGCTTTCAACAACAGTGATTTACTTGTTCAATAGTTATTAAAGATAATGCTATCTTCTCTAATGAAGTTAACACCTGTACTATGAAAGACAAGAAAATAGGAATAAATTGAGATGGTTATTAGTATTTCTTTAAAATAAGTTGTTTGAGACTTACCTTTTCCTTCATTTTCATCAGAAACATTTATTTGAGAACTCAAGGCATCTCCATTGCAAGCAATCTTATCTTTCTTCAATTCTGTACATGCTGTAGCCTTCCCAGAGTCAAATTCATTATCAACACAATAGGCAATTGAAGAATTATTTGCCAAATCTATTGTGCTTTCAAAGGCAGTTTGTTGCATGTCGTTTTCTTCCACTGAGGACTCTCCTGTGTTCCCGGTCTCATTGTGGTCGACACTTATATCGTGATTTTCCTCCACATCACTCTCAGTTTTGTCATCTGTGACATTTTGGCTACCATCTTTTGTCTGTGAAATTTTCCTCCGCTTTGTGATGGTACCTAAGTGCCATTTTGACTTTTTACGAATTTTTCTCTTCAACTGAGCTTCATAGAATTTAAAGGAAAAGGATAAAAGAACATTCGACAATTTTCTAACATCTTAAGTGGGAAAAAACATACCTCCTGAGATATAAGAGGATACTATAAGAAGGTAGAGAAATGGGCAATGATCTGTTATTCCGAGAAGTTTGGATTTTTTTTTTTTTTTTTTACAGAGACAGAGCAAGAGTCAGAGAGAGGGACAGATAGGGACAGACAGACAGGAACGCAGAGAGATGAGAAGCATCAATCATCAGTTTTTTGTTGTGGTATTTTAGTTGTTCACTGATTGCTTTTTCACATGTGCCTTGCCTATGGGGCTACAGCAGACCAAGTAACCCTTTGCTCAAGCCAGCAACCTTGGGTCCAAGCTGGTGAGCTTTGCTCAAACCAGATGAGCCCGCACTCACACTGGCGACCTCAGAGTCTTGAACCTGGGTCCTCCACCTCCCAGTCTAATACTCTATCCACTGCGCCACCGCCTGGTCAGGCCCGAGAAGTCTGAATTTTAACTTGAATAATCTTTTAAAAACTTAAACTTTTTCTTTTTAAAGAGAGGAAGAGAAACATCGATTGGTTGTTCCATTTATTTATGCATTCATTGACTGATTTTTGTTTTTTAAAGAAAGAGGGACAGCCTGACCAGGCGGTGGCGCAGTGGATAGAGCATCGGACTGGGACATGAAGGACCCAGGGGCTCATCTGGTTTGAGCAAGGCTCACCAGCTTGAGCCCAAGGTCACTGGCTTGAGCAAGGAGTCATTCGCTTTGTTGTAGCCCCCTGTCAAGGCACATGTGAGAAAGCAATCAATTAATAACTAAGATGCTGCAACAAAGAATTAATGCTTCTCATCTCTCTCCCTTCTTGTTTTTCTGTCACTCTCTATGTCTAAAAAAGAAGAGGAGAAGAAGAAGAAGGAGGAGGAAGAAGGAGGGAGAAGGGAGAAGGAGAAGGGAGAAAGAGGGAGGAGGAGGAGGAGGGGGAGGAAGGAGGAAGGAGGAGGGAGGAGGAAGAGGAGGGAGGAGAAGAAGGGGGGAGGAGGAGGAAGGAAGAAGAAGGAAGGAGAAGAAGAAGAAGGAAGGAAGGAAGGAAGGAAGGAAGAAGAAGGAAGGAAGGAAGGAAGAAGAAAGAAGAAGAAAGAGGAGGAGGAGGAAGAGGAAAGAGGGACAGACAGACAGGAACATTGAGCTGTTCCTGTATGTGCCCTGACTAGGGGATTGAATTTGCAACTGCTGAGCTTTGGAACAAAGCTCCAACCAACGAAGCTACCTGGACAGGACTGTGTTGTTCTTTTAAGATTTTTTGATTGATTTTTCAGAGGGACATTGACAGGCAGGAGAAAAAGGGGAGAGGGAAGGGAAGCATTCATTCGTTGTTACATTTAATTGTGTATTCATTGTTTGCTTCCTGTGTGTGCCCTGACTGGGGATCAAACCTGCAACCTTGGCAGATTGGGACAATGCTCTAACCAGCTGAGCTGTCCGCCCAGAGCTAAATATTGAATAATTTTACAGAGGGCAATGAATTACTTGTCTATTGCCATGTATTACAAAGAAAACTTTGGCAGTAGTCTGAGTTGAATAAACAAGATAAATGACAAGATAAAAAATGGCTTATATTTCGTTAAGTGTCTGTTGTATAGTAGGAACTCTTCTAAGTCCTTCATGTGTACTAAAAGTCATTAAAATTCACTTTAACCTGATCAGGTTTGTTACCATTATCACATCATTTCCAAATGGAGAAACAAAGGTATACAAAGATTAAACTTTCTGCCTAGACTAGATACAGTATAACCATACTACAATATTATGCTTGGGAGATTCATCTATACTGTTAAATGTCATTGAAGTTTAGTCATTCTCACTGCTGTATAATCCGTATATATATATTTTAATATGCCAAGGTTGCTGGTTCAATCCCTGGTCAGGGCACATATAGAAATCAACCAATGCATGCATGAAGAATAAGTGGAATAATTCCACTTATTAGAGAGAGAAAATCAATGTTTCTCTCTCTCCCTAAAATCAACTAAAAAAAAATTATATATATACATATATATATACATATACATACATATACATACATACATATATATGTATATATATATATATTAAACAAGCCGCGAGTTTCACATTCATGGGCTTAAAGAGCAAGAAATGGAATTAAGAGCATGCCAAAAAAGAGAGGTCTCTGAAAAACCCACAGGTTCTGTCTGGGGCTGGTATCCTATAAAGTTACATCCTAAGAATAAAGAGGAATAGGAAATGACCAGGATTTTTAGGAAAGAAAAATCAGTTTCAAATCAAGTAAATTCGTAAGTAGGAGGTGAACTGGGACTACAAGTGGTACATCATCATCACCTGGAGTTATTTCAAGAATGCAAAGCTGTCTCAATATTTACAAAATCAATGTAATTCACTACATCAATATAAAGGGAACTGAGGGAGAAAGTAAATGGGACTGGAAAAGCATAAAGGATACAAGTAGAGTAAAAATCACCCAGCCTGACCTGTGGTGGCGCAGTGGATAAAGCATCAACCTGGAAATGCTGAGGTCGCCGGTTTGAAACCCTGGGCTTGCCTGGTCAAGGCTCATATGGGAGTTGATGCTTCCTGCTCCTCCCCCCCTTCTCTCTCTCTCTCCTCTCTCCCTCTCTCTCCCTTCCAAAATGAATAATAAAAAAAAAATCACCCAAGTGCACTTACCAGGAGTGCTACAAGCCACAGGAGTATTAGACGCCTTTAGCTTTTCATTCTGCTCCGGATCTGATCTTTTATCGACAGCAGGAGTGGGAATTTGCTTTGGCATCACATGGTAATAAGATGGGGCATACTTGGAGGAGCTACAACCTTATAAATAGACATATAAAACATCAAATCAAACTCCCAGATTTCAAAATTACCTGAAGGATTAATTAAAAGGACTCACACCACATCCAAAGCATCTTTTTCTGGTGCCAAATAATTTTCCTACTTACCTCGCTTCTTTCTAGATTCTTGAATTTCTTCACAAAGCTGCTCAAAGTCCTCATCGAGTTCTTCTTTAATTATCGCATAGGCAGTATCTCTTAAAGCACAGGCTCTGTGCCTAATAAGACGATCTGAGAAATAAATCAAGGGTTTAAAATTTTCTCCTTCAAATAATTTACCAAAAATAAACTCAACCTTCTGAGTTAAGATTTTAGCCATTACAATTCCTTCTTTAGTTTTACCATGTACAGTAACAGTTACTAAAATTATGTAATTCATGTTTTTTTCCTGGGTGCTAATCTAGTATTTTGAACATCTAAGTCAAATGGCATAGACTAAATCCAAACAATTTTATTGCTATGTCCTATCCAGACCCCTTAGAAATATCAGGGGGAATAAAAGCATCAATCAACAGCAAGACTAAACATCAAAACAAAACATCAAAACAAAACAAAACAAAACACACACACACACACACACACACACACACACAATAAACCTAGGAAGGAAGACTATCAGTGTCATTAATGAGCCAGAATGTAAAAAAATTTTGGAAAAGATATAGAGAATGTCACTGAATTGACAGAGAAACTAGGGAAACAGGAAAGAGCAACTCTACACAGGAAACAGTAGAAAAATCCTAAACTGAGTCTAACTACTGTAAACTGGAATGTGCCGAGGCACAAGGCAGATAAGTGAGTACACGACTGACAGAATGGCTGTATCAGTCCCTCTGACAGGGCAGCAGAATGCAATATTCACACCCAAGTTGTAGGTGACAGCAATAGATACAATGTCAGAGGGATGTGGAGGGGCTTCTAACACAGCATCTGGACCTGAAGAAAGGCAGGGCAGAGTTGAAGCATTTACTTTCTCAAGCGTGCTAGCATGGGAATCACCTAAGACCTTGTTAGAAATGCAAATTCTCAGGCCCACCCTTATCTACAGAATCTGAAACCCTGGAGATCCAGCAATCTGTATCTTAACAGTCCTTTGGGAGATCCTGGAACTTCTAAAGTTTAAACACCTCAGGTCTAAAGTAATTTTAGGTTGCCACACGGAGAGAATGAAAAGTGGCAGCAGCACGACTGCAACCAAATAAAACAGCCCTCTGATTCGAGAGTAAATGCTTCTTCCTTCTACAACTCCGGGCGTTCCAGCTTGGCAGCCAGTTTCCCGTTTAGCTCTAGAACTCTGATCTCCGGGGAAAAGTCTAGGGAGGATGGGTAAAAGACTAGTGAGTTTTTCCATTGTTAAAGAAACTCAGCAGGTCCCTTTACTAATCAATCTACTTTATAAGCACTACCAACTAGAAAAGTCAATAGAACTGGAGGAGAGAGTTAACGCAGGAAACAAACTATTAAAAATGTATTATCTGGCCCTGGCCGGTTGGCTCAGTGGTAGAACGTTGGCCTGGCGTGCAGGAGTCCCGGGTTCGATTCCCAGCCAGGGCACACAGGAGAAGCGCCCATCTGCTTTTCCACCCCTCCCCCTCTCCTTCCTCTCTGTCTCTCTCTTCCCCTCCCGCAGCCAAGGTTCCACTGGAGCAAAGTTGGCCCCGGTGCTGGGGATGGCTCTGTGGCCTTTGCCTCAGGTGCTACAATGGCTCTGGTTGCAAAAGAGCATCGCCCCCTGGTGGGCGTGCCGGGTGGATCCGGTCCAGCGCATGCGGGAGTCTGCCTGCCTGCCTCCCCGGTTCCAACTTCAGAAAATACAAAAAAAAAAAAAAAGGTATTATCCACTGAAAATGTTAAGACAATTGTATCCATAAAGCAAGAATAATGTTAAAAAAAAAAAAAAAGAACCTGAGAAAATTTTTGGAAATAAGTTTATCTCAAATATGTAGATATTTGAATGCATTAATTATTATATATGAGCAAATATATATATTTTTGAAATCCTGTACTTCATAAATTTTATTATGAATGAATTGGGTAAGGGAGGATAGAATGTATATATGCATAGAAAAGGTCTGGAAAGATATCCCCAAACTTAACAGTGTCCACACCTTTAAAAAAAAAAAAGACTTAGCTTTTTAAATATTGGCAAGTATTACACTGTATTAAATCGGTAATAAAAACTATAATGGTCAACCTGGCTAGGTGGTTCAGTGGATAGCATGTCTACCTGGCATGTGAGAGGTCCTGGGTTCAACTCCTGGTCACAGCACGTAGGAGAAGCAATCAGTGAGCGCATAACTAAATGAATGAGCTGATACTACTCTCTCTCTCTCTCAAATCAATGGAAAAAATAAAAAATAAAAACTGTAATGGCCATTACCAAGAAAATTCTTTCTGCCTTGGCCAATGCTCAGTGGTAGAGCATTGGCCCAGTGTGTACATGTCCCAGGTTTGATTCCTGGTCAGGACACACAGGAGAAGCTACCATCTGTTTCTCCATCCCCCCCCCTCACTTCTTTCTCCCCACCCCACTCTCACTCTCTTTCCCTCCTGCAGCCATGGTTCGATTGGAGAGTTGGCTGTCAGCACTGAGGATGGGATGGCTTCATGGCCTTTGCCTCAGGCACTAAGAGCTCAGTTGCTGAGCAGCTGAGAAATGCTCTAGATAGGCAGAGCATTGCCCACTAGTGGGCCTGCCGGGTGGATCCTGGTCAGGGTGCATGTGGGAGTCTCTCTGCCTCTCCTCCTATCAGTGAATTAAAAAAAATAAAATTCTTTTAAGCCTATTTTACTAGAGTGTTTTTTCTTAAGTGATTAAAGATATTCTCCTTTAGTGCAAAATAAGCATAATCCATAATTACAGAGAGACTATCCTAGCTGTGGGAATAAGGAGACAAGCTAACTTTCCAGACCAAAAGGTATTCACAGCTAGGGATGAAACAAACTGAACTCAACCAGCTAACTTGGGCTAGTTCCTTGGAAACAGTGGTCACCTACTGTTCACCTTGAGCAGCCCAACAGTGTTTATTTTTCCACTCTGAGAAAGAGCACTGACATACAAAGGAAACAGGCTAAGCTGTTACACAATACTGTTGTCTCATTAGAGGATACAGCATATAATAAACAGGGATTTTGGAGTGAAAAAAAATAAAACTGCATTCAAATCTGCTTCTGCCACTTCCTGGCAGTATAATCTTAAATAAGTTTTTTTAATCTTGCAAAACTTCATTTTTTTTCACTATTAAATATGGGCTAAAGTTGTTATGAGGACTAAATGGCACTGTGAATATAAAATGTTTATAACATAGCACCTGGCACACAATCAACCCTCTAAGCCAGCGATTTTCAACCTTTTTCATATCATGGCACACATAAACTAATTACTAAAATTTGGTGGAACACCAAAAAATATTTTTATTTTTTGCCAATATGACAAAAAAAGGTATAATTTTGATCCATTCATACCAGACAACAATTGTTGTGTTGGCTGTTGTCATTTTCTTATTTGACAGTCTAAGGGAAGAGACGTGAGAGCCACTGACTAAACAGTCAGGTATTGCAAATTTTAAAAATTCTTGCAGCACACTGGTTGAAAATCACTGCTCTAAGTGTTAGCAGCTCCCATTCAACCCAGTGAAAACCCCCCACTAATGCTCACCTCCGGGATCTCTATCTGGATTGTATTCTAAAGCATTACTACAGATTAGATCAATATCACTCAAATAGTCTTTCACAGTCAGATACTTGTGGAGATCGATTTTACTAATTACAGATGAAAGGTCCATTGGTTGCTTTATAACAGTCACATAATCAGGAACCTAAAATTCAAGCAAATGACCAAATCACTAAGTTAACTGAGAACATAAAAGCACTTGATGGCTCTCGCTGGATAGTTCAATTGGTAGTGTGTTGTCCCAATATGCCAAGGTTAGAGGTTTGATCTCTGGTCAGGGTGCATGCAAGCATCAACCAATGAATGCATAAATACATAAGAGAAACAACAATTCAATGTTTCTCTCTCAAAATCAATAAATTTTAAAATGTTTAAAATTTTTGAGTAAAGTATCTTTACCAGGCAATACAGGAGAGAGAATACATAAGAAATAAAAAGAAAACAATATATAAGAGAGAAGAATACTATATTAATATAAAACTATTTAAGGCTGGTTTTATTTTGTATTTATTCTTATTCTTGGGCAACTGTGTTTTCAGTAATACCCTAAACCTCTTTTCACAACCAAAACATATTCCTCATCTTTCAACTTAAAACCTCACTCTCCAGCTTAGTCTTTGTAGTTAAGAATAATACCATGTAGCAATAAGACATTCACAAACTGCTTAATTTGGGTTGAGCAGACAAATCTAGCTGTTTATTCTCTGCAGGCAAGGAGAATATGTTAGACAGCCCTTGAAGTTTCTATGTACATACTTAGGACACTACTCAGTAGTTTCCATATAGAGAAAAGTTCAGAGTATAGATAGAGAACTACATACACCACTCAATAGTCTACTTCTGAAGCATTATAGTTTAGAACACATTTGATCTAAAGATAAATAAATACCTCATCAGGATCAACAGGTTTAGTAAATATTCTGAATCGCTTGTCAATAGCAAGCCTATGTGTCACATTTCTTAAGAAAATCCGCAATTCTCTGAATGTATCCTCTTCTTGTTCTTCTAGTCGTTTCACTTCTTCTGCTGTCAGGGGTCTTGGCTCAGGTGGTGGTGCTACTGGGAGTACCTCCAAGGCCTGCAAAACTTCACATAAATGGAAGATTTTAGTTATTACCCTCCCATCACACCACGTGTGACAAATGATTCAGTGCACACAGCAGCCAGGCTTTCCAGGTTATCCCTACACCTGCCAGGAATCGGAAGCTCTGGAGTGCTAAGTGCTACTGTAACCCTTACCCACACATCCCTGCCAGCAGTAACCGGTACATTGTAGTTTGGAATGCTAATTGCCAAGTCACTGCCTCTGTTCCATTTTGAGATCATGTAAGAGGCTATTAAAAAGTTTAAAAATGTATTATTTTCAGGACAAGAATAGTCTATTAAAGTCTTCTTTACTAAAAACTGGCACATTTCAAATATAACAAGAGTTTAAATTTGTTTTAACAGATATGCACTGAATACTCAGGACAAAAAAGCCAATACTGCCCCACCAGGCTGGCAATCTATTATTAAGGGAGTAAGAAATATAATTGCATCAACATAATATCATAGCAGTAGTATAAAATAATAAAAACTTAATTTTGCCTAGTTATGTTAGGGAAGAAAAAATGAGTTACACTAGAATAAAGAATTCCTTAGACAGAGATGGAGGAGGAGGACAGAAGCATTACTGACAGAGCAAACATGAATGAACTCATGAACAGGCAGAAATATGTTGCGTATAATTTAAAGACAGTCTGCTTTCTAAGGAAAGAGGTAGGGGAAGGGAAATAACAAGAGTGCCAAAAATGGACTTGGAAGGACAGATTTGGACTAGACTTGAATTCAGGCCCAAAGTCCACAGAGACTAGAACTATACTTTAGAGCAGGGGTCTCAAACTTGCAGCCCGCCGAACAATTTCGTGCGGCCCGCAGACTAATCCACGAAGTTCAAAATATTTTGGATAAAATTAAGTAAGCCTAGGGGCCTACTTGTATTTTTCATTTCTCTAGCATCCTAGCTAGATATTAGCTTAGTAAACAGCAGTTGTGATGCGAACTACAGTTTCTGGTCGTTTTGTGACACTGAGTAAACTGCATGTACGATTGTGCTTGTTGTACTGATTTTTTTTTGTTATCAACTGCAGTGAGAAAAGTGTTGCGTAACAGTTGCCTTTTGTAGACCTAATGCGGCCGCTGTGATCTTGCTCTGCGGCCCACATGCTGAGTTGAGTTTGAGACCTCTGCTTTAAAGGCTTTGTGTGCTTTAAGAACTTTAGTCTATTTTAAAAAGAAACAGATTTTTTTTTTTGTATTTTTCTGAAGTGAGAAGAGGGGAGGCAGAAAGACAGATTCCCGCATGCAACCGACCGGGATCCACCTGGCATGCCCACTACGGAGTGATGCTGTCCATCTGGGGCATTGCTCCATTATAACCGGAGCCATTCTAGCGCCTGAGGCGGAGGCCCTGGAGCCGTCCTCAACGCCCGGGCCAACTTTGCTCCAATGGAGCCTTGGCTGCAGGAGAGGAAGAGATAGAAGAAGGAGAAGGGGACGGGTGGAGAAGCAGATGGGCGCTTCTCCTGTGTGCCCTAGCTGGAAATTGAACTGAGGACTTCCACACACCAGGCTGATACTCTACCACTGAACCACTTGGCCAGGTCCAGGAAAACAGATTTTTAAGCAGTAGATGTATCAACCTCATGTCCGAGGTTTTAAGCTTGTGTTCTTAGAAAATGGCAAGGCCATTAACTAATATCTTATTCCCAATTTCTCAAAATTATTACATATTAACTTTGATATAGAAACTAACCTGTTTTCTTTTTTGATATAGGAGGCTTAGCAGCTTGTTTTAGAATTAAATCTTCAAAAAATTTTGTCCTTTCTTCTTTACCAGGTAACTGAACATTGAAAATTTCTCCATAATCATGGATAAATAATTCTTGCACCTTATAAAATAAATAAATGCAACAATAGGTCATTATACACATTTTATTATGGCAATCAAATTGTTTTATAAAATATCTTTTACATATGCTGAATTTATGAATAAACCAGGTACATAATAGACTAAGAACTAAAAAAAAATATGGGATCTTTAACACTCAAGACTCTACTAATTGACATGGTAATAATATTTTACTTAAAGGGTTTTGTTGAAATCAGTTAATTCACTTGCACAGACCAAAGTGAGATATGAGAATGAGTGGCTGATCAATAAGAATAAAGGTCAAAAAATAAAAAGTACTTGTAAAAATGTGGAAAAATTAGAACTCTTAAGCTGGCAGGACTATAAAAGGTGTAGCCATTAACATTCAGTTAACATTCATCATAATAAACAGTATAGTTGTTCCTCAAAAAGTTAAACACAGAGTTATTAGGTAACCCAGTTCATATATCCAAAAGACCGGAAAACAAAGACTCAAAGAGATACAGTAAAGCACTAATCACAACAGGATTATTCACAATAAGCAGGAGGTGGAGACAATGCGAAGGATCACACTGGATGAATGAACAAACTGAACAGTGAAGAAAAGTGCTTGGACAAAGGCGGGATATCCACATACAGGAGAGACCATATAACTGAGAGTCCAGAACTAGACAATCCACTAAACTAGAAGCCTTAAGAGTTTCCCATCCTAAGAGTCTGTAATTTATACTGCCAGTCCTCAAATAATGGTGTTTTATTAACCATCATTTTGCTATGTTGATGAGATGCTGTGGGAATTTAACTTACATCAATAAGGCAGTAATTTTCAACCGGTATGCCAAAATGTCTTTAAAGCATGCGATACATGACTGTTTCGTCAGGGGCACCAACCGCTTCTCCTTTAGATGGTCAAATAAAAAACTGAAAACAGCCAACACAACAATAGCTGTTCACTGTGAATGAACCGAAATTATACTTTTTGGTCAGATTGTCAAAAAATATATTTTTTGGTGTGCTACAGAATTTTAGTAGTTAAGTTTATGTGTACCATGGTCACTGGCTTGAGCAAGGGGTCACTGGCTTGGCTCGAACTCCCAGACCCCATCAAGGCCCGTGTGAGAAGCCATCAATGAACAACTAGTGACACAACTGCAAGGTGATGCTTCTCATCGCTCCCTTCCTGCCTCTCACTATAACAAAACAAAACAGAACAAAACAAAGCAGAATAAGGAAAAAGACACTGATGGGCAGAGGAGTTCTACTGTAATTGAAAAATTAATCAGGGAGGCTTTTTTGAGGGGATATTTGAGCAAAGACCTGAGAAAAATGAAGCATGATGCTGGGAAATATCTAGGAGTACTCCAGGCAGAAGAAACACAAACTTTTGTTTATTATTGGTAGTTGTCTAAATTGGCATAAACTTGGATAGTAATTTGTGGCACTATCAAAAATGGTTAATGTGCACACTCTTAACTAAAAGTTAGAGCTATTTCACTTTTAAAAATGAATGGCAGCCCTGGCCGGTTGGCTCAGCGGTAGAGCGTCGGCCTAGCGTGCGGAGGACCCGGGTTCGATTCCCGGCCAGGGCACATAGGAGAAGCGCCCATTTGCTTCTCCACCCCTCCGCCGCGCTTTCCTCTCTGTCTCTCTCTTCCCCTCCCGCAGCCAAGGCTCCATTGGAGCAAAGATGGCCCGGGCGCTGGGCATGGCTCTGTGGCCTCTGCCTCAGGCGCTAGAGTGGCTCTGGTCGCAATATGGCGACGCCCAGGATGGGCAGAGCATCGCCCCCTGGGGGGCAGAGCACCGCCCCTGGTGGGCGTGCCGGGTGGATCCCGGTCGGGCGCATGCGGGAGTCTGTCTGACTGTCTCTCCCTGTTTCCAGCTTCAGAAAAATGAAAAAAAAAAAAAAAAAAAATGAATGGCAAAACCCACATAGTAATGCTCATATAAACTAAAACCTAAGGATGCAAAATAAATACATAAAACACAAGGTTGTTCACTGTAGCAGTTCGACAACAAACCCCCCCAGAAATACTAGAAAATAAAATACCTATGAATGAGGATTTGGATAAATAAGTTACGGTACATCAAGACAATAAAAAAAGCCATGTTGCTTTTAAAAAGATTCTTGAAGAATATGCAAGATATATACAGCAAATTGCAGAATAGTATGTATCAATATAATTCCATTTTTGGAAGAGAAGAAAACTTATAAAGTAACCTAACTATACACACATACACATATGCCTACACCATCCTACCTAACAAGCACATACACCAAAAAGTTAATAGTATCTTTGACAAGAAAACTTTTATCATTTTATTCACTTCTGAAGCATTTGAAATTTTTACAAGTTCTTATTATTTCAATACAATTAACTTTCTTTTTAAAGTATAATAACTTTCCCCACATACTACCTCTTCTGGCAGAGCAGAATGGGGTTTGTCAGAAGTTGCAAGTAGTAAGACTGGAGCAAATGAAGGAATATTCTGTAATAATGTGGTAAATGTGGCTCTGAGTGTTGGTCCAACTATTTCCCACCACAAGTGGATATGAGGAACATACACTATACTTGGTGCTGTTCTCTTAGCTTCACGAATCATCTAGTATGGAGAAAAAAATTTACATTCAGTTAGAGCAGGGGTAGTCAGCCTTTTTATACCTACTGCCTACTTTTGTATCTCTGTTAGTAGTAAAATTTTCTAACTGCCCACCAGTTCCACAGTAATGGTGATTTATAAAGTAGGGAAGTAACTTTACTTTATAAAATTTATAAAGCAGAGTTATAGCAAGTTAAAGCATATAATAATTACTTT
Source organism: Saccopteryx bilineata (assembly GCF_036850765.1). Lineage (NCBI taxonomy): Eukaryota > Metazoa > Chordata > Mammalia > Chiroptera > Emballonuridae > Saccopteryx > Saccopteryx bilineata. The sequence goes on along the minus strand of NC_089492.1, from coordinate 13,858,514 downwards.
ATGTCAGATTTTCGCTAAGTTTGGCAAAATAAATCTTTATAAGACAACTTACTATAGTTAAGTCTATCTTTTTATTTATACTCTGGTTGCTCCACTACCGCCCACCATGAAAGCTGGAATCCCCACTAGTGGGCGGTAGGGACCAGGTTGACAACCACTGAGTGAGAGTCAGCACATCAGCAATGCTAGCTTTACTAGTCTGGAACAATGTTCAACTTCCCAGAATTATCATATAAAACCCTCCAATTTTTAAAATGTTTCCCAAATCTGGTTTTTAAATGTTTTGTCTCATTTTTAGGAAACATAATTGCTTCAAGCAATTAGAAAATAGCTGAAGAAATGTGATTTTTCTGCTGTAACCAAGGTTAAATATAGAAATATAAAACACCTATTTACATATCAGAATAGCAAAGACAGAAGTAACAAAATATCTGAGTCCTTACAACACAGCAGTCACTGTTGTAAGTACAATTCTCACAAAGGCCATACTTCCAGTGTAAATGCTACTATTGATCTCCACTTTATAAACAGAAAAAATGAGGCAGAGATCTAAGAACTCTAAGGTCACTTAGATAGTTAAGTGGTGAAAATGAGATTTAAGGTCATGCTCTTTAATGACTAAGAAATTATACATTAGATTTATTTCATAAACTTACACTTACAAATCATCAAACAAAAAAGGTACAAAGTAGCGAGGCAGTTCTAGAGCTGTCTCTGGGAGACTGCTCTGTCTCACAGCGTATCTGTCCGGGCGACAGTGTGTTACCTGGGCACAGGTCTCTTCAGGAGATGTGGCACTGACTCCAAAAAGAACAGGAATGTCTAATGTGTACACTGCAAATTTTTCCAAAGCATGGATGACAGCTGGTGCCAAATGAGAACCCTGCCCAAATCCAGGTTCTCCCACTATCAACAGTCTTGGTCGAAAAGACATAGGTTGATAACAAGCATTTCTGAAAGAAACGAGTAATTAGCTATGTTTTAGAAAAAACGAAAGTTTAAATTTATCTTCTAAACGACCAATTATGAACTTATATAAATAAAAAATTCTGAATGTTTCACTTGCCAATCCTAAGAGGATGGCTCACAAGGTTTTTGGTAACAATTAACCTCCACAGGGTTTTAAGAATACTTACAGACAGTGGAATTTCTATTATTGTAACAACTACACAAACAAAAACTTTTTTACATTTAACTTAAAATAACAATAAAAAGAAAAGACAGATTAGTTGGCATCTTTTATCTTTCAACCACTACTTTATTTAGTTTTAGGGAATTTTCTTTTTTTTCATTTTTCTGAAGCTGGAAACAGGGAGAGACAGTCAGACAGATTCCCGCATGCGTCCGACCGGGATCCACCTGGCACGCCTACCAGGGGCAACGCTCTGCCCACCAGGGGGCGATGCTCTGCCCATCATGGGCGTCGCCATGTTGCTACCAGAGCCCCTCTAGCGCCTGAGGCAGAGGCCACAGAGCCATCCCCAGCGCCCGGGCCATCTTTGCTCCAATGGAGCCTTGGCTGCAGGAGGGGAAGAGAGAGACAGAGAGGAAAGCGCGGCGGAGGGGTGGAGAAGCAAATGGGCGCTTCTCCTATGTGCCCTGGCCGGGAATCGAACCCGGGTCCTCCGCACGCTAGGCCGACGCTCTACCGCTGAGCCAACCGGCCAGGGCTAGTTTTAGGGAATTTACAGACACACACACACACACACACACACAGATTTGCAGGAAGACATACCTATTCAAATGAAGAAAATTAAAACTTTCTTTTGCCTTATTAAAGGAATTTTGAGAAAGCCCATTTTCACATACTGACGGAACATCATCATCACTGTATGCCAAGTCACTTTCTAGTAGAGAACAAGAAATATCTATAAAACAAAGAATTGTAAATTAATACCTTTTCTGAACTGCAAAGCAAATTTTTATGTAATGCTTTAGTTAGCAAATCAGTATACTTCAATTACATTTTTTTAGAGAATAAAAAATATTGTGTAGTCATTTAACAAGTACAGTTAAGTCCTCATTTAATGTCAATAGGTTTTGTGACTTTAAGCAAAACTGTATAAAACTAATTTTATCATAAGTTGATTAATATAAATGAGTCAAGTTCCCTTGGCATCTCATCATTGTTATAACAAAACAGTATCAAACAAATCAATGTTATCTGAGGACCTGCTATAAATATAAAAATGCATTCCAAACTTAAAATAGATTAAGGGCAATTCATGAAGCAAATATCCTTTGAGCGTCCAAGCAAAGCATGACAAAATTCCTTTCAAGAGGCTGTATATAAAGAAGCATTTCTGAGATGTATCAAACATTTAGCTATACTGATTAGGAAAATTAACTTTAAATAATCAAGTTTAATACCAGAATCTGATGCTTTATATGTTCTGATTTCTGCGTGTGGAAATACCCTGTGCAGAGCTTCTAAGATCTTCTGAACAGTGCTTTGCAGGAGTGGTTTCACAATGGTCGACAGTGCCTGCCCAGGTGATGTCATGGCTCTTTGGGAGGCCGGTATCATCTTTTGCATAGCTACTTCAAAATCTTTAGCTGAGATATTAATTGAAGCGAGATCCAACTGTAGTTTCTCACTAGTGGTATAAATCTGTGGGTAGCGTCGACGCAGCGCACATAAAGCAGCCTCAGAGCATATTGATTTAATGTCTGCACCACAGTATCCTGTCCAAGGCAATAACAATAATAATTTTTAAAAATGGTAAATTACCATCCTATTAGCATGACCACGGTTAAAATAAAAACTAAAAATAAGCCTAACAATGTAGTAGCAAAATATTTAGGCGTAATAAGGCTAAAATCTCTCATTTGCTTAGTGAACTTCTAAGACAGTGCTAACCATCAACAAACCAACTTCTGTGAGTGAAAAATGCAAACATTAATATAGCATAGGAGTCAAGAGCAAGTGTTTTAAAATCACCGACAAGATTTAAATTCCAGTTTGTCATTTACTAGATATGTGACTCTGGAAGAATCATTTATGCTCTCTCAGCCATTTCTATACCTGTAAAGTAGGGATAATATTATCTATTTTACCGGACTGAGGTGATAATTAGCTGAAATATATGTAGAATGCTGAACAGGATCACTAGAAAAATGTAAAAAGTAAGCAAAAGATAGCTATTATTATTGTTTACTTTACTCTCAAATACCCCAACAACCAATTTATCAAATATTTCTAATATCTGTTACTTTATAGAAAGAAAACAGATGAAAAACAAATATAATCTTTTATTTCTTTAAATATAATCTTGGAAGACTATAATTTGTTCTGTCTTTGAAATGCATATATTTCTTTTCATCAGGCAGTTTATTGCCTGACCTGGGGTGGAGCAGTGGATAAGGCACTGACCTGGAAAGCTGAGGTCTCCAGTTCGCAGCCCTGGGCTTGCCTAGTCAAGGCACATATTCTCAGTTAGCAACTACTAACTGATGCTTCCCACTTCTTCCCCACCCCTTTCTCTCTCTAACTCCTCTCTCTAAAATCAATAAATAAAATCTTAAAAAAGAAAAAAAAAAGGCAATGTTTACCAACACAATTTTCTGCTAGTTCTTCTAGAAATATGTCTAGTGGTTTAGGATTCCAATCCCTCGTGTGAATCTTTAGAATTTCTTTTCGAGCCTACAAATAAAAATAAAATTTTATATCTATAATAAAATATTGATATTCTGATTAGAATAATTTTAATTTAAAATACTTTTAATTATCTAAAATGTTAAAGAGATCAATACCTTAATATGTAAATATATGAAACAGTAAAAAAAATAGGTATATTTGTAAGTTTAAGGAATTTATATTAAACAGATTTACATTTAATAGTACTCAAATTCCATTCACCATAAATGTGAATGAGAAAAAGTAAGTAATGACTGAACAGTATATTGTTTCCTCTGGTACATATTAAGAATTGTTTTTAACAGTATTGACAGCTCTACCATATTTTCTTACTTGGTTCTCAAAAGACTAAGTGGCTTTAAAATAACATGGTAGGACTTGGCTGGATAGAGCTTGGTTGGTTAGAGCATCATCCGAATATGCAAGAACAGATCAATGTTTCTCTACTTTCCTCACCCTCTCAAAATCAATCAATACATTTAATAAATAAATAAACATATTGGACCCATGAAAAAGCCAAGGCTAATAAAATGGCTAACGATTAACTGTCCATTAGGACATGCATTCTAAAGTAAAGCAAAGTTGTATAATTAACATCCAAAGGCTGTGTTCAAATTGAAAGAATTTTAAGATTATTAGGGAAGTATTATCTTATTTTTTAAAAATGAATTTATTGATTGATTTTTAAAGAGTGATAGGGAGAATTAAAAACACCAATTTGTTATTCCACTTATTTATGCATTCACTGGTTGACTCCTGTATGTGCCCTGGCCAGGGATTGAACCCATAACCTTGGTGTACTGGGATGACACTCTAGCCAACTGAACTACTTGGCTAGGACCAGGAGGCATTATTTAAAAAAAAAAAATTATTCAACTTAGTTTCTTTAAATAGAGTAATACCTCCCTAAAAATACATACATACATATATACATACATATGTGTTTGGGTGCTAATCATACACTTTTGCTTCAGAACATAAAAAATTCAATCTTCAAACTTTCACTGTCCCAAGACTTGTTCATTAAAAATAAAGAAAAAGAAAAAAAAAGAAGCCTGGTCGGATAGCTCGGCTGGTTAGAGCATTGTCCGGAAGCTCAGAGGTTGCTGGTTTGATCCCTGGTCAGAGCACATACAGAAACAGACTGATGTTCCTGTCTCTCCCTTTCTTTCCCTTCCTCGCTCTAAAATCAATAAAATTAACATATATATATAAAAAAAAAAGAAGACAACTTGCTTTGATAGATAAGGGCAACATATTTTGTCAAAATTTGAGTGATGTTAAATTCTTACATCTTTATCAGGTAAGCTGAAAAGGAATTCTCTGTCAAAGCGACCAGGCCTTCGTAAAGCAGGATCAATAGAATCCAATCTGTTGGTAGCACCAATGACCACAATTTCTCCTCTGCTGTCCAATCCATCCATAAGAGCTAGCAGGGTGGAAACAATAGAACTAAATTTAAAAATAAAAGAGAAGAGGTTAATCAACTGGATGTTGAATATATCATTTCTTCTTTTGGTAAGAGTTAATATATTAAATGTGAATGAATTTTTTTAGAGTATCCCACTACTTTCAACATATTTAAAAAGTCTCTAATATAGCATACTAAATGGCATGTACAGATTAAAATCAACAGAAAGCATAGATGGTCTTCAGAATGACACAAATAGATCCTGAAAGCCATCTCATAATGCATCACTTCACAAAGAAACTTTGGGGTTCTCAAACAAGACATATTATCAAAAATACTAGTATCAGGTAGACAAACAGTATCTAAAATTATAAAAATGTTCCATTGCATACACATTATCAAAGAACTCCAAAATAAAATAGAATACACATAAAGCATAGGGTTTTAATTACATTTTAAACTTTTGATTATGGAGAGATTAGTAAAATAATCTCTACATCTTCATCACCCAGTTTCAACAATTAATATTCCTTTTTTAGGTCTTTACTTGACAGCTTAAAAAATTAAAAAAAAACCTCACAGATCATTTAATTTAAATAGTTCATAATGTATTAACATTTCATATATGTATTTCTAAGATAAGGATTTTAAAACCTTCCACAATACTATGATACCAACATAAATGACAATAATCCTTTGATATCACCTAATACCCAAGTCACTCTGATTTTCTCAAAATATTTTTACATGCGATTTGTTCAATCAAGAGCCACACACTGCACTTGGTCAAACATCCCTCAAATCCATTAACAGTTCCCATCATACTCCCTCACATTTCCCCTTCTGCACGCCATTTATTTATTGAAGAATCTGGGTCAGAACACTGTGAACTCAGTGGTAACTTCCTGATGGCATCATACAACTTATCTTCTATTATTTGTACACCCTGTAAACTGGTAGCTAGATCCAGAAGCTTAATAGATGCAGGTTAAATTACTTGGAATACATACTATATACTTCCTACTATGTACCTCAAGAGGTACATAATACCAGTTCTCACTTAAGATCAGTGGGCTGGGTTTAAATGAGGTGTTTCTTGTCAGCTTACTCCACTTACCATAAACTTCACTATGAACCCTGAACCTTACTGTTTTAGCAGCCACTGACAATTATTGTTTAGATCAGTGTTTCTCAATCTTGGCACAATGGACATTTAAGAGCATCCCTGGTCTTCACCCACTAGCTGCCAAGAGCTCCCTACCCCACAGTTATGACAATCAAAAATATCTATAAACATTTGTCCTCTGGAGGTTAAATCATTCTTAGTTGAAAACTATAGGCAGAAATTCACTTTTTCATATGGGGTTGTGAAATGCTGAATTTTTCTAATTTAATAATATCCTTTGCATTTATTAACTGTGATTTTCCTACAAAGAACAATGTTATTTCATCAACTATAAAATTACAGATTTATAGCCTAAATCATAGTTAAAGAACAGAAAAACAAATGCTCGATTTATTCTCTTTATCCAGTTTTCAGAGTAATGAGTCATCATTTTAGCAAGCTCAGAGTGATCAATTAGATTTTTTAAAAACAGGATCATTAAAAACTTGCTTTTTAATTTTGATGCATTTAAATCTACTGTAGTCACTACTTTTGATGTTCAAATTGTCCCATCTTTGGCCAATGGAAACCCCTTCAGAATGAGCTATTTCTTTCTGATGTGACCTGAATAGTCTTCAATTGCTTCCTTGAATCCAGGCACGACAAAATGTTCCAGCTTGTTTTGTTCATTTCCTGCCTCAATTCTACAATCTATCACCTCTCCTAAGAGTGCTACAATCTGGGTGCTAGGGGTATGAAATGCTACTAGATTGTGATTGCTTCTACACCTCTTTAGTGTCCAGAGCTAGTAATTACTTTTTCTTTTTTAAAAAATTTATCATGCCCTGGCCAGTGACACAGTGGATACAGTGATGTCTGGAAGTGCCAAAGTTGCTGGCTCAATCTCAAGGTTGTCAATTTAAACCCAAGGGCACCAGCTAGACCCTGAGGTCACAAGTTCAAGGCCCAGTCAGGGCACAAATGAGAAGCCACCAATGGATACACAACTAAGTGGAGTAATAAGTTGACACTTCACTTTCTCTTCCTAAAAAAATATGTGGGAATATGGGGGAGGGGGGATGCATTCGGGGTGACACTAGAATCTATGACACAATAAATTAAATAAAAATAAAGAAATAAACATTCTTGATCTAGGGGCTCATCCACCAGATCCTTCCATTCTTGCATGTGTCTCATCCCCAGTGGCTTTCCCAGGACTGTTACCTTCATCATGAAGCACCATCAATTTTCCCAGTTCAAACTTGGACCTCTTCAGCATTTAACTCAGGGGTCCCCAAACTGCGGTCCCTTGAGGCATTTATCCGGCCCCCCACCGCTCACGTACAGTACTACTTCCGGTGACGCACACGCATCACGGCTCCAGAAGCGTGTCATATCACTTGTTACAGCTAGCAGTGACAAATATGGAACCAGACATTGACCATCTCATTAGCCAAAAGCAGGCCCATAGTTCCCATTGAAATACTGGTCAGTCTGTTGATTTAAATTTACTTGTTCTTTATTTTAAATATTGTATTTGTTCCTGTTTTGTTTTTTTACTTTAAAATGAATGTAGTGTGTGTATATATACATTTCAACTTTTTTATTGAATTTATTGGGGTGACATTAATAAAATTATATAGGTGTTAGGTGTACAATGCTGTAACACATCATCTGTATTGTACTGTGTGTTCACTATCCCAGGTCAAGTCTCCTTCTATCACTATTTACCTCCCCTATACTCTCTTCCACCCCACGCCAACCCTCTTTAACATTTGACTTTGCTGATAACGACATCATGGAGTGCATTAATAGGTTGGTAAGTCTTTTTTGTGTCTTTTCTAATGCTGAGTTCAATATACTGACCACTTCCTTTCAAGTTATTTGTCTGCGCCTCTCTCTCAGGTCATGAATTCCATCACCTTCTTCCAAATTTGGTGCACCTATGTCAAGCGTAAGAGATCTTCTGAATCTGATGGCTGCATTTTTAAGTAAAACTGACACAGAATAGATGAAGTAAATAACCACTGGTAGTCTTGACATCAGCATGAGCTTTATCATGTTCTGCCATTTTTGATCATGGAACACATTTTGTCACAGGTAAGAGCTATGCCATGAAAATTAGGCATTTTTGCTTGAATATCATCAGTAATTAGTTTGAGTTTTCCAAATGCAACTTCATCATTCTGTAGATCACCTAGGTTCATTTCAAAAACACACCCTTGAGACCATCAGATGAGATTTGGTTCCTTGAGTTCTCATGACATGTTTCTCTACTTATGTTGAACCTAGCTGGTGTTTTCACATCACACCAGTCTTTCTTAGAAAATGAGTCAGCCACTTTCTTCTTGTCCCTTTTGCTGCCTTTTTTAGGTGCTTATTCCTGCAAAGCACCATGGTACTGCTTAGAGAACCAAAAAGTATAACCAAGATTTTAATACTGTACAGAATACCCTGCCATCCAAAAGAGGTTGACTTTTTTCTTTTTCTACTACACAGTATATTGGGGTTCTACTGCCAAGAAAAACAAAAGAAACTCTGGCTTGTAAAGTTTCTTTCACTATTTATTATACTCCTCATGCAACATCAAAATAGCTCATAAGGCCCTGGCCGGTTGGCTCAGTGGTAGAGCGTCGGCCTGGCGTGCAGAAGTCCCGGGTTCGATTCCCGGCCAGGGCACACAGGAGAAGCGCCTATCTGCTTCTCCACCCCTCCCCCTCTCCTTCCTCTCTGTCTCTCTCTTCCCCTCCTGCAGCCGAGGCTCCATTGGAGCAAGGATGGCCTGGGCGCTGGGGATGGCTCCTTGGCCTCTGCCCTAGGCGCTGGAGTAGCTCTGGTCGCGACAGAGCGACACCCCGGAGGGGCAGAGCATCACCCCCGGAGGGGCAGAGCATCGCCCCCTGGTGGGCAGAGCGTCGCCCCTAGTGGGCGTGCCGGGTGGATCCTGGTCGGGCGCATGCAGGAGTCTGTCTGACTGTCTCTCCCCGTTTCCAGCTTCAGAAAAATACAAAAAAAAAAAAAAAAAAAAAAAAAAAGCTCATAATATTAAAAAAAGGCAGATGTGTCATTAAGCAAGTTTTACCTGTGAATTTGATCTTGCCTGCTTGAGCGTACTGGAGCCAGACCATCAATTTCATCAAAGAAAATAATTGATGGACGCATCTGATAAGCCTAGAATGAAGGTCCAGTGATCACGTTATTACAAAAAACTTCAAATATGTAGACTTAATATAAACCATTTTAATCCTGATTCATTCTAATTTGCTTATAGAATTTATAAGTTATAAATCTAAATGTAAACTCAAGAATTATGTTTTAAGGATTCGGGCTAAATTATAACATATAGCTTAATTTTATTTGCATTTCAACTGGAAATATTCAAAATACATATTCTATTGGTTATATAACTTAATTTCATATAGCTATAGTTACTGAGACATACAAAAAAGTCTATAAAAGACCAAACAAGATAAAGAACACAAGGTAGACTGACCAGATGGTGGCACAGTGGATAGAGCATCAACCTGGAACACTTAGGACCTGGGTTTGAAACCCCGAGGTCTCCAGCTTGAGTATAGGCTCATCCAGCTTGAGCATGGGACCAGAGACATAATCCCATGGTCACTGGCTTGAGCCTAAAGGTCGCTGGTTTGAAGCTCAAGGTTACTGGCTCGAGCAAGGGTCAATGGCTTAGCTAGAGCCACTTGGTCAAGGCACATATGAAAAAAAAAAATCAATGAACAACTAAGTGATGCAACTACGAGTTGATGTTTCTCATCTCTCTCCTTTACTATCTGTCTCCCTCTCTCTCAGAAGACAGTGATCTAGCCTCCTTTCCATGTCAGGGTGGAAAAACAACCAGTACGATGCCACAGTTAAAAACAAAAAAACACTTTAGTAAGTTAAAATAAAAAAATCTCAGGGAGTTCCATAAAGAGATTTAAAAACATCTGCAGCAATATGCCTCAGTAGATTAGAATGTATTATCTCAATATGTGCTGTCAATACAATCTGGGATATGAAATTATACCCAGTCTAGGGCATTACTAATTTTCTCACATATTAAGATATTACTCACTACTGTTGTCTCCCTAAATATAAAACTACCCCTCTCTTTCTATATTCTAAGACTCCAAAGAACTCAGATCCAGTTATTCCTCTTCTTACTATAGAACTATTCCTTATGGGTCAGTGTTATATTGATACACACAAAAATATAATCTAAGAAACTTACATATTTGGTCTAATTCTTGCAGGATTGATCCAATCCTTACATGCTTACATCTACATTGACTATAAATCCAAATGGGTATATTTCAGTATCACACCTGATCAAATAGCAACCGTAGCTGTCTTTCAGACTCTCCTACCCATTTACTTAGACAGTCAGCACCTTTCCTCATGAAAAACGCGACTCTCTTATCCCCTCGACTGCACTCATTGGCAAGTGCTCTAGCAACCAGAGTTTTTCCAGTTCCAGGTGGGCCATAAAACAAACAACCTCTGTAAAAAAATAGTACTATTTTATTAAAACTACATTAAAAAGAAGACTAAACAAAATTACAAACCAATTTCATGAGTGCACTTAGTTAGTGAAAAAAATATAAATGAGTTAACTGAAAGATTTCAATTCACAAAGCACAACTTAAAACCATGGAATTAATACTGATACTCAAAATTAGTATTGAAACTAAATGAAACACTTTATTTAAAACATACTTTCTTTTACTCATTCATTATGCTTATCACATTACCTTTCCTTGCACAGAAGTTACACATAAGAGGCTTGATAGTTTACTTTTGTAATGTAACTGGGAAAGAATAGTAGACTTCTTTATCTTTTTTGTATTTTTCTTAAGTTGGAAATGGGGAGGCAGTCAGACAGACTCCTGCATGCGCCCGACCGGGATCCACCCGGCATGCCCACCAGGGGGCGATGCTCTGCCCATCTGGTGCATTGCTCTGTTGCAACCAGAGCCATTCTAGCACCTGAGGCAGAAGCCACAGAGCCATCCTCAGCACCTGGGGCCAACTTTGCTCCAATGGAGCCTTGGCTGCCAGAGGGGAAGAAAGAGACAGAGGGGAAGGAGAGGGGGAGGGATGGAGAAGCAGATGGGCACTTCTCCTGTGTGCCCTGGCCGGGAATCGAACCTGGGACTCCTGCACACCAGGCCGACGCTCTACCACTGAGCCAACCAGCCAGGGCTGAAGGAATAGCAGATTTCATCTACAATCTTTGGTCTCAGTCTCAGTAACATAACACCAAAAATTTTATAAAGAAAATATGTTGGAATTAAGAGAAAGATAAAACAAGAGGTAACCTAAAGAAATAACAGTAGTTGGATGGTAAAAACTAAGATAATGTAAATAATGTAAAATAATTTTTGTGCTATCACTGTCTTAAGGTAACCTACAGCTTTTTCACATCATTCCAAAGTTGTCTGTTGCTCTTAGGATAGAATTCTGATAAAATGGGCTATACTCATAATTCTTAACAGAAATAAAAACACAGTGAATAAACAGAGCATTGCGGGAATTAAATTCTGCCAAAGTAATATGAAATAATCAATTTCAGATCATCAAATAACTGTTCTTGAAAATAAACACGGAAATCCCAGAAAAACAGAAATAACAAAGTAAGAGTGGCAGGGGGAAAGAACAAAAATCACAAGTGATGGATGAAATCTATTATAATAAAATATAAAACAAAAAACAAATTAGGGACCATCAAAAGTAAATACAGAAAACATAGCACCTGGTAAGAAAACAATCAAACAAATGGAATAACTAACAGTGATTTCAACATACAGAAACCAAGGCAAATACAGATTGAGCCAACAATCTGATTTGTAAGACTAAACCTTAAAGAATTCATACAAAGAGAAAGCATGAGATGTTCATGATATTGACATTTGTGATAATAAAAAGAAGCACACTAAATAGCCAGCAACAGCAAAATCAAATAAAATATGACACAACCACATAATGGAATATTCTTTAACCAATAATAAAATAGAACATATATAAAAACAAGTTTACACAACCATATATTTGATTTTTATTGGAGATGTAAATGTATATTGTAAAGAAAGAGAAATAAAGAGAAAAAATTCAGGGAGTTTGTTCAAGTTCACCGAATTATTTTCAGTAGGTATTTCTAACACTTCCTGTAAGAAGTGCTATTATTTAATATTAATACATGATTTTAATAGTGTTTATGGCTAAATAATATTCCACTGTACACCTGAAACTAATATAACACTGTATTTCAACTGTAACTAAAAAATAAATTAAAAAAAAGCAATTCACCAATGTTTAACTGTGGTTGTTTCATAGTATACAACTTTTAAAAGGAAAGAAAAACATTAAAGAAAGTTTACATCAATGTTTCCAGAGAAATAGGGATTAAAATAAAAAAGGGTACAGGATACAGGAGGGCTCCGACCTTTTAAAAAGACTTATAGTGCCGACCAGGCAGGAGCGCAGTGGATAGAGCGTCAGAGTAGGATGCAGAGGACCCAGGTTCGAGACCCTGAGGTCATCAGCTTGAGCACGGGCTCATTTGGTTTGAGCAAAAAGCTTACCAGCTTGGACCCAAGGTCTCTGACTAGAGCAAGGGGTCACTCGGTCTGCTGTAGCCCCCAGATCAAGGCACATATGAGAAAGCAATCAATGAACAACTAAAGTGCCACAATGAAAAACTGATCATTGATGCTTCTCATCTCCGTTCTTGTCTGTCTGTCCCTATCTATCCCTTGCTCTGACTCTCTGTCTCTTGAAAAAAAATAAAAAGACTTATAGTATAATTTGATTTTAAAAATTATGTGTATGTATTACTTTGATACAAATTTAAACTAAAGTTTAAAATATTAAAACAGTAGGTATGGGAGAAATTTCTCTAAATGTTTAAAGAAACTGATGGAGAAATCACTTTTTTTTTCCATGAAAAATCAATTTTGAAACCATTTTTTATGTTAAACATTAAGTAAAAAATCTTTAAAGCGTCTAGGATCTTGAAGGAAATAAATGTACATATTACTGTATAACTAAAAAATTTCAACAGAGAAGCATTATCTTTCTGGACAACAGCAGCATTAGACCAGATTTTGGTTAAAATAAAATGCATAATTAAATTACCTTGGAGGTTGAATTTTGAATTTTTCAAAGACTTCTGGATAAAGTAATGGGAATACCACCATTTCTTTTAGAGCTGCAATATGATTAGACAGACCACCAACACTGTCAAATCGTACCTAGTAATGGAAGGAAAACATTGACATTCTTAGATTTGGAATCAAAATTAAAATGTCACTCCATCTCCAAACTATACACAACCTACAGTCAACTGAGTAACAGTATCTTAGTTGTAGTCTAAAGATTTAAAAGAAAAAATATATTAAAAAATCTGTTAAAATTAAAAGTTTCTATTAAAAACGTGGTTTCTTTTTTATTTTTAAAGCTAAACGAAAGCAAAGAACACTATTACAATTGAAGTTTACATTTCCGGACAGTACTCACAGAAGAATCTAGTTGCATTGGATCAACATCAGCAAGGCTTGCTCCAATTTTCATCCGGTCTTTACAAATTCCCTTTAACTCATCTTTCCGAAAATTTAGTGGAAGGCACCTATTTTTAAAAAATTAATAAAAAATAAAAACAAGCCTAACCAGGCGGTGGCGCAGTGGATAGTCCGTCAGACTGGGATGCAGAGGACCCAGGTTCGAGACCCTGAGGTCATCAGCTTGAGCACGGGCTCATTTGGTTTGAGCAAAAAGCTCACCAGCTTGGACCCAAGGTCTTTGGCTAGAGCAAGGGGTCACTTGGTCTGCTGTAGCCCCCCGATCAAGGCACATATGAGAAAGCAATCAATGAACAACTAAAGTGCCACAATGAAAAACTGATAATTGATGCTTCTCATCTCTCTCCATTCCTGTTTGTCCCTCTCTCTGACTCTCTGTCTCTGTAAATACAAATAAATAAATAAAAATAAAAAATAAAAAAACAAAATCATCAACTCACCTTTCCCTCCCACATGTCACATGTTAAATATTGGCAGTTTATTTAAATTGTTTTCAAAAGATTAAATTTCTACTAGAGCAATCTAAAGAGTATGCATTTCAACTTCCTCATTTCCTTACCGTTTTTTAAAAAAAGGTGGTAGTTTTAAAAGGCATCAATATAGCACTTACCTGTTGATAGCTCTATTACGGCTCCTTTTCCTTCGCCTCTCAAAGTGCTGTTCATCTTCAGAAGAGGAAGATGAAGTAGAATCACTACTGTGGATCGCATGCCTTCGCCTGAAATAAAGAAGAAAACTAAAATTATGATGAAGAATGGTAGAGGGAAAAAGGCATAAGATGCAGGTAACAGAAATACCTAATGATCCAACATGGTTTATTCTAAAACTAATACAATTACCGAACCAATGAAGCAATAAGCTTCGTTGGTTAGATCTTCTGAAGGAAATAAAGGATGAGGATAACTGAGAGGAAGGAGAAAAAAGAAAAGGCTGTAGTAGAGCTGATCACCATATGGTCCAGGCAGAGTAACTTCCTGGTCTTTGTATAAATCAGTTATCCTCAAAGAAAGGTGAGATAAAGAGGATATTAAAATCTTTGGGCCTGACCAGGCAGTGGCACAGTGGATAGAGCGTTGGACTGGGATGTGGAGGACCCAGGTTCGAGATCCCAAGGTCGCCAGCTCATCTGGTTTGAGCAAGGTTCACTCGCTCTGCTGAAGGCCCGTGGTCAAGGCACATATGAGAAATCAATCAATGAACAATTAAGGAATCGCAATGAAGAACTGATGTTTCTCATCTCTCCCCCTTCCTGTCTGTCTGTCCCTATCTGTCCCTCTCTCTAACTCTGTCTCTCTCACACACACACACACAAAAATCTTTCGGACTGTAATTTTAAAGTTACTTTCAGTACTATACTATATATAATTTATCATTTGAAAGGGAATCACTTATTTTGAATTGTCAAATAACCTTAAATAGAGAACATGAGAATTTTTATGTAAACCAAAGAGGATTAATAAGGGTTAAAAAAAATGCTACGAAACAAGAAGAAATGAAATGGTCTTTTATCTAGAAGTATACCATCAACTATAAATTTACAACTACTACTTAACAAATATGTAAATATAATTGAGTTACTAAATCCATATAAGCCTATATCATCTTATTTGCAAAAAAATTAAAATATCATCAAATTTTTAGCCTGACTGACAGTATTAAATAAGACCCCAAGTGCTAAAAATATTCAAAGAATTTTTAAATCACTTCTATCTTTGGACAGTTTGCAAAAGACAAACAGGAAAACACAACAACAAAGAATCTGGCTACGAAAACCGTTAATTATCCCATTGGCTAGTGATCTGGAGCTTTTTCTGAGTCATAGTGCAATCATGTTAAGTAGGTATTTCCAAAAATATAAAAGATTCACAATCTATTATCTGCACAATGGGGATCCAAAATTTTATACCTAAAAAACTCTGAAACCAAGCTTTTCCATTATATACTTAGCAGTGAAACATAATCTGAAATGTCACAAAGGCAATTCATAGTCTCCATTTGTCCCACTCACTATGTTTATTGATGTTCTGTTCCAGAATGAATGGATTTGACCGAGCAGTGCTGGCCCAGACATCGCTGGAGATGTTTATGCTTTATGTGACTTTTGTAGTCCCCTCCACCCCAAATCTGAATTCTGAAACACAAATGGCCCCAAGGATTTTTTGAAAATGGAGTTATAGAAACCCCAGATATAAACAAGAAAATAATCCTCCACTATCCACCTACTCAAACATGCCAAGAGAATTTTGTGGTCAGCCTGAAACTAGAATTATGTAGTAGAAGTCTGAAATTTTATATGAAAAACTAAGTTATTTAATATTAGCATTAATATTACAAAGAGACTTTACCATATAGACAGATAAGTCACATAACTGCATGTGAATTCAGTATGCATTCACATATAACTAAGACTAATTCCACAATCAAAAAAAGGGCTAAGGCCCTGGCCGGTTGGCTCAGCGGTAGAGCGTCAGCCTGGTGTGCAGGGGACCCGGGTTCAATTCCCGGCCAGGGCACATAGGAGAAGCGCCCATTTGCTTCTCCACCCCCTACCCCTCCTTCCTCTCTGTCTCTCTCTTCCCCTCCCGCAGCCAAGGCTCCATTGGAGCAAAGATGGCCCGGGCGCTGGGGATGGCTCCTTGGCCTCTGCCCCAGGCGCTAGAGTGGCTCTGGTTGCCGCAAAGCGACGCCCCCGGAGGGGCAGAGCATCGCCCCTGGTGGGCGTGCCGGGTGGATCCCGGTCGGGCACATGCGGGAGTCTGTCTCCCTGTTTCCAGCTTCAGAAAAATACAAAAAAAAAAAAAAAAGGGCTAACATTTACTAAGTGCTTCTTGAGATAGGTTGACATACTATCTCATTTAATCTTAAGTAAAACTTTGAAAAACTACGTATTAGTAGGCTTATTTTATAGTGCAAACCAAAGTGGCTCAGTTTAAATAACTTGCTCAAAATATCAAATTTAGTCAATGATGGTGTCAGAATTCAAACTCATGCTTGTATATGCCAAAAACCTTCACTCTACACTACTACTCTGGTGATTTCCAGTTGTTTATTTATAATTCTCACAACACTATGAGATAGGTGCTATTATCCCCATTTTACAGATCAAAAAACTGAAGCACAGGTAGGTTAAGTAGGTTAAGCGCAGGTAACTTAACAAAGGAAACTAGTAAGTGGTGGAACTGAGCTGGCAACCTAAGCTGTCCTCGTTATGGGTCCAGGTTCTTCATAATTATACTGCAGAAAGGCCATTATTTCAGTCTAAAAAAGATTCTAAACACACATACCAACACTTAACACTCATTTATTTTCCATTTTACTAAAAACTTTTGAAAAATTTGGCATGGGCAAGCGCTGCAAACCTAACTAGAGCAAGCAGAGCTGCCAGCTATAGTTCCTTAACAACAAGGAAGGAGTACTTTGGAATACTGGTGAAGCAACTGTGCCTATTATGTTATCTTCTCGTTTACAGGAACCAGTCTTGTTCCAGAACTTTAGACTGAAGTGATGAATATACCTTAAATGACTAGAGGCTATCAACTATAAGGAAGAAAAATAAATCCTGATTAAAAGCCGTATTCCTGAAGCTCTGCTATGAATTAGTTGCCAGAAGACCCTTGGATGATCCTGCACTGTAGCTGAAAGGTTTAACCATATGCTAGGGATACTACTACAAGCAATGTTCAAATGATTCTTTGGACATGTGCTGTGTTTCCATGCCTAAGTAGTTATAGGAGAACATGAACTATAAACAGAAGCTGGTCTCTTGATGAAAAAATAAAAAGGCTCAGCAAATGACTATCATTAAGGTTAGAAAAAGTGAGATGTTCACACCACCTTGCCAAGACAGTTAAAAAAAAAAAAAGGCTTAAGGGCTAATTCAAAAGGTCAGGTGATTATAAGGGTTAGTAAAGACATGGAGAAACTAAAACCCTGGCCGGCTGCTTGTAGGTATGTAAAATGAGGCAGCCATTTGGAAAATAATCTGGCAGTTCCTCAAAGCATTAAATATAGTTACCATCTGACCCAGCAATTCCATTTCTAGGTATATACCCAAGAGAAATAAAAACAAATCCATACAAAAAGTTGTATATAAATGTTCACAGTAGCATTATTCATAACTGCCAAAGAGTGGAAACAACCCAAATGTCCATCAGCTGATAAATGGATAAACAAAATGTTATATTTATACACTGGAATCTCACTTGGCAATAAAGAGAAGTGAAGTACTGACACAAGCTACTACATGGATGAACCCTGAAAGCATTATGCCAAGTGAAAGAAGCTGGTCACAAGATACTCAAAAACCAATCTATAAAGACAGAGTGGATCAGTGGTGGGTGAGGTCTGGGGGGATGGAAGTTTGGAGGGTAGGGCAATAAGAGTACAGTTTTCTTTTTGAGACAAGAAAAATGTTCTAAAATTATTATGGTAATGGTTGCACAACCTGGGAATATACTAAAAGCCACTGAAATGTATACTTTAAATGAGTGAACTATCAACATATAGTATGCAAATTATAGCCCAATAAAGCTGTTATCAAAAAGAAAAAGTTTAAAAGGAGTTATCAAAACCGACACAAAGAAGGTCATCAAGTCAAACAATATGACTCCATTATACAGTTTAAATCTTAGTTCATACTTTAATTGAAACATGTCAGGATCCTTCATTAGTCTATGACATCGAAGAGCAGGAATCCTGGCTTCATCATTCTTATATCCATAGTACTTGGCACATGGTATTGCCCAAACATCTGTTAAATAATTGGAGGGGCCCTGGCCGGTTGGCTCAGCGGTAGAGCGTCGGCCTAGCGTGCGGAGGACCCGGGTTCGATTCCCGGCCAGGGCACACAGGAGAAGCGCCCATTTGCTTCTCCACCCCTCCGCCGCGCTTTCCTCTCTTGTCTCTCTCTTCCCCTCCTGCAGCCAAGGCTCCATTGGAGCAAAGATGGCCCGGGCGCTGGGGATGGCTCTGTGGCCTCTGCCTCAGGCGCTAGAGTGGCTCTGGTCGCAACATGGCGACGCCCAGGATGGGCAGAGCATCGCCCCCTGGTGGATAGAGCGTTGCCCCATGGTGGGCGTGCCGGGTGGATCCCGGTCAGGCACATGTGGGAGTCTGTCTGACTGTCTCTCCCTGTTTCCAGCTTTAGAAAAAATGAAAAAAAAAAAAAATATATATATATATATAAATAATTGGAGAAAAGCTCCTGCACTGAAGGAGTTATGCAACAATGTGAGACACTTTATACAGAGAAAGAATAGACTCTGTGAACCAAATATGGGCTTGAGCATCAGAGGAAAAAAAAAATTCCTACCTGCTACAAGATACATTGTAAATGGTGACTACAGAAGTAGTCTGTCAACAAGTAGGACTTCCAGAAACATAAACCCAGTAAAAATGAGAGAAGAAATTAAATCTCAAAGTAACTACTGGCCTCTTACTTCTGCTGGATGAAATACAGGCCTGTCTCTTGACTAATGTAATTAAGAGCTGTCCTGGGACCTATGATTGTTGGGTATTCCAGGCACGAACAAACACACCTTATTCTCCTTATCTGAAGATGATTAAATCACACTATCAAAATATCAGTCTTTAACAATATTCCAAGGGGCTTTAAAAAGTACCAATAGTGTGGACTCCTATCAAGTGCAATTTATCTTGGACAACCCTGACAGGCTGAACTTGCCTTCCTGGTCCTCCATCCTTCTGGGTTCTAGATGTCAGAAAAGGAATGATGAAATAAGAAATCTAGAATATACACTTGTGATTTTGGTACTTTGAAAATGAAATTAAAAAGATCCAGAAACACAAGTTGTATTTTATTTTTTTTCTAGAAGAAAGGAATTTGTCAACATCTACAGAGGTTTTGTCTTCCATGACCAAAACATGATGAGACAGTCACATTCTAATGGATCAGAAAATCTTTAAGGCCTGGCCTGTGGTGGCAGAGTGGACAGAGTGTCAACCTGGAATGCTGAGGTCACCAGTTCGAAACTGTGGGCTTGCCTGGTGTCAAGGCACATATAACAAGCAAGCAAAAACAAGTGAAGTGAAGCAACTATGAGTTGATACTTCTTGCTTCCCACCTCCTTTTCTCTCTGTAAAATCAATAAATAAAATCTTAAAAAAAAAAAAAAAGAAAGCCTTTTATTACTTGAGAGAAGGAAAAAGTAAAAAGAATTACCTCTTTGGATTTAAATATGACAGACAAGCAACAAATATTGAAATGTAGAAGAACTATATAAATAACTTAAATAGCCAAAGAAAATTAATTTTCCTACTATATAAGAAAAATAAAAATTTTAAATCAATCCAGAAAAAAGATGGTAGTCATGAGAAGTCTAGAAACTACGTAACTTAGAATGTTTGTCATCATGGGAAAATATATTTGTGATAGTCAGTGAAGACAGGACGAAACCTATATCTGAATTAATGTAAAGATTAAAGAAAATAGTTTACATAGCATGCTTAAAAAAAAGCCAGGCATAGCCCTGGCCGGTTGGCTCAGCGGTAGAGCGTCGGCCTAGCGTGCAGAGGACCCGGGTTCGATTCCCGGCCAGGGCACACAGGAGAAGCGCCCATTTGCTTCTCCACCCCTCCGCCGCGCTTTCCTCTCTGTCTCTCTCTTCCCCTCCCGCAGCCAAGGCTCCATTGGAGCAGAGATGGCCCGGGTGCTGGGCATGGCTCTGTGGCCTCTGCCTCAGGCGCTAGAGTGGCTCTGGTCGCAATATGGCGACGCCCAGGATGGGCAGAGCATCGCCCCCTGGGGGGCAGAGCACCGCCCCTGGTGGGCGGGCCGGGTGGATCCCGGTCGGGCGCACGCGGGAGTCTGTCTGACTGTCTCTCCCTGTTTCCAGCTTCAGAAAAATGAAAAAAAAAAAAAAAAAAAAAAAAAAAAAGCCAGGCATATACAGTAAACACTGAAGCAAACACAGCCTATTACTGAAGTGTGGAACAATGGAGTAAATTAAACTACCTTACCATAACTGTTACTAAAATCCCTATTAGAGGAAGCAAAAGCAAATACTAATCAGTGGTAGCAGGAATTAGAGCACTAAAGGCAGAGTTAACTCCTAAATACATGATAAAATTCTATCCTGATACCCTAATCCTAACTAAGACTCTAGAATCCTATCCTAACAAAGCCACAATTATGTTGTCATAAAATCATTTACTATTTCAGAACCAAACCTGTTCATTCGTTTACAATAAGGACTTCTTGGTCCCGCAGAAGACAGTCGATATCTTGGTCTTGCAGGAGAAGCTGGGCCACTATAAAATATGTTGGGCTTTCTCTGATGACGAGGTTCTTAAAAAAGAAAAAAGAGAGAAAATTAGATGGTAATGACATAAATGTTTAAAAATAATTTTGCTCTTCATGTAAAATATTAGTACATATTTACTAAAGAATATTTTACAGTTCATGGTTTTTTTTGTTTTTTTATATATATATTTTTTAATTTTTATTTTATTCTTTTACAGAGAGAGAGAGAGAGTCAGAGAGAGGGATAGACAGGGACAGACAAACAGACAGCAACGGAGAGATGAGAAGCACCAATCATTAGTTTTTCATTGCGCATTGCGACACCTTAGTTGTTCACCGATTGCTTTCTCATATGTGCCTTGACCGCGGGCCTTCAGCAGACCGAGTAACCCCTTGCTTGAGCCAGTGACCTTGGGTCCAAGCTGGTGAGCTTTTGCTCAAACCAGATAAGCCCGCGCTCAAGCTGGTGATCTCGGGGTCTCGAACCTGAGTCCTCGGCATCCCAGTCCGACGCTCTATCCACTTCGCCACCACCTGGTCAGGCACAGTTCATGTTTTAAATCATTTATGTCTATAGGGTTGCTACTGAAGATATGTATAGGCCCTGGCCGGTTGGCTCAGAGGTAGAGCGTCAGCCTGGCGTGCGGGAGTCCTGGGTTCGATTCCCGGCCAGGGCACACAGGAGAAGTGCCCATCTGCTTCTCCACCCCTCCCCCTCTCCTTCCTCTCTGTCTCTCTCTTCCCCTCCCGCAGCCAAGGCTCCATTGGAGCAAAGTTGGTCCGGGCGCTGAGGATGGCTCTGTGGCCTCTGCCTCAGGCGCTAGAATGGCTTTGATTGTGGCAGAGCGACGCCTCAGATGGGCAGAGCATCGTCCTCTGGTGGGCATGCCGGGTGGATCCGGTCGGGCGCATGCGGAGTCTGTCTGACTGCCTCCCCATTTCCAACTTCGGAGAAATACAAAAAAAAAAAAAAAAAAAAAAAAGGAAAGAAAATATGTATAGGCATACACACCAACCAACCAAAACGTGGACTTGCCATAAAGAACCATTATGATTACACTGAAGGGTAACAGCTGAGTATCAGTCCCACAACATGCTCCTAAGTGTGAAGGCACAGCTTTTTAGTATACATCAAAAGCAGTACTTTGAATATAAAAACTGACAAAGTAGAAAGCTGTGAAATCTAAAATAATTAAAGACAGACATGAAATTTCAAAATAGCTCAATTATTTGCTTTGGTCAAAGCTAAAATTTAACTCTGGAAGAAATGACTATTTGCACTTTTAAGATAGGTAAAGAAAGACAACAGCTGTGAGTATTAAGCAAAATAAAGACTTAAAAATAAAGGGCAATAAAGACAAAGGTAATATAATTACATCTCCTTAAAAACAAAAGGAAAAAAAAGCACTTACTTTCCAATGGAGCCTGGTAGTAAACAGTAGCTTTTCTCTGTCTAAGATAATATCGTTTCTGATTATCTTCTTCTCCATCTTCTTCATCATCATCTTCATCTTCATCTTCACCATCAACTTCACCATCATCTTCATCTTCACCATCATCTTCATCTTCTTGGTCTTCACCCTCTTCAGATGATTCTACAGTAAAGAAATACTCTCAGGCCCTGGCCGTTTGGCTCAGTGGTAGAGCATCGGCCTGGTGTGCAGAAGTCCCAGGTCCGATTCCCGGCCAGGGCACACAGGAGAAGCACCCATCTGCTTCTCCACCCCTCCCCCTCTCCTTCTTCTGTCTCTCTCTTTCCCTCCTGCAGCCGAGGCTCCATTGGAGCAAAGATGGCCCAGGCACTAGGGATGGCTCCTTGGCCTCTGCCTCAGGCACTAGAGTGGCTCTGGTCCCCGCAGAGCGACGCCCCGGAGGGGCAGAGCATCACCCCCTGGTGGGCGTGCCGGGTGGATCCTGGTCGGGGGCATGCAGGAGTCTGTCTGTCTCTCCCCGTTTCCAGCTTCAGAAAAATACAAAAAAATAAAATAAAAAAAAGAAATACTCTCAGGACACTCATCAAATGTTAACAATTTTTAACATGGGGGAACTTAGAAAGAAACTCCTGTTAAAATGTATTTACTTCTAGCCTGACCAGGTAGTGGTGCAGTGGATAGAGTGTTGGACTGGGATGCCACGGATCCAGGTTCAAGATCCCGGGTTACCAGTTTGAGGGCGAGCTCATCTGGTTTGAGCAAAGCTTGGACCTAAGGTCGCTGGCTCGAGCAAGGGGTTACTAGGTCTGCTGAAGGCCCACAGTCAAGGCACATATGAGAAAGCAATCAATGAACAACTAAGGTGTCACAACAAAAACCTGATGATTGATGCTTCTCATCTCTCTCCGTTCCTGTCTGCCTATCCCTATCTATCCCTCTCTCTGACTCTGTCTCTGAAAAAAAAAAGTATTTACTTCTAGATTACTCATGGAATCTAATTCTTTCACAACATTAAAGATTTTTTTAATGAAGTAAAAACTTCCAGAGGAAGACAAAATAAAAGGAAGAAAGATGTTTAAAGGCTACTCTCAGTAAGTACCAAACTAAAATTTATGCTATTACTGCTATTATAGGTGACTATAATTAAGCTTCCAAGTAAATGTAACATGTTAACAAATTTGAGTATCTCCTCACATAGCTTTTGCCTTTTTAAATTGGGTTTGGACATTCCATCCAGCCCTTCTGGCTGTCACCAAATTATATAAGACCATAACTCATAATCTACTTATGATAATATAAATCACCAAACACTTAAAATGCATTTTCAAAAAGTAGTTTTCACTCAAAAAAAGTATCATAGTACAGTAATAAGCCCTAAACAGAATAGCAAAACTAATCATTTCTTTCAAAAATTAAAATAGGTAGATATGTGTTGTCTGTACATGCATTACACGAGGAAACCAATTTTATTTGCGTTAGAATTGATTTCAAATACTTTCCCAAGCAAAACATACCATCCTTTTAAGCTCTCCCTGCCCTCACTTTTTTCTATTAAATTATGACTAATCCTCTGATCTCCCCTCAAACTACCATAAATATCAGAGCTCCTGAATAAAAAGGCAACATCTTACTAAATAAATGAACTGAAATTCAAACCCAGAAGATAGAACAAGAGAAAGGACTAACCCACACTGCCTTCTTGATTATCAGTTGTTTCTTCATCAGTTCTTTGAATGCCTTTTTGTTTTCCTCTTGTGTACATAGTAAGATTCCCCTATAAATATTTAAATAAAATCTATTAACATTTAGTGCACCTTTAATATTCAGTGGGACCTTCCAATCTTGCTTGAAATATAATACCTGAAGCTATAAACTCTTATAACTCCAGCAATAATTAATGACTGGTAGAACAAATGCTGAATAAAATGATGACCAAGTTAACCCAAAATGGATAGGTAATATAAAAGGGTTAAACTGAGATGATCAAGTATCAAGTCATCCCCTTGATGGGAGAATGGGTTTACTTCTTTGGTTTCATTGAACACGGCCAAGTCTTCCAGTCCTCTCATTCGCCGCCTACGCATCTTCTTCATGTCGTCCATTTTTTGAAGTACAGCTTCAGCAGTGCTTAAAAAAAATTGGTATAAATATAAACTAAAGCTATAATACAGTACATTTTTAAAAATTTAATCTTCCTTTCATTGTACTCTTTGAGTGCTGGCATTTTAAATATCTCTATTTCTTGATTTACTTGTATAAAAATAGTTTTTATATTTTTTCCAAGAATTTCAATATATATATATATATAGAGAGAGAGAGAGAGAATTATTACGAAGTCCTCTAGTATCATCCTCCTTTATGCTTTCTTTACATAAACTAAATGCATTAAATATTCAGGCCAATCGAGGCCCTGGCTGGATTGCTCAGTTGGTTAGTTATCCTGACATGTGGAGTTTGAGAGTTTGATTCCGTTAGGGCCCATACAAGAATCCGTGAATGACGGCATGAATAAGTGGAACAACAAATTGACATTTTTCTCTCTGTCTCTCTCTCTTCCTCTCTCCCTAGAAATCAATCAATAATATACATAAATTAAGAAAGTATTCAGCAGGCTAGACGAAATTTATGATCCCTCCCCAACAAAGAGTTCTTGTCACCTACATCATCTCTATCTAAATAATTTTTACTTACTTTGTTATAAGCTTGTCAAATAGCACAGACTGGTTCATGGTACTATAACGACTTCTAATCCTACAACTGCGGCGAACTTCAACATCACCGTTCTCCTCATGCAAGCGTTCTGTTGTTTGAACAATGTTTCTAGTCCTCAATGATCGAGTAACTGGAATCATTTTGTCTTCAAAGATGTAGACATAAAAGTGGAAAGATTTGAAACAACAGCATTTATAAAATAATTCTAAAATGAACAACTGAACAGCTACACTGTCACATAACAGGAGTATAATATCTTGAATCTGACCTTTCTTAAAATACTAGAAAACAAAAATGAAGTTACAACATACTCCTACCATATGATCTAGCCATTCCATTCTCGAGAGAAAAGGAAAGATATATGATCCAAAGACTTGGATCCTGCCCTCAAGATGCTTACTCAAACTGTTCAAAGCAGTTTTGTGATAGCCCCACACTGAAAACAACCCAAGTGTTCAACAAAAGATGAATGAATAAAGGAGATGTGAAATACAGTTAAGCACTCATGTAACACTCGATAGGTTCCATGACTGTAAGCACAATGACAAATAATGAAACTAATTTTACCATAGGTTAATTGATATAAAGAAATGTTAAACAAGATGACGTTATTCGAGGATTTGCTGTATATACACAACGGAATACTGTGAAAAAGGAAATCTTGCTGTTTGCAGTAACATGGATGGACCTTGAGGGCATTATGCTAAGTGGAATAAGTCAGATGGAGAAAGAAAAATACAGTATGATATCATGTATATGTGAAATCTAAAAAAATTGAACTCAGAAAAGCCTAACGGTAGTTACCAGGAATTGGGTAGTGAGAGACAAAGGTAGATATTGGTCGAGTTCAGATTTCCAGCTATGAGTAAGTTCTGGGGATCTGCAGCATTAGGATTATAGTTAATAATACTGTATTATATACTTGAAAGTTGCTAAGAGAGATCTTAAATGTTCTCACCACAAAACACAAATGGTAATTATGTGACATGATGCAAGTGTCAGCTAAGTTATGTCAGTAATCATTTTGCAATATATAGGTATATCAAATCAACATTCCTTGTACACCTTGAACTTATTACATCATATGCCAATTATATAACAATAAAATATGCAGGCAACAAGACAGGACAAATTGTGGTATATCTATATGATGGAATACTACTCAGCAACAAAAAACAACTTAGATGATTCTCAAGGTAATTATGCTATGTATGTAGCCAGACAAAAGAGACCCTAGAAAGCTCTCCTGCCTGGAAGCATGCCTGAGCTTGACCCACCTCCCTTTTTCTCCCCAGGCTCATGACCTTGACCCTTCTCTCTCCTAAGCTCCAACGGCCCCTTCTTTAGCCTCTGTAACTTGTTTCCTGAAACCATTTATTCTCTTGCGACTTTCTACATAATCTTTCTTTATATTTTTTTGGGGAAAAGCATAATGTATGGTTCTACTTATAGAATTATAAGTAGAATGTGCTAGAAACATCAAATGAATTGACAGCGACAGAAAGCAGATCAGTGGTTGCTCAGGAATTCTGGTGGGTAGAGGGTATGCAGAGGAGCTGGGGGAACCAGAGATAATAAAAGAAACTAAGAAAAAAATTCAGGGGGTAGTGACCACATTTCCTTATTGTGGTGATGATTTCACGACATGTACTTCTGTCAAAACCAAACAAATTGTACACTTTAAATATGAGAAGTTTATTGTGTCTTAATACACCTGTAAACAAAATATTATATTTTTTAAACATTTAAAATGCCTTTAATAACACTTACCTTTTTTGCACTCTTCTTTTTTTTTATTGGCCTGCTGTCTGGCCAATTGCCTACATGAAAATAAATATTAAATAATTCAACATAATTGACATAATTTTAAGTTCTATATTTCATAATATACAGACTAAGATACAAAGCTAAATCAGCTTGGAAAGTAAGTACTCGTAGATACATAAAAACCCAAAAAAGTGACAAAATAGTACGAGAATATTTGTTTATATAAATTATGTCTAAATAAAGCCTGAGGAACTCACTGTGAAATTCAATGATATATACATTAACTCTTAGCTAAACAGAATTAATCAAAGTATCTTATTTAAAACAAGAAATAAAATCCTTCCTTAACCTAAGTATTTAGGTATAATTAAACCAAGCACTGGACAAAATCAAGACAACATGTTCTATACTACAGGGAAATAGTGATTCTATATCCTTGAGGAATTTGCAACTGTAAACAAAAAAAATGTCCCTTAGAGACATGTTCATTTCCTTCTAAGAACATTTGATGGCAACAGTCTCTACATGAGATTCCATTATTGTTCAGATATAGAAACTCCCATTTGTGAACCAGATATCACACAAACCTGCAGAGAATCTACTGAATTGGAAAGAGTGCTTTCTAAAGCTTAAAAAATAGCCTGACCAGGCGGTGGCGCAGTGGATAGAGCGTCGGACTGGGATGCAGAGGACCCAGGTTCGAGACCCTGAGGTCGCCAGCTTGAGCGCAGACTCATCTGGTATGAGCTAGGCTCACCAGCTTGAACCCAAGGTCGCTGGCTCCAGCAAGGGGTTACTGGGTCTGCTGAAGGCCCGCGGTCAAGGCACATATGAGAAAGCAATCAATGAACAACTAAGGTGTTGCAACGCACAATGAAAAACTAATGATTGATGCTTCTCATCTCTCTCTGTTCCTGTCTGTCTGTCCCTGTCTATCCCTCTCTCTGACTCACTCTCTCTGTAAAAAATAAAAAAAAACCCAAAAAACAAAAACAAATGAAGCTTAAAAAATATATACCCATCCCTCATCTTCTTTCTGAAAATTCAATGAGCAATCAAAATAATATGTATCCTTGATTTATTTTTAGGGACTCAATTTTCCACATTTGGATAGGCTATATCTATTAATCAACCTATGTATCAAGCTATTTGCAAGTAGGCTAGTGAAATTTCAAGTGTGACACTTTAAAATAAAATGTAACCATATTTTCCAGAAGAGTTAACTCATGTATCCTCATAACAATAAATGCAAGTCATCATTAATTCCTTACTTCCTGGAACACAGTTAAGAACCAAGAATAAAATAAAAATTTTTGAGCAATCCATTTACAAGTCCAGGCTTACGCTGTTCACAGGTTCATACAGAGTTTTCACATAAAAAGTGCCCCTCCCTCCATAACATGCAGGCCTACTTTTACACACCAGGCTCCTATTAAATGCTAGGGTCACAATAATTTAAAAAGGGTGTTCTCATTCCTTTCTTTTTTGCCTGAGGAAGGGTAGCACTTTTCCTATAGAGAGCAAACGGGCTGGTAAATGTTTCGTAAACATAGTATTGTAGGCTTGTGTGTCAGTCTCTGTCAACCATTCACACACCCTACCACTGAAACAGGAAAGCGGCCATAGACAGAATGAATGGGCATGCGTATATTCCGTGAAACTATTTACAAAAACAGCTAGCTCAGTTGGTTAGAGCTTCGCTCCCGAAGCACAGAAGTTGCCAGTTTGATACCTGGTCAGGGCACATACAGGAACAGACCAATGTTCCTGCCTCTCTCTCTCCCCTTTCCTCTTTCTCTACAAACAATAATAAAAAAATTAAAAAATAAATTAAAAATTGGTGACTAGAGTTTAGTTAACTCCTGCAAATATGATGAAAGCAATGAATCTTTTCTCCCTAAAAAAATTTATACATACATGTAAGTTTACATATTATTCCAGAGGTTTCATGTGTCCCCTGAACACCACAATTACTGGACCCTAGTCGAGAACTCAAAAAACCAAAATACAGATCCTGCCCTCAAGACACTTACTCAAATCTGTCTGTATTATTTTAACACTATGCGTTTTTACCTGGCCTTTGAGCCCCAAATAGATGGAAAACAAAAGGGGGTGGGGAATATAGAAAGTAAGAGAAGAGATTACTAGTTAGGTGAACTGCACAGCAAAAGGGTCACCCTGACAAGAAACAGGGTAACTACATAAAGCAGAATTCAAAAATACTATAGGCCACTTTATATAATTTTTAAAAATTATTTATCGATTTGAGAGAAAGATATCGATTTGTTGTTCCACTTATTTATACACTCATTGGTTGATTCTTGTATGTGCCCTGATTGGGGATTGAACCCACAACCTTGGCGTATCCAGACAATGCTCTAACCACTTAACTGCCCGTCTAGGGCCACATAATTCTAATATAAGCAGATCCTGATGTTATCATTATACAAAATAATAGTCCTTGTAATAATGGTCTGAATACAGAAAGATGTTTCTAAAAACCAAAACTCTCCACAGAAGTCAAATGGCCAATACCCCTTGAAAAGATAAGTCAACATTATTAACTATCAAAAAATGCAAATCAGAACTACAGTGAAATACTTCATAACCACTAAAATGGCTAAAACCAAGGACAGACAGATGATGACAAATGCTGACCAAAATGTGGAGAAAGTGGAACCCTCATACATTGCTGGTAGAAATGTAAATGCTACAGCTGCTTTGGACAACAGTTTTGCAGTTCTTCAACAACAAAACAGTGGCCATTTGACCCAGCAATTAACTCCTGGGTATATACAAAAAAAAATTCAAAACCCTATGTACAAAAATTTGTACACCAGTGTTCATAGTATTATTCATAATTGCCAAAAAGTGGAAACAGTCCAAATGTCCATCAACTAATGAGTGGATAGAACAAAATGTGACATATTCATATTATGGGATCTTATTTGGCAAGAAAAAGAATGAAATGCTAATAATACTACAATATAGACAAATCTTCAAATTAATACACCAAGCAAAGGAAGCCAGACTCAAAGGGCATATATCGTATAATTCCACTTATCTAAAATGTCCAGAATAAGCAAGTCTATAGAGACAGAAAGTAGATTAGTGACTCTCTCCACTATTTATTTATTTATGTATGTATGTATGTATGTATGTGTGAGACAAAGACAGAGCGGGAGGGACAGAGAGAGAGAAAGAGAGAGGGACAAGAAGGGAGAGAGATGAGAAGCATCAATTCTTTGCTGTGGTGCCTTAGTTGTTCATCAATTGCTTTCTCATATGCATTGACGGGGGCTTGGGGTAGGGTGTGGCGCTCACCGTGCTCAAGCCAGTGGCCTTGGGCTTAGGTGGCGACCTCAGGGTTTTGAACCTGGGTCCTCGGCGTCCCAGTTCAACATTCTCCCCACTGCACCACAGCCTGGTCAGGCTCTCCTCACTTTTTAAGAGTGGGAGGGCCTGACCAGTCGGTGGCACAGTGGATAGAGCATTGGATTGGGATGCAGAGGACCCAGGTTCGAGACTCCGAGCGAAGCTCATCTGGTTTGAGCAAAAGCTCACCAGCTTGAGCCCAAGGTCGCTGGCTCGAGCAAGGGGTTACTCGGTCTGCTGAAGGCCCGCGGTCAAGGCACATATGAGAAAGCAATCAATGAACAACTAAGGTGTCACAACAAAAAACTAATGATTGATGCTTATCTCTCTCCGTTCCTGTCTGTCTGTCCCTATCTATCCCTCTCTCTGAGTCTCTCTCTGTCACTATAAAAAATAAAAGATAAAATAAAAAAAAAAAAAAGAGTGGGAGGATTTCAGTCTTCTAAGTCATTATGAGTAATTTATGAGAAGAACTAATGTAAAAATTATTTCAACAAATAATTTCTTTTTCTAATTAATGCTTCCTCCCACTTATGTTAAGCCCACCAAAGTGGGGAGAAAAATTAAGCTTTTGAGTTAATTAAGATTAGATTAATAATGGTCAGGCCATTATTAAATTTTTAATTCAATAATATTTGTGGCCATTTCATTTCAGATAAATTATATTTTATAACCCTGAATCTTAATAACCAGTCAAGAATACACTTAAAAATTAAATGCAAATCCTAAATTACTTTAAAATTGTTTTGAATTAGATACCTTGTATTACCTTGTAAAACGCCTGCCATTAGAGTGTTTCTCCGTTATTGCCATAGTCTTATCAAAACTAGAATCGGAAGAATTCTGTCCATTCTTTCTCAAAGACCTTAAAGCACGTTTCCGGTGGTAGGTTTCAACTTCCTTAACTGAAGACCCATCCTTCAAGAAAAATTAGAAAGGCCAAGAAAAAGAAAATTACGAAATCCATCTGTTTTTCCTTAATCAGAATTCTCAAGTTAAAATACTCCTAAGTTTTCTCTGACTATAATTTTGTGCAGAACCATTTTGCATCTTTCCAATAGTTAATATAGGATAATCATCTTACAGCCCTGACCAGATAGCTTGGTTAGAGCATCATCCTGAAGCTCAGAGGTTGCCAGTTCAAATCCCAGTGAGGGCATATACTAGAACAGATAAATGTTGCTGTCTCTCTCTAAAAAATCACTGTCTGACTGTCTCTCCCTGTTTCCAGCTTCAGAAAAAAAAAAAAAATCAATAAAATAAAAATAATTCTAGAATAATCATTTAAAATATCGCCAATGTCTATAAAATGGCTAATGTAAGACTTATTGAGGTTTATAATTCTATTTCAAAACAAGTAGTCTAGATAGACAGTGAAGTTTTCCACCACAGTAAAAAAGATGTAATAGTTCATAAAAGTAAGTAGTCCTTTAAGGCTACAAAAATAAAAAAGATACATACACACCACTGCCTGCCATGCGATCACTGGCCAATCTTAAAATAATTGGACTATTAAATTATACTAATTATGGCTTGGAAGACAAAGTTATTATGCCTATTTTGCCCAGATAATATAACTAAATTCAAAGACTGTTTAGTTATGTTAATCTGTTGTACAAAATAACCCCCAGGGCTTTATGTACTATACTTTGCTTTTGCACAATAGACTCCAGGTTAATGGGCTGCTTTATGAGCTACAGAAATTCTATCATAAACTTCTCAGAAGTCCATACACAACCTCATGTAAAGGATGCTTTCACATTAGAAGAGAAGGCAGCCTGACCCGTGGTGGTGACAGTGAATAAAAATGCAGAGGTCGCAGAGTCGAAAACCAGAATTGCCCAGTCAAGCACATACGCAAAGTAACTAAGAATTGATACTTCTTGTTCCTCCCCCCTGACTTTCTCTTTCCTCTCTAAAAATAAATAAATGAAACCTTAGAAAAAAAGAAGGCAAAAGTACCTAACAACTCTGTAAGTCAATGCCTTACTAGTCTGAAAATTGATAATTTTAGAAAAACAGACAGTATTAAAAAAAAAAAAAAAAACATACTAACCACCCCCTACATCCTACCAGCCTTACCAGGTTATTGTTTTTGTTTTTTTAAATTAATTTATTTATTTATTCATTTCAGTGAGGGAGAGGGAGAGAGGGAGGAAGAGAGAGGGGGGAGGGGGAGGGAGGGAGGACCAGGAAGCATCAACTCTCATATGTGCCTTGACTAGGCAAATGTAAGGTTTCGAACTGGCGACCTCAGCATTCCAGGTTGACACTTTATCCACTGCACCACCACAGGTCAGGCCTGGTTGTTTTTTGTTTTAATCAGGACATTTTATCATTTAATTTTGTTTCGGGCAGAATATTTGATTGGTTCACAAGTTAAAAACATGTATACCAAAGGATTTGTGTAAGAATTGGACAAGTACTTAATAAAGTATTAAGTGGCATATATGACTTGTTAGCACTTTTCTCAGTGTACTTTTAAACAGAGGTGGGCAAAAATGGGCTTAGTTATAATGCTAATAAATAATACAATTAATAAGTAATACAAGAATAAACTGTTTTGTGTACTCATAGCTGTAAACCTACTTTTGCTAACCCTATTTAAGGATGTTTGAAAAAAAGATATCTACACTTTTAGGTAGGTGTATTATTTTTTAAAACAAACATCTACAGCTAGGATGGGTGTAATGTAATATAAGACTTTCCAAGGAAAATTTGAAGAGAATCAACTTCTAGATTCTCAACTTCCACATGTACTTTTTCTTAAAACTGATCTGCCTAAGAAGGCAGCCCTAACACAAGGCATCCACTTTCATTCACCCAGTGTCCTATCTCTCTCACTCATTCTGAATCTCACTATTGAGGACTGCCTCCAGGCCTTAAGAACCTTCCTAAGGCCAAACAAAGAAAAATACTAGTGAAGGTGTTAAGAAATTGAATGACCCTGGCCGGTTGGCTCAGTGGTAGAGCGTCGGCCTGGCGTGCAGGAGTCCCGGGTTCGATTCCCGGCCAGGGCACACAGAGGCGCCCTTCTGCTTCTTCACCCCTCCCCCTCTCCTTCCTCTCTCTCTCTCTCTCTCTCTCTTCCCCTCCCACAGCCAAGGCTCCATTGGAGCAAAGATGGCCTGGGCGCTGAGGATGGCTCTGTGGCCTCCGCCTCAGCTGCTAGGATGGCTCTGGATGCAACAAAACGATGCCCCAGAGGGGCAGAGCATCGCCCCCTGGTGGGCATGCCGGGTGGATCCGGTCGGGCGCATGCAGGAGTCTGACTGCCTCCCCGTTTCCAGCTTCAGAAAAATGCAAAAAACAGAAAAAAAGAAATTGAATGACTAAGCTAGGCAACAGAATCCTCACCTTTGTTAAGTGGTTTCCAATTCTTTGCTTTCAACAAAATTGAAGAGACCTAATTAAGCTAAGAGACCATTTAAAATAAAGTTTGGCAAATGATTTTGGCATAAAAGCCAGAAAAAGTGAATGACACGGCTAAACAAAACTCCTTTCACTACTCTCTACTTATTTATATGGACATTTTCTCAGTGCTTAAAATTCTAAAAAGGAATTGATGTCAAACACTATTATCAGCAGTAAAATTTACCAACAAATATGTGAATTGGGTGGGTAGGATTTCAGGGGTGAAATCCTAATGCAATTTTACTTTCTATGCTTAATCATTTTAATAAAAATTGTTTTTTTTTTGTTTCGATCAACTGAATATTAGTAATTATAATTCAATACGCAAAAATTTTACATCAGAGCCTTGTGAGCATAGAAAAGTGGGGAAGATTTTCAAATTATGATTTACAGGTATAAAAGTACAATAATAAACAACTTTAATGCATAAAAATATATCAAGATTAAATACTGTGGATTGGAAATACAAATTAAGAGAGAAAAGCAGCCTGACCAGGCAGTGGTGCAGTGAATAGAGCGTCGGACTGGGATGTGGAAGGACCCAGGTTCAAGACCCCAAGGTCACCGGCTTAAGCGCAGGTTCATCTGGTTTGAGCAAAAAGCTCACTAGCTTGAACCCAAGGTCACTGGCTCGAGCACGGGGTTACTTGGTCTGCTGAAGGCCCACGGTCAAGGCACATATGAGAAAGCAATCAATGAACAACTAAGGTGTCGCAACGCGCAACAAAAAACTGATGATTGATGCTTCTCATCTCTCTCTGTTTCTGTCTGTCTGTCTCTGTCTGTCTGTCTCTGTTTATCCCTCTCTCTGACTCTGTCTCTGTAAAAAAAAATAAATAAAATTTTAAAAAAAGAAAAAAGTAGAATCAAGGCAAAATTTGACTGCTAAAAGTTTATTCGCATATTATTTTAAAGTTCCAAGACAGGTATCAAATAGCTATAGTTTTTAGATTCCAGTGGATACTTGTAAAAGTCTGATGTAATAGTTTTATTTTTTAATGGCAACATTAGATGACAAAAATGATCTTGATGTGGGGGAAACTTAGCACCTTAAATATGTACAAGAGAATATAGAGCTAAAAATATTTACTATCAGAATAGTGAAATAATTTTTTGATGACAACATTTGTATGTTTCCTCATATATGAGGCTCTTAGAGCCATCAAATTCATAGAAACAGAATGTAGAATGGTGGTTGCCAGAGATTGGGAGGAGGGAAGAATCAGGAGTTAATGTTTAATGGGTAGAGCGTTTTAGTTTTTGAAGATAAAAAAATTCTGCATAGATGATGGCAATGGTTGCAGAACCTGAATGTACCCAATGCTACAGAGCTGTACATTTAAAAAATGCTTCAAGTGGTACATCTTGTTATCTGTATTTTAATAAAAAAGAAAGTAAATGTAACCATATTCTAGAAGATAATTTTAAAAAATGTTTCCAAAATTTATTTTTAATGGTCTCTTAGCTTACTTAGGTCTCTTCAATTTTGTTGAAAGCAAAGAATTGGAAAGCACTTAACAAAGGTGATTCTGTTGCCCAGCTTAGGTAAAAGAAAGGAGGAGGAGTAAACAACAGGGAAAAGATCCCTTGAGAAACCTGGAAGATTTGATGTTTTAAGTGGTATAAGAGAATCTTTCATTGTAGTAAGTGGCTTAGTCCATCCTTTCTAAATAAGCACTAGGCATCAAGAAAAGCTCTCCTCGGCCCTGGACGGTTGGCTCAGTGGTAGAGCGTTGGCCTGGCATGCAGAAGTCCCGGGTTCAATTCCCGACCAGGGCACACAGGAGAAGCGCCCATCTGCTTCTCCACCCCTCCCCCTCTCCTTCCTCTCTGTCTCTCTCTTCCCCTCCCCAGTGCCATTGGAGCAAAGATGGCCCGGGCGCTGGGGATGGCTCCTTGGCTTCTGCCCCAGGTGCTAGAGTGGCTCTGGTTGCAACAGAGTGACAGCCCCTGGTGGGCGGCTGGGCGCATGTGGGAGTCTGTCTGACTGTCTCTCCCCGTTTCCGGCTTCAGAAAAATACAGGGAAAAAAAAAAAAAAAGAAAAGAAAAGCTCTCAACAGTGTGGAGGACAAAAATTAAAAAAACACCCAAAACCCCAGGTTATTTGGGAATCACTTTATAGAGTTATGTCCTAGGGAACTTTAAA
This sequence comes from Saccopteryx bilineata, assembly GCF_036850765.1. NCBI lineage: Eukaryota > Metazoa > Chordata > Mammalia > Chiroptera > Emballonuridae > Saccopteryx > Saccopteryx bilineata. Next base: position 13,822,672 of record NC_089492.1, on the reverse strand, counting down.
TTATCAGTAACTTCCAAAAATGTTTCTACAAAAAACATTATATGAAGTGAGATAAGCATCAGCAGATGACCTTTTGGTGTACAAAGCATTCTTTTCCTATGTAAACATATTCACATGATTCTAAAATCTGAGTAATACTATTTGTTTTGTAACTTTTTTTCTAGCAATACATTTTCCCACATCATAGATATTTTTCTAAAAATCATTTTCCCCATGGATTTGAAAGAGAGAGAGAGAGAGAGAAGCATCGACTTGTTATTCCACATAGCTGAGCACTCACTGGTCGCTTCACCTATGTGCTTTAAATGGAGATTGAACCTGCAACCTCCACGTGTTCCAGGGGAGGACTCTATCCACTGAACCACCTGGTCAGAGCCTAAAAATCTTTAAATGAATGAATAGTATTCCACTCATTACATCAATCTATTTAACAAATTGCTTAATATATCACACATTTAGGTTATCTGCAATTTTTGTGTCATAAACAGATTATCTTGTGTACATCTGATTTCTGAAGGAAACTAGCATAGTTATTAAACTAAAGTCACATTTTTGAGATGGCTAATCAAAATAATTCTAAGAGGTATGTTAAATGCTAACTCATAACAATAATTAGCACTAGATGATAAAACTGGGGACTTTCACTTTGTTTTTTACATTTTTATAACATGACTATCAGAAAAGATTCCTAAGAAGTAAAAAAAAAAAAAAATAGAAATCACGCTTAATCTGAAAACTAAACCTGGAGATATAATGTCTTCATTTATTCTCTGGCTAAAAACCTATTTAAATATTGGCAGCACGGATAGTTTTTTCTTTTAATATTTATTTTATTGATTTTAGAGAGGGAGGGAGGGAGGGAGGGAGGGAGGGGAAGAGGGGGCAGAAGGGGGAGAGGAGGAGAGACAGAGAGAGAGAAACTGGAACACCAATCTGTTCCTGTATGTGCCCTGACCAGGGATCAAATAGACAACCTCTGTGCTTCGGAACAATGCTAACCAACTGAGCTACTGGGCCAGGGCTGATAATTCTTTTAAAATGTTAAAAGAAAAATATATATTCTGTTAGATTTTAAGTCTGTTATAATCTTACAGAATTAGTAAATTTGAGAGCATGCAACAGTAGAATAACAAAAGTTTTCCCCCAAAGCAGACACACTGCAGAATAGAAATATTTTGATGTTGTTTTCCAACAGAAGATCAAGCTTATTAAAGCCTTAAATTCATAAGAAAAAATACCTATGGAAGTCAGTTGGTTAATTCAAGTATCAATTCAACAAATAAGGATTACATTGTATTTTTAAAATTATAGCTATAACACTGACATAAAACATATCCACTCAGACTTTGAAGCTTGAACAGCAGTATATTCTAATGCACAATTGTGTGTTATACCAAATATAGTTGTAATATCCCTTCATAGCTTTATCTTTAAACATAGGTGTGGTCAATTCCTCACCTTCAATCCATTCTATGAGCTCTAACACACTGTTAGAGCAAGGACCATCAACAACACATATGTATATAAGGGTGGAAAAGAGGGAGACCAGTCAAGAATCTATTTTAATAATCCAGGCAATAATCCCTTGAACCAGCATGGCAACAGCAGACCTGAGAGATGGTAAGAATCTGAATATATTGTGAAACCAGAGCCAACAAATTTTGCTAACATAAAATGGCAAAGTCAAGGACGACCGTAAGGTTTTTGGCCCGAGGAACTGGAAAAGACAGAGTGGCCATTACCTAAAATGGACTGTTTTTAATAACGGACAATGACTAAGTTCTAACTAAAGTATATGCCAAGTGCTCAGGTAATCTCTTTACACTCATGATCACATTTAATTCTCACTACTCAAGTGGTGGGTATCCCCTTTTAATGTGTAGAAACCTGCTGATTATTGTTGAGATTCAAAACTAACAGATGTTTATTTAGCCAGTATTCAATACATTACAATCACAGGATCTAGCATTGCCCTGAAGGTAACATTCAGTTGGCTCTTCTGAACACAGGTCAATTGTCACCTGTGTTCAGTGTAGAAGTGACTGGCCTCCCCAGATCTCTACCAACTTGTGCACATGCTAGAGAAACAGAACCTGAAAGTACGGAGGTTGTTTTTGCAACTCAGAATCAATTTCAGAGACCAAGCAGGATTCTTCACTCCCTCGGCAGAGGGAGCACCTAGCGTGCCAGGGTATCGACACCAGAAACGGACAACTCGCTTCTGAGCACGATCGTGGCCCTCTCTACGTCGGTCCTTCTCTCCCAGCCCACAAGCCTCTTCGTGGCCATTCTTTCGGACCTCCCCGTTTCGAACCCTCTCTGGTCCTCTTCTTCCCAACCCAAACCTGCCCTCCCTTCAATAGAACTAGACCCCTTCCTGCTGCCTTAATTCTACTAGCGTTGGCCCCCTAACTTCTCCAACCTTTCCTTACTGCTGTCCCCTCCACCCGTGCGTCTTTCAAAAGCTGGGTGGGAGGAGTGTGGAGGGAGGGAGAGAGAAGCACGTCTCTCAAGACTTGACTGCTCCACCCCCTTGGAAACTTCCCCGACAGACGCTGTTTATGGCTGCAGCACGGATTAACAGAGGGGAACGGTTTGGAGGAGAGAACCCAGGCTCCCGTCTGAGCGCTACCACTTGTGGTTAGAGCTCGGGCCCGCTTCTCCATCCGTAGGAAGCCTGTGCTACCCCCGCCCGCCCCCGCGCGCAGGGAGCTGTCAGGAGGCTGGAGGGAAGCGGGCGCACAGGAAACGCTGGTCTCCGTCCCTCCACATTATGCAACCTGGTATTTATTCACTGCGCTCCTATTACGGAACCGCTCTGCGGCTCACAGGGAGGTCAGGGAGCCGAAACTGCGCTCTTTCCCCCCCGGGGTCCCTACACCTCGCCTCTGCCCACGTCCAGTTGACAGTCCACGTGCGGTGCACGCGCTGGACTGCTGCGGACCCCCGGGTGGCTGCGGACCCCGGCGGGAGCCCGGGCGCCGGTGGCGGAGCGGGGAGGTGGGGGTGGGGCAGCGCCCCGAGCCAAGCTCACCCCTCCACCGCACGCCGGCTCCGGGGCTTCGGCCTCTCCGGGCGTCCAGGGGGTGGGAAGGGCTCAGCCCGTTCCCAGACAGCCCGACTGTGCCCCACCCAGCCCCCTCGGGGCTCCGATCTCAGGGAGCTTCCATTTCACCCGTCCTAGACAGCACTCCTCCCATGCACCGCCCGCGACTGTCCCCGGGCCGCGCGGCCCTCCCGCGGGACCCGCCCGGGCAGCGGGCCGGCGCTCCGGGCCCGCCCCAGCCGGTACTCACGCCCGCGGCGGCCGCGGGGCCGGCGGACTGCTCAGCCGCGCGGGCCGAGCGGAGCCGCCTCCGGCCGATCTGCCCCAGGCTCAGGAACTCGTTGGACAGGTCCAGGGAGCTCGCGGCCGAAGTGGCGGAGTGGCTGTGAAGCTCCAGACTGCTACGGAGGACCACCATCTTCTCTCGCCCCGGGCCCTTCGGTCGGCGGCGGCAGACGAGCCCGAGTGCCAGCGGGCTCCGGCTCCGGCTCCTGCGCTTCCGCGCTCTGAATTCTGGCGCCACAAGCTCCGCGCCCGCGGCCGCAGCGCGCGCGCCCGGGATCCCTCCGCCGGCCGTCCCGCCCACGCCGCCGGCCGAGCCCCACGGCTCGGCACTGTCTTCCCCCTCCGTGCGGCGGAGGGCCGCGGGCCGAGGTGCGGAGAGCCTGCGTCCGCAGTGCCGAGGCTCTGAGCGGACAGTGCCGGGAGGACGCTGACTTATTTCTCTTGCAGAGTTCCGGTTCTCTGAGCTCGGCGGAGGGAGACGGCGGGTGGCGGCGCGAAGTCTGGTTTGGAATTTTGGCGCGAGGATTCAGAGGGGGAAGGGAGACCCCGCCTGCTCTGATTGGCTGGCGGGGCTTCTGCCCGCCCCTTCGGACACCTGCCTTCAGCTTTCCTAGAGCAAGATTCTAATGTAAAATGTTGAGTCCTTGCCTGGAGGGGTAGAAAACGTTTAGCTTTTGATGAGTTTTGATAAGAGCTTTTTACTTATACCCTAACAAAAAACCACTTCAAAAGAGAGCAGTATGGGAGTTAAAAGCGCAGGTTCTGTCCCCAGCACTGCCTTATCCCAAGTATAGGATCTTAAGCAAATTATTCACCTTTTCGGGTCTTAATTTTCTCACCTTTAACTAGCTATAATACCTGAAGTTCTAAGATATTATTATACCTTAGAACCATGTCTGCACTTATGTTTGTTACTATTATAGAATTACAGGAAAATGGCTTTTAAGATGACTGCAGTTGGCTGACTAGTTTGAAATAGATAACATGGTGAATGCTCAGGATGTGAGTCCTAGTGAAACAAACAAAAGCTATTTATTGATTTGGATAACTACATTTCCTTAATTCAACATTTATTAAATATTTATTGAGCATCTATTTTGTGCTGGGCACTATTCTATGCACTGGGGATACAGCAGTGAACAAACAAGCAGAAATGCTGGTGGAAGGAGAAAGACAAACGAAATATGTTTGTAAAAAGGTGGTAAGTATTGCAGAGAAATATAAAGTAGGGAAGGGGAAAGGAATGTGCAGTTTTAAACAGGGTGATTAGGGATGTCTCACCCAAAAGTATAAAGACAAGTTAAGCAAAAGTAACTGGGAGAAGACAAGTGCAAGCAGAGGAAAAGAGCAGCTGGTAGCAGATCCTGCAGGGCTGCAGGCCTCCATTTTAACTTTTTATTTTAAGTGAGATGAAAAGACAAGAAGATTTTGAACAGAGATGTGACTTATTCTGACCTTTTGAAAGAACCCCTCTTGCTGCTGCGTATAGAAGACAGTATTTGGGACATAACTAAAGTAAAAAATTTATCTGAACTTCAGTTTTGATGGAATGTCCTGTATTTTTATTTGCTACGTCGTCGGGCAGTCCTCATTAGGAGGCCACAGCAAGTATCCAGGCATGAGATGAGGGTGACAGAGTGTGAAAGCAGTAGAGAGGTAATGAGAAGTGGTCAAATTATGGGTATATTTGGAAGAAAGAGCCAGGTAAATTCTCTGATGACTTGGATTTTAGCATTAGAAAAAGAAGAGTCGGGAATGACTCCAGGCTTTGTTTTTGTTTGGGCTAATGGAAAGGTGAAGTTCCACTTATGTGGAGAAGGCTATGGCTAAAGCAAGTTTGGAGGGAATATCAGAAACTCCTTTTGATGCCCATGTAAGATACAAAGTTGTTATATATTCTGCACTTAAAATTTTGCCTTTTCAAAAACCTTTATTGATTGATTGATTTCAGAGAGAAAGGAAGGGAGAGAGACATGGATTTGTTGTTCTACTTATTTATGTGTTCATTGGTTGATTCTTTTTTTTTTTTTTGTATTTTTCTGAAGCTGGAAACGGGGAGAGACAGTCAGACAGATTCCCGCATATGCCCCACCGGGATCCACCCGGCACGCCCACCAGGGGCGACGCTCTGCCCCTCCGGGAGGGGGGGGGTCGCTCTGCTGAGACCAGAGCCTCTCTAGCGCCTGGGGCAGAGGCCAAGGAGCCATCCCCAGCGCTGGGGCCATCTTTGCTCCAATGGAGCCTTGGCTGCGGGAGGGAAAGAGAGAGACAGAGGGGAAGGAGGGGGGGTGGAGAAGCAAATGGGCGCTTCTCCTATGTGCCCTGGCTGGGAATCGAACCCGGGTCCCCCGCACGCCATGCTGACGCTCTACCGCTGACCCAACCGGCCAGGGCCCATTGGTTAATTCTTATATGTGCCCTGACTGAGGATTGAACCCACAACCTTGGCGTGTGGGGACAGATGCTCTGAGCTACCCAGCTAGAGCAAGTTTTGCCTCTTAGAAAGTTTTCAGGCCCTGGCCGGGTAACTCAGTTGGTTAAGAGCATCATCTGGATACAGCAAGGTTGCAGGTTCAATCTCAGGTAAGGACACATACAAGAAATAATCAATGAATTCATGAATGGGTGGAACAAGTCAGTGTTTCTCTCCTTTTCTTGCTCTCTAAATCAATTTTTTAAAAATGTTTTCAACACCTGAAACTAACACAAAATAATATCGGGTATAAACAGTAATTGAAAAATAAAAATAGGCCCTGGCCGGTTGGCTCAGTGGTAGAGCGTCGGCCTGGCGTGCGGAAGTCCCGGGTTCAATTCCCGGCCAGTGCACACAGGAGAGGCGCCTATCTGCTTCTCTACCCCTCCCCCTCTCTTTCCTCTCTGTCTCTCTCTTCCCCTCCCGCAGCCGAAGCTCCATTGGAGCAAAAAGATGCCCCGGACGCTGGGGATGGCTCCTTGGCCTCTGCCCCAGGCGTCAGAGCGATGCCCCGGATGGGCAGAGCATCGCCCCCTGGTGGGCGTGCTGGGTGGATCACGGTCGGGCGCATGCAGGAGTCTGACTGCCTCCCCGTTTCCAGCTTCAGAAAAATAAATAAAATAAAAAAAATAAATTTAAATACATATAAAATATTTACCACATAATTACATATTCATAATGTCAAAAAACTGAAAATAATTTGAATGTCCCTGAGCGGGCTTCACTTAAAAAGAATGCTATACAGTCACTGAAAATTATAATATAGCTGTTAATTTAATTATATGGAAAGTTTTAATTACCTGGAAATTTATGTGTGCTCATGCATTGTAATCTGTTAAGAAACTACAGAGAAATAGGTATCATACAGTTCTTTTTTTTTTTTTTAACTTATGTATTGATTTGAGAGAGAAAGGTAGAGAGACAGAAACGTTGATCTGTTTCTGTATGTGCCCTGATGGGGGATCAAACCCACAACCTTCACATATGGGGATGATGCTCTAACCAACTGAGCTGTCTGGTTAGGGCTTCGTTGTTTTTAAGTATATGTGTATATGTGCATTGGAAAAAGCCTGGAAGAAACTACAACAAAATATAAACAGTTAATTTCTGCATGGTAGTATTATAGTTGTTGTGTAGTTTCTTTGTCCTTTCTCAATTTTTCTAATTTTTTTTGGATTGAATCTGTATTAATTTTAGAATAAAAAAGCTTTAAAGTGATTGTTTACCCAATATAAATGGAAGAGGAAAGAATAATATTTAAAATCGTATAGTCTACCCTTCTAACATGTTCACTTTTCTGTTTTTTTTGTGTTCACTTTTCTTTATGTATATTATACCTACGTAGAAATGTATAAAAATAACTTCTACCCAAAAGGCATATGCATTTGTGATTTTGTTAGATACTATCAAATTGACTTCTACAGAAATTGTTGCAGCCACTTTAGTTCTTTTAAAATAAATGAAGAGCCCTGGCCGGTTGGCTCAGCGGTAGAGCGTCGGCCTAGCGTGCGGAGGACCCGGGTTCGATTCCCGGCCAGGGCACACAGGAGAAGCGCCCATTTGCTTCTCCACCCCTCCGCCGCGCTTTCCCTCTCTGTCTCTCTCTTCCCCTCCCGCAGCCAAGGCTCCATTGGAGCAAAGATGGCCCGGGCGCTGGGGATGGCTCTGTGGTCTCTGCCCCAGGCGCTAGAGTGGCTCTGGTCGCAACATGGCGACGCCCAGGATGGGCAGAGCATCGCCCCCTGGTGGGCAGAGCGTCGCCCCTGGTGGGCGTGCCGGGTGGATCCCGGTCGGGCGCATGCGGGAGTCTGTCTGACTGTCTCTCCCTGTTTCCAGCTTAAGAAAAATGAAAAAAAAAAAAAATAAATAAAAAAAAAATAAATAAATGAAGAGCTGACCAGGCGGTGGCACAGTGGATAGGGCGTCGGACTAGGATGCCGAGGACCCAGGCTGGAGACCCCAAGGTCACCAGGTTGAGTGTGGGCTCATCTGGTTTGAGCAAAGCTCACTAGCTTGGACCCAAGGTCACTGGCTCGAGCAAGGGGTTACTCAGTCTGCTGAAGGCCCGTGGTCAAGGCACATATGAGAAAGCAATAAATGAACAACTAAGGTGTTACAATGCACAAGGAAACACTAATGATTGATGCTTCTCATCTCTCTGTCCCTGTCTATCCCCCTCTCTGTCTCTGTAAAAAAAAAAAAAAAAAAAAAAAATCCATAAAAAAATAATAAATGAAGAAATAAATATTTCAGAGTCAGCCAAAGGGTTTTCCTGTTCCTTTATTCTCTCTCCCCCAATATTAAAAGGTATCACACTTGCTTCAGCCTTTGGTTGGTGTAGTGGGTTGATTCGTGTATCCCAAAAGGATATATATGTCCAAGTTCTAAATTCTGGTACGTGTACATGTGACTTTATTTGGAAATAGGATCTTTGCAGATGTACTTAAAGATCTTGAAGTGAGATCAGCCTATATTTATGGCGGACCCTAAACCCAATGATTAGTGTTATAAGAGAAGAGAGGGCGATTTGACACACAGAGACACTCGGAGAAGGTGCCGTGAAGGTGGAGGCAGAAACTGGAGTGATACGTGGGAAAGTCAGGGAACACCAAGAATGCGCGGCAAGCACCAGGCTTGGAAGGAGGTAAGGACTAGATCTCCTTCCGGAGCATCCGGACGGAACCAACCCTGCTGACACATTGGTTTCAGACTTTTGCCCTCCTGAATTGAGAGTTACTTTCTGTGTGCTTTCTTTTTTTCCACCTAGTTTGTGGTAATTTGTTACAGCAGCCTTAGGAAATGTATAGAGTTGGTCTGGAATTGGTCTATGGCAGGCGACTCTTCTTTCCTTTCCCAAGTCCCATTGCAGATAGGAGTGACCTGATTTAGAGAGAGAAGGCGGGTGGAAACCGAGGTTCTTCTCCACACACCCTGATGGCTTCGAGAGGGCCGAGTGTGACAGAAAAGAGGGCTGAAGTAAGAGCTAATCAAAATTCCATTACCTCATTTGAGATGATGTCATAGGTGGGTCCCTTTCTGGGTTTTTTTTCTTTTTGGTAACAGAGTTAGAAAGTAAACATCAGTTTGCACAGGGACTTTTTTTAGGAATGTTGTAAATCTGACCTTAAATTTTATAGCTAATCTCATTGATTCCACAAAAGAGGGAAAATCATTAGTCAACCTCCACTAATACAACACAATACAGGAATGGACTGGTCCATACAGAGGGCCCTGGATTACTGCCTCCCTCCCACCTGATTCATTTATTTTATTTTATTTTTTATTTTTTTAGAGAGAGAGAAAGAGCGAGAGGGGGGAGGAAAGAGACATTAACTTGTTGTTCCACTTGTTTATGCATGTATCTGTTGATTTCTTGTACTGTCTAGGCCCTGACCAGGGATCGAACCCACAACCTTGGTGTACCACCCTATTCTAAGTAACATGAGTAATAATAATAGTATTGTGTTCCAACCAAGCCCAAGACTATCCCCAATGGTGAGGGCGCTCCCCTGAGAGCTCCCATAGTACATTGCTGCCTTAGGATTTTCTGCTTTATTCTGAAATTATCCCTTTTAGTACGGGAGTGTAGTAATCGGTAAAATGAAAATTAAAATAACAATGGAATGCCAGTTTTTGCTTATATTTTTTTGTTTTTTTTTAAATAATAATGTTCAATGTAACAGTGAGGTATAGACTCGTTTCTTTTTTATTTTTATTTTTTTAATTTATTCATTTTTTAGAAAGGAGAGAGTGAGAGAGAGGGAGAGAGAGAAAGGAGAGAGACAGAGAGAGAAGGGGGGGAGGAGCAGGAAGCATCAACTCCCATATGTGCCTTGACCAGGCAAGCCCAGGGTTTCGAACCGGTGACCTCAGCATTTCCAGGTTGACGCTTTATCCACTGCGCCACCACAGGTCAGGCCTAGACTCGTTTTTTAAAGGCAATATAGCAACATGTATCAAGAAACCTGGAAAATATTTAAAACCTTTGGCCCAGAAATTCCATCTCTAGGACTCTATCCTAACATGATAATCAGAGTGCTGGACCAAGATTTATGTATAAACATGTTGATTGCAGCTTTATTTATAATAGTAGGATCTGAAAACAAACTAACGTGCAACTGCTGGGTGACAGTTAAGTGAGCAACACTCTGTCCATGCAGCTCTTTGTATTAATGATATATTTGATTTAGTAACACTTTTATTTTGAAAAATTTATTAAAAACTCATACATGAGAAAAAGCAGTACAGAACTGTAAAAAATAAAGGGACAAGTCATTCTGTATGACTGCTATGAGGAAAAATAAGTTTTTTCTTTCCAGTGGGGCTGCCAAGCCTGGAAAATGTGAATACCAGGCTGCCAGGAGCCATTCTTCCCACAGCAAGAAGCGAAGTCAGGCCTGACCTGTGGTGGCGCAGTGGATAAAGCGTTGACCTGGAAATGCTGAGGTCGCCGGTTCGAAACCCTGGACTTGCCTGGTCAAGGCACATGTGGGAGTTGATGCTTCCAGCTCCTACCCCCTTCTCTCTCTCTGTCTCTTTCTCCTCTCTCTCCCTCTCTGTCTCTCTCTCCTCTCTAAAAATGAATAAATAAAATAAAATAAATTAAAAGAGTGCTAAAAAAAAAAAAAAAAAAAAAAAAAGAAGCGAAGTCACCTGAGAATGAAGCCACAGAGGAGCAGACTGACACAGCAAGAAAGGACGCCCGAGAGGAGAGTTCTGCTTCTGGTCCCTTGAGACCCTGGTTTTTGCAACTCATCCTTTGTGAGAGCCACTTCAATGTCCTTGCTGTTAAAAGATCCCATACACGGTCTTTCTGCCTTGACTTTTAACTAAACAGGTAGAGTCAGGGCAAATAAAACTGGGCTGCCTGCTTTGTTGGAATGAAATGTATTGTTTGTGCTATAATCCAAAAATCAATTAATTCTTCAACAACGTGAAATGAGGTCCATTTTGCATGAAACGGGCTTTGTTAAGCCACCGAAGGTCCCTAAATCATCTCCTTTCTACCTTTCTTCATAGTCACAAACCATACTGAGAATAGGCATCAAGTCCACCAGGGTATAGTGTATGGAATGCACTTTTTACTTTTATGAAATTCCAGACACCAAGTATTTATATTTAGTCTTATGTCATCTCCTCCAACATATTTTCTAAGCCATAAGAAAAGCTTTGGGGTTGACTTTAATTTCCTCTTACTGCCATTTTCCTTATTCTTTATTTTTATTTATTTATTTTTTTACAGAGACAGAGAGTGAGTCAGAGAGAGGGATAGATAGGGACAGACAGACAGGAACGGAAAGAGATGAGAAGCATCAATCATTAGTTTTTCGTTGCGCGTTGCAACACCTTAGTTGTTCATTGATTGCTTTCTCATATGTGTCTGGACCGCAGGCCTTCAGCAAACCGAGTAACCCCTTGCCAGCGACCTTGGGTCCAAGCTGGTGGCTTTTCCTCAAATCAGATGAGCCCACACTCAAGCTGGCGACCTCGGGGTCTCGAACCTGGGTCCTCTGCATCCCAGTTCGACGCTTTATCCACTGCGCCACCGCCTGGTTAGGCCATTTTCCTTATTCTTTACAGCTTGAGAATCCTTTTTTGTTTTAATTTGTGTGTGTGTGTGTGTTTGTGTGTGTGTGTTTTTCTGAAGTGAGAAGCGGGGAGGCAGAGAGACAGACTCCTGCATGTGCCCAACCGGGATCCACCAGTATGCCCACGAGGGGGTGATGCTCTGCCCATCTAGAGTGTTGCTCTATTGCAACTGGAGCCATTCCAGCACCTGAGGCGGAGGCCATGGAGCCATCCTCAGTACCCGGGCCAACTTTGCTCCCACAGAGCCTTGGCTGCGGGAGGGGAAGAGAGAGACAAAGAGTAAGGAGAGGGGGAAGGGTGGAGAAGCAGATGGGTGCTTCTCCTGTGTGCTCTGGCCAGGATTTGAACCTGGGACTTCCACACACCAGGCTGACGCTCTACCACTGAGCCAAATGGCCAGGGCCTTGAGGATCATTTTTGGTAGGGCAAAATAGCTGTTGGCTATTTTTGCTTTCTTTCACTTATCATATTGTGTGGTTCCAAGCAATGGGATTAACTCTTCCTTTTTCCCCCCTAGTTGTTGATATAGAGCATTACAGCCTGCCTGGAGGTGGTGTAGTAGATAGAGTGTTGAGTTCCCAGGTTTGAAACCCCGAGGTCACCAGCTTGAGTGCCAGCTTGAGCACAGTGTCCCCCTCTTAATCATTGCAGAATCATCTACATGATCCCAAGGTCTCTGGTTTGAACCTAAATGTCACTGGCTTGAAGCCCAAGCTCACTGTCTTGGAAATGAATTTTACTTTTTTAAGTGACTCTAAATTTTATTATTCAATTACAGTTTACATTTAATATTATTTTGTATTTGTTTGACATGTACAGCATAGTGCTTAGACAATAATATACTTTACAAAATGTTCCCCGATTATTTCCAGTACTCAGATAGCACCATACATAGTTATACGAAGGAAGAAAGCCCTCCTGCACTGGAAGCTTTTCTTCCAGTTGTAGAGAAGCTTCAAGGACATTTTATGTTTTAGGCAAAGTGCTCAGAGAAGGGCACCTTTGTAATTGTTGAAATTGTATGACTTGTACTGTTACTGTAATTTGTTTGTATAATGTACCTCATGCCCTGCACAGGAATGCCTGTGGTGTGGATTGCAAAGCAAGCAAAAAGGGTAGAATGTTGGCCAAATAAGTTTGTAAAATATAATTTTTATGTTTGCTCGCTTCGTTTGCAATGGGGGCTGGGCAGTGCCAGCTAAAAGTGGTCAGTGAAATTACAAATTACCTTCCTGCTTGGGAAGGGTCATTATTTTGCTAATAGAGAGATTTTCACAACAGAAAGATTTGAGAAGAAGCAAGGAAGAATGCAGGAAAGAAGCTAGCAGGGGATTATCTGAAAAACCCCTTCCTCTCTCCTTTTCTTAAAAAATTTTTAAAGACCTTAATGCAGTGGTTCTCAAACTTTTTGAAGTTGGGGTGCATTTAAAATCCTACAAATAATTGTAGGTGCACTATATACAAATTTCTGAGAAATATGTTATAATAATTAAGTCAAATATTAAAGAAAAAATTATAAAGTTCAAGTGTGCTTTTATGGTAATTAAACAAAGTAAATATGACAAAATTAAATTTATTCTGACAAAAAACATTTTTGTTATATTTTTTGTTATGCTTTTTAGAATTTGTAAAAAAGAGGGTTTAAAAAAATAAAAAGACAAAAAAGTTTTATACATACACACACACACACACACACACACACACACACATTCTTAGTAAGATTTAGTAAATTTGGCAGGTCCCAGTGAAAATGTGTTTTTTCATTCTTGTGTTTATGAGAAACAGGAGCCTGATGTGTCCTAGCGATTTCTTCAATGTTTGGGCATGTATTTGAAAGGCAAACTCTCATTTCCTCATCAATACACTGAAGAATTCCTCTCTTTTTACTCTTAATTGTGTTGAGTGCAGAACCCCCCCCCCCCATACATATCATCTTAACTTTACACCAAAGAATGGAAGAAACTTGCCTCCAGTCTTTCCTAGGAACATGGGGGGAGAGGTTAGTGTAAACAATCCAGCACCACAGCATAACAGCCTTTTGCAACCTAATCAGACAAGTGAAGTGGGGGTTGGGCAGAGTGTCAATTTATAGCCAATTTCGCACACCTCTGTCCCCTAAAAATCTAAACTCCAAAAACCCTGTTGGTGTTTTGGTCCCCAACAGGCACATATTTCTCTGGAATACCATAGCATTCACCTGGAAATCTTTTAGGGCGCACCAGTGCGCCCTGGCGCATACTTTGAGAACCAGTGCCTTAATGTGTAATTTCCAACGCTTATTCTCTGACCTTGCCTAAACTCACCCCCCCATCCTGGAGTCATGATTGACACGTACCTCTAGACCAGGGGTCCCCAAACTACGGCCCTCAGACCGCATGCAGCCCCCTGAGACCATTTATCTGGCCCCTGCCGCACTTCTGGAAGGGGCACCTCTTTCATTGGTGGTCAGTGAGAGGAGCATAGTTCCCATTGAAATACAGGTCAGTTTGTTGATTTAAATTTACTTGTTCTTTATTTTAAATATTGTATTTGTTCCCGTTTTGTTTTTTTACTTTAAAATAAGATATGTGCAGTGTGCACAGGGATTTGTTCATAGTTTTTTTTTGTAGTCCGGCCCTCCAACGGTCTGAGGGACAGTGAACTGGCCCCCTGTGTAAAAAGTTTGGGGACCCCTGCTCTAGACAAAGGGATCACGAGTCCCTTGCATGAAAACCTGTGTTCTGTAAAGGATATATAAGATGTAAGAAATCTAACTTCAGAGAGCATGCTTGGCTTGCCTCTTTTGGGGGTTACGCTGCTCCGCAGGCTAAATAAATCCTACTTCCTTCATCAAGTTGTCTGGGCGTTTTTGTCCTCCTTTGATTCCTGCAATAATACAATAGACTACACTCCAAACTGTTCTGCTCTGTATGTTCATTGCAAATACAGACAATTTAGAGGGCTGTAAGTGTAAAGTGAAAATCCTTCATACTATTCACTTTAAAAAAAATTAATTTTAGTGAAGGGAAGGGAGAGAGAGAAACGTCAATTTGTTGTGCCACTTATTTATGCACTCGTTAGTTGATTCCTATAATGTGCCCTGCCCAGGGATGGAACCTGCAACCCTGGCCTATTGGAAAGGTGCTCTAACCAACTGAGCTACCCAGTCAGGGCCAAAGATGAACGCTTTTTAACAATTTGACATCATTCCTTCCAGACTGCCAGCAATCAAATAATATATGATTAACACAAAATGGGTACCATGTGGACTCTTAAAACTTTTTAAAACTTACTGTATCAAGAAATCCTTGCCTGACCAGGCGGTAGCGCAGTGGATAGAGCGTTGGACTGGAACGCAGAAGGACCCAGGTTTGAGACCCTGAGGAAGTCGCCAACTTGAGCAAAAAGTTCACCAGATTGGACCGAAGGTCCCTGGCTCTAGCAAGGGGTTACTCCGTTTGCTGAAGGCCCCCAGTCAAGGCACATTTGAGAAAGCAATCAATGAACAATTAAGGCAGGGGTCGGGAACCTATGGCTCACGAGTCAGATGTGGCTCTTTTGATGGCTGCATCTGGCTCGCAGACAAATCTTTAATAAAAAAATAATGTTAAAAATATAAAACATTCTCATGTATTACAAATCATTCATTTCCTACCACTCACGTTCATGGTTGCAGGTGGCTGGAGCCAATCACAGCTGTCCTTTGGGACAACACCAAATTTTTATTGGATAATGCGTAATGCGTAACACCTGTCGTTGTATGGCTCTCATGGAATTACATTTATTTTTTATTTATTCATTTTAGAGAGGAGAGGGAGAGACAAAGAGAGAGAGAGAGAGGAGAGACAGAGAGAGAGAAGGGGGAGGAGCTGGAAGCATCAACTCCCATTATGTGCCTTGACCAGGCAAGACCAGGGTTTTGAACCAGCGACCTCAGCATTTCCAGGTGGATGTTTTATCCACTGCACCACCACAGGTCAGGCACGGAATTACATTTTAAAATATGTGGCGTTCATGGCTCTCTCAGCCAAAAGGGTTCCCGACCCCTGAACTAAGGTGTCCTAACGAAAAACTGTTGATGCTTCTCATCTCTCTCTCCATTCCTGTCTGTCCCTATCTATCCCTCTCTGACTCTCTCTGCCCTGTAAAAAAAAAGAAAAAGAAGAAAGAAAGAAAGAAAGAAAAATCCTTGTCTGTTTCTGAGCCTTTATACTAGTCTTTATTATTATTATTTCTTAGTTACAATACAGTGAGAACCATCCTTGGTGCAAACAGCTGGAATTAACCCTCTATCCCGGCCTCTCTTTTCCCGGGGTCCCACGGACTCTAGGCTTAAAGTGCTAAGGCTTCATTTTCACACATGTAAGTTTCTCTTATTTCACTCGCACACATGGAGCCTTCCGCAACTCATCTGGCTTCTTCACAGCTGGCAACCCTGCCCCAGGTGGGAGGAAAGCCCTCAAGCTCGTCGTGGAGAGTACGCGAGGCGCCGTCCAGGGTCTGGCGGCTTACCAACTGCAACTACTCCCAACTCCTCTCCAGGTCGCTGGCCGGTGGCCTCTTTTCTTCCGCAGCTAACCAGTTCCCCGCGGTTACCACCGCCCCAGCATTCCCGGCCCCACTCGATTCACCCGCAAATCCGGCAGTCTTCTACGCTGGGAACTCACGCCGTTCAACCCACCCTGGCTCCACCCCTCTCAAACCTGCTCCACGCAACCCGCCCCGGCTCCGCCCACCGGAACCTGCACACCGCCTTCCTGGCTCAGCCTCCCTGGGCCCGCCCACTCAGTTTCTAGCTCCACTTACCGGAACTTGACCCGCCCCCCATCCCCCACCCCGGGGCCGTGCGCTGGGAAACTGCCCCGCCCGCCCCGCCCAGGCTCCGCCTACCCGTCCCAGGCTCCTCCGCTCAGGAACTGCACCAGCGGCCCCTGGCCACGCCCACCCTGCCGCGAAAACCCGAGCGGACGCCCGCCCGCGGGGTGGTCCAGTCGGTCCGCCTTAGGTTGGTGCCCTGGTTCAAAGCACCATGGAGGAAGATGTCGCCGCCGCTGCCGCCGCCGCCGCCGCCGCCGCCGCCGCCCACTACCAGCCGGCCAGCCCCCCGCGGGACGACTGTGTCTACAACAGCTGCTACTGGTGAGGGGCACGGACGGCGCTGCCCGGAGCATCTCCCTGGCTCGCCCCGCCTCTTGCCGGCCCCTTCCCGGGGTGCTGCGGGCCCGGACTGGCGGCTTTTCGGTTTGGCGGGAGGAGGGAGCGGGAATGGTCGCCCTCGTCTCTTGAGGAGAGCGTGATCGTGTGGATGGCGGTGCGGCAGGGCGGATTGCGCCGGGAATGGTAGGGTTGGCGGCGCCTTACTTCGGCTGGGCGCCTTTCGCTTGACGTTTCTCAGCAGATCCCCGTGCTGGGGGGCCCAGGAACGAGAGTTGCAGGAGGAGGTGGAACGCAGAGAGCCTTTTGAAAATGACTCTGGCGAAACTTGTGTGGTTTCACACGGTTGTGAAGGTCGTTTGAATTTTAGAAGATAATGGAGGCACTGAGATTTCGCAGTAATATCTTTCCTAGGTGTCACCCAGTTAATAGAAGGACGGAATCCAATTCAGACTCTTTTGTACCAAAAACCATGATCTTACCCACCGTGTTGTCCTTATAACAATGGTTATAATTACATAGCACATGTTACATGCCAAGCATTGTGCTGAATGGTTTATGTAAACGAATACATTGAAATCCCCCAATCACCCACCCTAGGAGGTAGGTACCTTTGTCATCCCCATTCTAAAGATGAGAATACTGAAGTAACTTGTCTGAGGCCACATATCTTGTGAGTGAAGGAATGGGGGTCTACACATAGAGTCTGGCTCTGGGCTCCATACGTTGCGCCCTGTCCTAGCCCACCTCTGTGGCTGAATCGCCACTCCTGCCTTGCTCCTTTTTACTCCCACACCTACTGCTTCCCTTGCCTTGTAATGTTTTTTCCACCGCAGCCCCTTCACAATTGTGAAACTTTAGTCATCTACAACTACCTTTCCCCCCTTAGGCTGGCCACCAAACCAGTGCCACCAAGAAGAGCTTAACGTTTGTTCAGCTCTGACTACATGGCAGGCCCAGTACCAAGTTCTTTCATACATGCCTGGGACACAGGTTCCATTTATTATCACTTTCCTAATTAATCCCCCCCCCCCTAATTTTTTAAATGAAAAGATGAGCCACAGAGAAGCTTGTTTGCCCACGATGACCGACCCATCTAGCAAGTGCTGGTCCTGAAACTGGAACCTCTGTAATGCTGTAGTCCATGCTTACCTATTGCACTTTGTTCCTGCCCTGCCTCCCACCCAAATCCTATTAGTTCTTGTCCCTAATGCCCATTCATTGTTCATTCCCTCCCTCCCTCCTTCCCTCCCTTCCTCCCTTCTTTCAATAAATGTTTATTGCGCTATTCTAGGCACTAGGGATACAGCAGTGAACAAAATAGACAACGTCCCTGGTAAGATATTATGGTTTTTATGTGTGTTGGTTGTGGGAAAGCAGACAAAACAAGTAAACCATGTTTGGGTGGTGGTAAGTGCTATGAGACAGATAAAACCAGGTCAAGGGTGGAGACTTAACTATTTTACA
The DNA here is from genome assembly GCF_036850765.1 of Saccopteryx bilineata. NCBI lineage: Eukaryota > Metazoa > Chordata > Mammalia > Chiroptera > Emballonuridae > Saccopteryx > Saccopteryx bilineata. Next base: position 13,804,679 of record NC_089492.1, on the reverse strand, counting down.
TTAGGGTATTTAAGGAAGACATTGTTGGTAAAGTGATACATGAACAGAAATCTGCAGAAAAAGAGAGCGGGAACTTTGGATATTGGTGGGATATCATTCCAGGCAGGGGAACAGCAGGGGCAAAGACTCTGAGAAGGAAGTATGCCATGAAAGGTCTAGGAATAACGTGGAGGCTGAGTGGAGTGATTTGGTGGAAGGATGGTAAACAAACATCCCTTCAACAGGTCACATTTTAGTGCCTTCACCCATAGGCCAGACCTTCCTTGACTAGCTGTTGAGGGCCTGTTCCAATTCTTCCTAACAGGTCTCTCTGCCGAGCTCTTCCCGATTCCATCAGGTCTTTAACTTTAGCAGGCTGCAGACTGCTCAAGGCCATTTTTAATTTGAATGTGCTGGAGAATCAAGTGGGAGCTGGTAAAACAGCACCTGTTAGGGTCCCGCCCAGAATCATTATGTGTGACCTGCTCAGTGGAGGAGGAGTCTGAGTCCAATGATCACATTGTCCATCTCCTGAGCATAACAAACCCTAAGGTCTGGTCACTGTCTGTGCTTCCAACCCCATTTTGAACCTACCTTACCTGCCTTACTGTAGGGTTTCTCAGCCATGGCTCCGCTGATATCTTGAACATGTTAATTCTTTTATTTAAAAATTGACTTAGAGAGAGTGAGAAACATTGATTTCTTGTTCCACTTATGCGTTCATATGTGCCCTGACCGGGGATTGAACGCACTACCTTGGCATGTGGAGATGACACTCTAACCAACTGAGCTACCTGACCAAGGCCCACCTCTACTTCTGCTAGCTCTGTCAGATATTACTTACCTTTTAGTAATTGTGGTAATGGTGGTGGCCAGTATTTGTGTGGCACTGGGCTTTGTAGAGCATTTTTCTTTCCTGCATGCTTCCCTGACTTCAGCCCATCACCCTTGCAGAATCTTGGTCCTGATGCTGCTTTGTTAGCTTTTCTGCTGCCCAAATAATCAAGTTGAGACACTATTGTCATTATTCCCTACTTTTTTTTGAATTAGTTAAATGGGTGCCAGGACTCATATCAAATCCAGGGTTCTTTCTATTCCAAGTGACTGCCAGTGTTTCCAAATATACAGAGCCCTCCATTTTATTAACATCTAAAGTTTCACAAGGCTCTCATACATGGTATTAATTGTATTCTGGGGGGGAGGGAAGACAATAGAAAGGGACTAAAAATTCAGTATCTCTTATGTTTAAATTTGTTTTTTCTGTGTAGCATTCACACATATTTAAAAGATGCTAGATATGTCCAACGCACATGTGTGTTCAGCCTACCGATAGACCTTACACGACATATGGATTTGTGAACTTTTTGCATTAATTCTGTGACCATCCTTGGGATGAGGTGAAGGGGAACAAACAAGGAAAGGCAACTGACATGTACCTCCTCCATCTTCCCTCATCCCTTAAATCAGTGATTTCCTCTTCTGTGCTTTTCTGCATCTTTTATGGCCTTGGATGCTTTCTTATTTATGCATCTGTTTGTCTTCTCTCACTGTCTGTAAGCTCTGATTTATCATATCGTCCAAGCACTTAGCATAGTGTTTTGTGTATCACAGCCTCTTAAAGATGTTTATGATCAACTCTCCAAAATGTCTGTTGATAAGACAGTCTTCTCAAAACTTGGTCTTAGAATATCCAGATTTAAAAAAATGTTAGATACTACATGTTATATGTCCTGTTGAAACAGTATTGTTTGAAAGGGATATTCTAGTGTTTTTTAAAATTATAAGTGGTATTTATATTATAACATTCATCACAATTAATTCAATTTTAAAGACTGTTATTGTCTTTAAAAGAGCATTGCTTTTTAATCACAGTGAAGTGTCAAGAGATTAGGGACTTATCTCAGGTAGTAAACTTAAAGACAGAAAGCACACTTTTGCAGTCAGACCCAGCAGATCCCTCAGATGCCTTGGGGGGTGTGAGCAGTATATTTTTGTTGCTCCATACTACATATCCTATGGAAGTGCTTAGTAGTAGCAATCTCCTTTAATCTCTACTAGAGGAGGTTGTCACCTCTACCACAACTTTTCCCATAAGGTTTCTTAGGTATTTTAGAGAAAAAATCATAGGGGAAAAACACAGAAGCTCAATGTTGGTACTTTAAGTCTAGATGTATGGAACATTGTGACAGGTAGACAAGGGCAAGATGTATGACTTGAAAGTGTTTATTTCCATAAGATGGTGACAGTCCTTGGTGCCTTGCTTTATTTTCAGGTAACACGGTGTAGGTGGCTGGAAATTAGGCTTTGATGGACTGAGTCTCATGTGTGAGCAGAGTGTTGGTATCACTCATTTTGAGCAATGGTACAGTGTGGCTCACTCGAGAAGGAACCCAGGGGCTTAGCTGTGGGTCCTGCCAGCAGTGGGCAGGACTCGCCTGTGCGGGCGTGTGGCACTGGCTGCCAGTGTGGCCTGGTTTGACGCACTGGGCCGTGCTTTCCTCAGGCACTTCTGACCACTGCTTCAGCTAGCAGAAGGCTTCTCGGAGAAGGGAGATTAATCTGGGGTGGAGAACTAGGAAGATGAGTTTTAGTACAGCATGAGAAAGAGTTTCCTGAAAGTCAGGGCTTCCTCTGGACTGGAGGAACTTGGGAATCACACTCACAGGGGCTTCCTCTGAAAGAATTACTGGACATAATCACATAACTGCCCTGATCCATTCCATCTAAGAGCTCTCCTACCCCAAACACCCGCCCTGCCCCACTCCTCAGGGAGCAGAAAACTAGGATGCACTGTGTTTATAATGTAATGTGATTATGTCCTTTTTACTGATGAGAAAAGGAGACACTCAGGTCATGGGTTCAAAGCTTCATATCTTAAAAATTAAAAAAAAATTGATTAGTGAAAGAGAGAGAGATATATAGAGAGAAGCATTGATTTTGTTCTATTTATTCATGCATTCATTGGTTGATTCTTGTATGTGCCCTGACTGGGAGTTGAACACACGACCTTGGCATGTCAGGATGACGCTCTGGCCAACTGAGCTACCTGGCCAGGCTAAAGCTTCTTACCTTTTAAATGGCTGAGTTGGAATTCCAGCTCTATCCCAAGTCCCTGGACACAAAGTTTATGGAATATTGACATAGCGTTTTATCAGTTATAAAATGCTTCCATACACAAGCACTGCTGGGGTAGGTAATGCACGCTCTCTGCAGAGGGGTCCACATGCAGCACAGGCTGGGTAACAGCTGGTTGGGGGTGTTTTAGAGGAGGATATGTTAGCCAGTTGTTGGATAAGATGGTGTTTAAGGTCTCTTCCAACAGTTTTATGGCATCATCAGTCTTTTGTTCAGATTTGAAAGACAGTGTTCTTGCTTAATTATATTGATTAAACAATTATTTTATTTCAGTGAAGAAAATATTTGGAAGCTCTGTGAATACATAAAAAACCATGACCAGTATCCTTTAGAAGAATGTTATGCTGTCTTCATATCTAATGAGAGGAAGATGGTAAGTTGGTGAGTGATTGCAGAAAGAAAACAAGAAATTTAGGATATTAGAAGCTAATGTAGAGTGGATTTAGTACTGTTTTAAAATGTGCTTTACAAAATACAGCAACACTCTATTTTCTTATTGATTTGAGAGAGAAAGAATCGAGAGACAGAGAGAAAGAAACATTGATTGTTCTTCCACTTATTTATGCATTCATCTTTTGATTCTTGTACGTGCCCTGACCTGGGATCAAACCCACAACTTTGGCATGTCAGAATGACACTCTAACCCCATGGTTCTCAAAGTGTGCAACAGGGCGCACTGCTGCGCCCTAGAAGATTTCCAGGTGCACCCTATGGTATTCCAGAGAAATATGTGCCTGTTGGGGACCAAAAAACCAAATAGGGTTTTTGGAGTTTAAATTTTGGGGGGACAGAGGTGTAGGGAATTGGCTGTAAGCTGACAGTCTGCCCAACCCCCCACCTCACTTGTCTGATTAGGTTGCAAAAGGCTGTTAAGCTGTGGTGCTGGATTGTTTCCACTACCCACCATGTTCCCCAGAAAGACTGGAGGCAAGTTTCTTCTGTCCTTTGTTTAGTGTAAAGTTAAGATGATATATATGGTGGGGGTTTTCTGCACTTGGTAAAATTCTTGGATTGCCTTGGAAACATAATCAAAGATCTTACTGATTTGCTAATGGCCCACTTTGCCCTATAAATAAAACAAGATGTGGTTTTTGGGCATGCTTTGTTCTTGCCAGCAGCAATTACAGGGCCCTCCCGATCCCGTATTTTCTTAATTCTGCGTATTTTCTTAATTTCGCACCATTCCCACTCGGGACCTGGAATTACTAGCTGCGCTGGTTCGCAGCATGCGCCCAGATATAAAAATAAATATAGTTACTCTATTATACCATTTCATTATGGAAATACCACTCTTTTCGTTAACACATCATTATTATATTTATTATTAACACTTCATTATATTATTTTTAGATAAATACACCCAAATAAAATGGGTAGATTTCTTAAAAAGAAGCATGATATTGAAGAATCCTATTCTGGAAGTGAGCAAAAGTTAAGTGTAAATAAAATACAACTTGAAGGCTGACGGGCGGAATTTAATTTATAGCATTTTCCATCACTTAACACTGAACAATATGATTGGATTAGAAACCTATTCATGGAAGCTTGAAGTACTTTTGGTTTAACATTGACAGAAGAAGAACTGGCAGCTATATCCACTGATCGTGGATTGATGATTAAACATAAGGAATTGTCTCTTGAAGCCTTTTGGATTTCTATGAAAGAAGAATATGTGGCAATATCTAAAAAAGCTTTGAACATTTTACTACAATTTTCAACATCCTATTTATGTGAATTAGGATTTTGTACCCTCAACACAATTAAGAGTAAAAAGAGAGGAATTCTTCAATGTATTGACGAAGAAATGAGAGTTTGCCTTTCAGACTATGCCCAAACATTGAAGAAATCGCTAGGACACATCAGGCTCCTGTTTCTCATAAACACAAGAATGAAAAAACTTAACACATTCACGCCGGGAACTGCCAAATTTACTAAATCTTACTAAGAATGTATCTATATATATAAAAAGATAACTTTTATGTCATTTTTAAAAATTTTTTAACCCCTTATGAATTCTAACAAGCATAACTCAAAAAATGTAACATAAAAATGTTTTTTAATGTCAGAATAAATTTAATTTTGTTGTATTTATTTAATTACCATAAAAGAATGCTTGGACTTCATATTTTTTTCTTTAATATTTGACTTAATTATTATAACATATTTCTCAGAAATTTGTATATAGTGCACCTACAATTATTTGTAGGATTTTAAATGTGCCCCGACTTCAAAAAGTTTGAGAACCACTGCTCTAACCAATCGAACTACCTGGCCAGGGCGCTATACAGCAACGTTTTATTTTTTTAAGTTTAGATTTTTCTTTAAAATATTACTGTATTTTTTTTTATAGCAACATTTTCAAGTGTGTGTTTGGATGAGATGTTTTTCCTCCCAGGGTACGGCTGAGTTAGGAGAGTGTAATCCCTCACTAGGAGTTTAAATAGAACTGCAGTAAATTTATATGAAGTATTAAAAAGAGTAACCTTTTTATATTTTGTAAAGCATGTTTACAAAGATTGGCTCATTTGATCCCAGTGGGAACCCTGAGAAATAGGCAAGTTCCAGACAGCTAGCTCCGATTTATAGATGAGGAAATAGAGACTCAGGGAGGTTCCCTGAGTAGGTGGGAAAGCAAGACTTGACCCTGCAGGCCTCCTGTTTATAGTTCAGGTCTCTTTCTACTCTCCAAAGACCATCGTATAATTAACTTTTACTTTTTCAGTTTTAAGGGCATTTAGCAGTATATCCATTTTTCTTTCGCCTTGATTGTTGCTTGCTTAGAAATATTTTATTTTCCATGTCAGAATAGCTCTAAAGAATTTGGTAGTGGTTTAACGAAAATTGCGGCTTATGATTTTTATTGTTTTTTGTAGATACCTATCTGGAAACAGCAGGCACGACCTGGAGACGGACCTGTGATCTGGGTGAGATGGGTGACGCAGAGAGCTGCTGATGCGTCATTAGTACTTGGGACCCCTGAGTGGCCTTTATGTCTTGGTAGAGCAGAAATGATAGGGCAGTAGGGAAGGGCTCTACTAATTATAAATTGACTTTAGAGAATAGATGTCATTTGGCCTAAGGCAGAAGCACTTACGGCTTGTTTATTTTAATTTTGAAACTTACAGAAATAATTTTAGACGGTCTGTGTGGCAGATATATTTGTGATCTCCCAGACTCTTTTCCTTTTACCTCCGGAAAGAACTGGAGCAATTTACTCCAGCTGCACATGAGAGTTATCTGGAGACTGTGTTCAGAATACAGCTTTCTGATTTAGTTGATCTAGAGAAGGGTTCAGGAATTAGGGTTTGATTTTTTTTTTCTGGTTTGTTTGTTTTTGTTTTTGTGAGAGAGAGAGGGAGGGAGGGACAGATAGGGGCAGGCAGGCAGGGAGAGAGATGAGAAGCATCAATTCTTCGTTGCGGCTCCTCAGTCGTTCATTGATTGCTTTCTCATATTGTGCCTTGACTGGGGGTGGAGGGGTTACAGCAGAGTGAATGACCCCTTGCTCAAGCCAGTGACCATGGGGTCATGTCTGTGATCCCACAGTCAAGCTGGTGACCCTGTGCTCAAGCTGGTGAGTCCCTGCTCAAGCTGGTGAGCCTGCACTCAAGCCAGCGACATCAGGAATTTCAACCTGGGTCCTCCATGTCCCAATCCGACGCTCTATCCACTGCATCACCGCCTGGTCAGGCAGGAATTAGTGTTTTCAGCAGGCTCCTGAGTGAACCTGACTGGCATTGGAAAGACACAGATCTGTTCCAGACCTTTCATTTTTCAGGTGAAGAAGCCAGCCCAAGAAGGCAAAGCAAGTAGCCCCAGGTCATCTGGCTGGTCAGTGGCACAGCTGGGTCTCGGCCTGGGTCCTTTCCAGTGCACATCTGTGTGCCACCTCAGCCGGGCCCCCTGAAGAACAGAGTTGTTTATGCTAGTAAACCTGAAGATAAAGTAAGAGAAAAACTCTATTCATGATAACGTAACAAGCATCTAGTTTCTGATACTTAAGATATCATTTGAATTGGCTTCATTGATTTATTTAAGATATACCTATTGGGTACCTGTTATATGCCAGGCACAAAATAGGCTAGCATCCTTGGCTTCACGGAGCTCACATTCTCGCTTCTTTTCCCAGTGGGTGATGTGCTGCTCTGACGTTACAGCCCAGATCCAGCAGTGTTGGGTTAGGAGGCTGGGCTTAAGAGTCAGGCGCCCTGGGGTTGAGGCCCAGTCTTCCGTGGCTGGCTGGGCAGAATGGGCGTGTTGTTTATCCTTTTTTCCAGGTCCGTGGGGTTGTGATGTTTAAATGAGGCAATGCATGAAGCACTATCTGGGTGTCCGGTATGGTGTCTGCTGCTGGTGCTCAGGAACCGTTAGCTGTTACTCCTGGAGATCCTGCATAACCCTGTCGCAGACGTCTGTCTGCCCTAGAAGTTGTCCCCGTTGAAGCTCAGCAAAACTGACAGGGCAAGGGCCTGGGGTCATGTCCCTCTTACACAGCAGCTCACGGCAGCTCAGGGTGGGGAACCCTGTCGCAGGAAGTCCCCCCACACCGTCTGGCAGATGTAGCTTTGCCTCACTGCTGTCCTGGAGTAGGAACTGGGTAGGCCTCCCTGAGGGGGTAGACACCAGACCTCAAGGAGCAGACCAGTTCTAGGTGGGTATCCCTTCCCCTCGCCCCACTGCGTCTTTCTTGGCGTCTGGGCCAGTACTGAGCCCGACTCAGAGAGAGAGGCAGCGGCTTCCGTCTGCGTCCCTGGGCTGCACATCTGTGCTGGGAAGGTGGCTCCAAGTTGAGGCTTACTTTCCCTCAAGTTCTTCAGCCATCTGGTGTGCAGGAATGTGGACCTGAATGAACTAGAAGGCATGGATGTTCTTTGTTTATGCCTTTTCACAAGTTGTATCTCCTTTCTGGAAGGTTCTCCCCTTCAGGCGAGATTCCTCAGTAAGACTCCTTGGTTATCGGTCCCTGTCTCTTCTGATTCTTGTTGCCTTTTTAAAAGGCATCTACATTCATAATCTTGTTAATTGTCCCAGTACACTCAGAGGTAAATGCTATCGTTTCCTCCATTTTATAAAGGAAGTAACAGGCTGGTACGTGGCAGGGCTAGGGCTTGAACGAGGTGACCCAGCCTCAGTGCGCTCACCTGCATGCTCACCTGCATGCTCGCCTGCATCCTGGTTCTAGCTCATCCTCGCCATCCTGTAGCAATTCACCTGCTTCCCACCCACTCCTCTGGGAACTCCTTGAGGGGGGGCATGCGCTCACCTGCATGCTCGCCTGCATCCTGGTTCTAGCTCATCCTCGCCATCCTGTAGCAATTCACCTGCTTCCCACTCCTCTGGGAACTCCTTGAGGGTGGGCAGGTGTCCTTCTTACCTTTGTGTCTGTATTTCAGCAGCACAGTTTCCCACAAATAATGAGTGTGCATTGCAAAACAGCTGTAATGTGAGGTAGAAGATGTCAAGGGAGAAACATATTGGATAAAACAGAGACTTCTAGCCGGGGTGGGAGAAGATAAAACAAGCGGACTTAATGGGGAAGAAGGCGTTTGAGGCAGAGTGAGTGATGGATATAGGGAGAACGGTGGGGAAGTTTGCTGAAGGTGGAGGGGAATAGAGTGAATGAGCCCAGGGGAGGGAAACAGGACTGTTCAAGGGGAAGACACTCTTCGTTTGTATCTGGCGGGTTGGATGCATTAAGGGGAGTGTAGGGAATAGGCGTTCATTTCTGATGCTATTTCTGCTTTGCTCAGATGGAATTGGAGCTGGAGGAAGCGCTTTAGGCTTTGATGGTACAGCATCTCTAGTCTCAGTGAATTATCTTTTCCACCTCACGGTCAAAGGAAATAACTTTTGAGAAAGTGCTTTATAGCTCTGGAGTACTAGAAATGTAGGATGGTGGTATTAATATTATATTAATATGGTTAAACTTTTAATCTCACAGTGCTGTCCTCTGTGACAGTGTTTTTGTTCCGAGGAACTCGGAGCACCAGACTGCCCGCATGTCCCTTGATAACCGCCCTGACATTTCTTCCAGCAGTGCCCGGTGTCTGGGAACGAGCGTGTCTGTGACCAAGTTATGCCCGAGAAGCTCTCTTTACTTTTTAATAGTTACAGATGACGTTTTAGCTTATTTAGGAAAACAAAAAACTCAAACCAACAATTTTTTTTTCTTTTAACTATAAATACAGAATAAAATAAAAAACTGAAGTCTTTCTTTCCCTCTCCAGGCTAACCTGAAATAGTCCCTTTGTTAATAGTTAGGACAGTGGTCCCCAACCCTCGGGCCGTGGACCCGTACAGGTCCGTGGGCCATTTGGTACCGGTCTGCAGAGAAAGAATAAATAACTTACATTATTTTTGTTTTATTTATATTTAAGTCTGAACAATGTTTTATTTTTTTAAAATGACCGGATTCCCTCTGTTACATCCATCTAAGATTCACTCTTGATGCTTGTCTCGGTCACATGATACATTTATCCGTCCCACCCTAAAGGCCCATCCGTGAAAATATTTTCTGACATTAAACTGGTCCATGGCCCAAAAAAGGTTGGGGACCACTGGTTTAGGGGATATTCTTGCAGACTTTTCCCTCTGTATTCATACACATGCCTACGTATTTCTGAATGTGTGATGTGTCTTTATATATATGTAGCTTTTATTTATTTCTTTAAATGATTTATTTATTCTAGAGAGAGAAATGGAAACATCAATCTGTTTCAGGATGTGCCCTGACTGGGGATCGAACTGGCAACCTCTGTGTTTTGGGATGATGCTCTAACCAACTGAGCTATCTGGCCAGGGCACATGCAGCTCTTAAAACAATAATACATATATTTTGCAATCTGATTCCTCCATCTAACTATATAACATAGGCATTTTTATGTTTTCCACATAAACTTATCAGAATCTTTTTAATAGCTGTATAGTACTCTGTCCTATGCTGCATCATTGTTTATTAACTATACTACTCTTGGTGGACTTTTGGTTGTTTCTGAATCTACATATTATAAATAATACTACAGAGATTTTCTTTTCTTTTTTTAATTTAATAAGAGAGAGATAGAGAGCGGGATAGATAGCAGTAGACAGACAGGAAGGGAGAGAGATGAGAAGCATCAATTCTTCATTGTGGTTCCTTAGTTGTTCATTGATTGCTTTCTCATCTGTGCCCTGACTGGGGTGGGGGGCTACAGCCTGGGCCAGTGATGCCTTGCTCAAGCCAGTGACCATGGAGTCATGTCTGTTAGCCCACATTCAAGCCAGTGACCCTATTCTCAAGCTGGTGAGCCCGTGCTCAAGCTGGTGACCTCGGGGTTTTAAGCCTGCATCCTCTGCGTCCCAGTCTAATCCTCTATTCACTTGCCACCACCAGGTCAGGCCAGAGATTTTCTTTGTATAAATATATTCATATCTTTTTTTTCTTTTTAAAGATTTTCTTTATTGATTTTTTTATTATATTTTTTAGAGACAGAGAGAGAGAGAGAGAGGGATAGACAGGGACAGACAGACAGAAACGGAGAGAGATGAGAAGCATCAATTATTACTTTTTCATTGCGCGTTGCAACACCTTAGTTATTCATTGATTGCTTTCTCATATGTGCCTTGACCGCAGGCCTTCAGCAGACCAAGTAACCCTTTGCTGGAGCCAGCGACCTTGGGTTCAAGCTGGTGGGCTTTTTGCTCAAACCAGATGAGCCGGCACTCAAGCTGGCGACCTCAGGGTCTCGAACCTGGGTCCTCTGCATCCCAGTCCGATGCTCTATCCACTGTGCCACCGCCTGGTCAGGCTATTTATTGATTTTATAGAGAGAGGAGAGAGAGGGATGGAAGGTGAGAAGTATCAACTCATGGTTGCTTCATTTTAGTTCATTGATTGTCATATGTGCCTTGATCAGGTAGCCCAGGGTTTTGAACCAGTGGCTTCAGCAATTCCATGTCGATGCTCTATCCACTGTGCCACCGCAGGCCAGGCTATATCTATATCTTTATCTACACACACACATACACTTTGACATCTGTATGGCCATTTTTCTGTAGGGTCGATTCCTTGAGGTGGTAACATTGCTTGGTCAAAGGGTAGGTGATGTATACATTCAACTGTATACCCTGTCACTGGACATTTGGTCTGTTTTCAGGGTTTTGTGTTTGCTATTTTGCTATCATGAAGAGGGCTGTATTTGCCTTGTATCTGTTTTTTTCTCTTTTTTTGTATTTTTCTGAAGTTGGAAACAGGGAGGCAGTCAGACAGACTCCCGCATGTGCCTGACCGGGATCTACCCGGCATGCCCATCAGGGGGTGATGCTCCGCCCATCTGTAGCGTCGCTCTGCCGTGACCAGAGCCACTCTAGTGCCTGAGGCAGAGGCCATGGAGCCATCCTCAGGGCCCAGGCCAACTTTGCTCCAATGGAGCTTTGGCTGCGGGAGGGGAAAAGAGAGACAGAGAGGAAGGAGAGGGGGAGGGGTGGAGAAGCAGATGGGCGCTTCTCCTGTGTGCCCTGGCCGGGAATTGAACCCGGGACTCCCACATACCAGGCCGACGCTCTACCACTGAGCAAACCAGCCAGGGCCTGCCTTGTATCTGTTTTTGATGCTTTGTATGCATTATATATAGTATAGATTTGGAATTCACCATCATAAATAACTTGGCTAACTTCAACTTTACTTCTAGGATTACCATGTTGTCTTGCTTCATGTTTCGAGTGGAGGACAGAGCTTCATTTATGATCTCGACACTGTACTGCCATTTCCCTGTCCCTTTGACGCCTATGTGGAGGATGCCTTCAAGTCTGATGAGGACATCCATCCACAGTTTCGAAGGTGAGCAAATGCAGGATGGATTTCCCTTCTTTCTGAAGTGAGACCGTGACAGTTTCATAGAGCTGTTTTGTTTATTTTTGCATTTGTTTCATAAAGATTACTTGTCTGGCATCACCATTGGGTTGAGAATGATGTGCTACATAGAAGATTCAAAACGTTTTAAAGTTTTAAAGGTTGTCCATCATATAAAAGGTTGGCAGCCTGACTTGTGGCACAGTGGATAAAGCGCTGACCTAGAACGCAGAGGTTGCTGGTTCGAAACCCTGGGCTTGCCAGGTACAGGCATATATGAGAGTTGATGCTTCCTGCTCCTCCCCCACTTTTCTCTCTCTCTCTCTCTCTCTGTCTTTTCCTCTCTCTCTCCTCTCTCTAATAAAAATGAATAAATAAAATCTAAAAAAATGAAATAAAAACAAAATAAAAGGTTGGCAGTGCAGTGGCCTGACCTGTGGTGGTGCAGTGGCTAAAGCGTCGACCTGGAATGCTGAGGTCGCTGGTTGAAAACTCTGGGCTTGCCTGGTCGAGGCACATACAAGAAGCAGCTATTACAAGTTTATGCTTCCTGCTCTTCCCCGACCCCCTTTCTCTCCCTCTCTTCTGTCTAAAATCAAATAAAACCTTTAAAATTTTTTTATGTGGTAAGATCTCAAGTATTTTCTCTCATACTCTCGTTTTTTGGGGGGTGTATGTGGTGTGGGAGTGAAATGCCTTATGATGCCAAAATTCAGAAGGCTTTCATGGCCTCACCTAAAAATGATGTATTTTGCCCTGATACACAATTGAGTAAATAATGACAACCAGATATATTTCGTGCGTTTGTAGTTTTGGATTTCCTTGCTCTGATCATTTCCCGGGGCTTCTTCATTAATTGCATGTAAATAATTGCATGTTACTGTTAGTACAGAAACGCCTGCAGAGTTTTGTGCATGTCATAGGAAATTAGTCTACATAACAATTGACTTAGAATTTCAACTGTCATACCTCCCTGAGGTAAACAAATGCTGACTTACCTGCAGGAAATTTCGAGTTATCCGCGCAGATTCTTACCTGAAGAACTTCGCTTCTGACCGATCTCACATGAAGGATTCCAGTGGGAACTGGAGAGAGCCTCCTCCGTCATATCCCTGCATTCAGACTGGAGGTGAGCCACGGGGCTTCCTCAGGGGTTTCCCCTTACCGGAGCGGGGACATTGCACTGTTCCTCGGGTAAACCCCTCCCCGCCCCCGGTGCTAAGGCAGTAACTCATGGGAGAGGGAAGGTATTAAGGAGCAGACACAACACTTGTTAGAGGATTGGATGTACCCACTGCTCAGACAGTGGGACTAGTAGCACCTTGCTGTGGAGGGGTTTCATATTATGCTGAAAAAAATCACCATTGCATCCTTGTGATGTATGAAATGTCACATTCCTGGTTCTAGAATCAAATCTGCATTAGGAAGAGGTAAGAGCTAGCTGGCAGGTTTTATTGTACCACTTAGGTGCTTTTAGGCCTCAATCTACAATAATTAATAGTTTCTTGAGATTTGAGTGGCATTACTATATTACTATTGCTTGGCATTCACTTGAGTTGAAACTTTATTTATGGTTGAAAGTTGTTGACAACATTGCCGTGTATTGGTGAGATCATCCCAGCGGCTGGCTGATGCTGTTTGCGAGGGTGCTCCGGCCACAGCTGGAGAAATGGGGCGTGGTCAGCGCTCAGCATGGAGGAAAGGAATGATGTGTTTGGCATATATAAAGGTAGTAAACTAAAAATCATCAAACCTTGAGTTTTGAGGCTCTCTGAAAAGCTCTGTAATTTTTTAAATTTATATTGGAATTGCTTTTTAATCTACCAGCCTGCTTCCCAGGCTCAGCATTGGCATTGGGACAGCTCCCACGTTAGGAGAGGGCTGCGTGGGGTGGGCCTGCCGTCAGTCCTGCAGTCTGCTAAGGGGGCGTGGTCTCGGGCACTGTGCCTCCGCAGCCTCCCATCTTATAGATGTGAGCCCTGACTCACAGCCTGCGCATAGTAGGTGTTCAGCAACATCTCACCAGCCGCGATCCTCTCAGAGTCATTTCTTTGGGTTTGATGACTACTGGCCTATAATAAGGGCTATTATGTGTCGGGCTTTGTGACAGCCCCTTTACATATTAGTTTAGTTTGCTTCTCACCACAACTCGAGTCAGGCTGTATTTTCCCCAGCGAATGGTCGCAGAAACAGAAGTTCGTGAAGGTTAAGCTCTGAGCCTAAGGGGCACGGCTGGAAAGGGGCAGGGTTAGCATACTGCTTGAGGAGGGTTTTTTTGGGGGGGCGAGGTGTCTTCTGGTTCATATGTACGAGTTCATCGGGGACCTCCTGAACTGGAGATTCAAACTGAAAGGAATCTGCTCTGAGTTGAGGGTGAGGGTGAACATACTGGTTTCTCATGTAATAGTTTAGTCACATTGCAGTGTTTTCTCACATGGTCGATTCATTACTCCAAGCCCTGTATTTATCACAGGAATACTTCCAATGTTAGGATACATGGAGTCACTTTTAGGTAATTCACAGTGTTTCATTTTTTAATTTTTAAAAATTTTTTTATTTTTACTTTTTTATTTTTATTTTTTACAGAGACAGCAAAAGAGTCAGAGAGAGGGATAGATAGGGGCAGACAGACAGGAATGGAGAGAGATGATAAGCATCAATCATTAGTTTTTCGTTGTGACACCTTAGTTGTTCATTGATTGCTTTCTCATATGTGCCTTGACCATGGGCCTACAGTAGACCGAGTAACCCCTTGCTCAAGCCAGCGACCTTGGGTCCAAGCTGGTGAGCCTTGCTCAAACCAGATGAGCACGCACTCAAGCTGGCGACCTCGGGGTCTCGAACCTGGGTCTTCCGCATCCCAGTCCAATGCTCTATCTACTGCGCCACTGCCTGGGGCGGTGTTTCATTTTTTAAACAGTTAATAAAAGGTTCAAGAAAATAGCAAACCTTAAATTAATGCGTGCTTTAGATATTTTAATAGCAACTTGCATTTAATTATGGGATTGACTTTTATGACTGAAAATTTAGTACATTTAACATATTGTGCATTGTGAAAGCCTATACATTTAATAATTCCGGTGGCCATGTGTCTGCAGGACTACCGTTTTCAATTCAGCATTTACTGTATTTTAAAGAAAGGATCCATTCCTGATAAGAAAGAAGCTGAGATTTACAGTCTTATAGCCTTGCCCTGAAGACGCAGTTCCAGCACCCGCTGCTGACGACATTCCCCGGGTCTTGGGCTGAGTTATAGAATACACCAGAATGTCCTCTTCCCTTTTTGAGCCCGTTACCGCCTCTTGTCCTGTATACCTCTCCTCTTCTCGCCCTCAGATGCGTCATAGTGACACTGGCTGATTGCAGCTGAGCTGAAGACAGTGTTATGTAAACAAATGCTACAGGAGAGATTATGGGCAAAATCTTACTTGTTACACATGGATCTTTTTAACAGGGTTTAAATTTTCATTTTGTTTTTGTACATTATTCTTTTTAAGTAATAAATATCTAAAGATAGTAATCATTTTTTATTATATTGAAAGTCCTAGAAAACAAATACTATTGTATTTCAGAAGTTGTGGGTTCCATCAGCCATTAGTGAGAAATTTTAGCTGGCCTGCTTACTGATACATGGAGTGTGGCATCTGTCGCAGGCAAGCAAGGGCTTCCGCCCGTCTGCCTTGGAGGGGCCTGGCTTTCCTTTAGTTCGGGTACTTGGTCAGCCTGCATCCCCACATCGCTGATGACATCAGCAAAACTTCTGGTATTGCTGATTGTCTAGCTTTTTTTGTTGTAAGGATGGTCTTTTTAAATGCATACATATATAAATATGTATATATATATATATTTCTTTTCCAACTCTCTTTTTGTTTTCTTGAAATTTATTTGTTGAAGAAACTGAGTGTGGGAGAAACAACCTGTATTTTCCTGATTATATCCCTTTTGTATCCTATGAATTTCCTGTAAATTGGCAGTTTGGTTTTTCATTTAACTTTTTATTTTGAAATAATTTTAGACTTCTAGAGAATTTGCTAAAATAGAATAAAGTTCCTATATATACTTTAGATTCCAAGTGTCTGAGAAAACCACAGGGTAATTATTGAAACCAAGAAAATGATACAATTGATACAAAAATATTGACATAATACTGTTAACTTATAGAGCTTCTTTAAATCTTGCAAGTGTTCCTACTAATTTTTTTTCTGACCCAGGGTATTACATTGAGTTGTCATGTCTCCTTGGTCTCCTTCAATCTGTGACAATTTCTTTCTCTTTTACAATGTCTAAGCTTTTGAAGAGTACTAGTCAGAGTATCCCTCAGTTTGGGTTTGTGTGATGTTTTGTCATGATTAGATTGAAGTTACACATTTATGACAGGAATACCACAGAAGTGATACTGATATTGATCCATTTGAGTAATTTCTCCTACTTCTAGTCTTCTGGGTTGTTTTATTGCTGTTAAACCAAAATTGTGCTTTCAGTGGCCATTTCTTTCATATATCTTTTTAGATTCCAAAATGAACCTGAATGATTTTATCAGTATGGATCCTGAGGTAGGGTGGGGCGCTGTTTACTCGCTGTCTGAATTTGTCCATCGCTTTGGCAGTCAGAACTGCTGAACTTGACACCTGGATGTAGAACCATGGAGAAATCCTGGACATGAACAGTAAACCTCATGGTACAGTTGGATTGGAATTGTGTTTTCTTCTTTTAATTCAATTCATTTGAAACATGAGTGAACAAAGAGATAAAAACTTTTTTTTTTGGATATGTCAGGTCAAAACTTGATGTAATGTATGTTTGTCCAGGTGTTCCTACGGCTCATTTGTTAAAACATGTGATGACTGATGCCAGTAATTGCTTTTGTTGTGATAGATGTGTGGCCTTGTGTTTGTTCTGGATGTTTCGTTTTTCTCCAGCTATACTGTAAGCTCCTGGAGGGCAGGGCTGTGGTTCATTGCTCAGTGACTCTCTTCACACCCCAAAAATGTCGCCATAGATGTTTGCTAGTGATTGATTGTGTTGCTGCTTGAAGAAGGCTGATTTTGTGAGCTGAATCAGCGATGAGTATTAGTCTTTTTGGACTGACTGTTCTTTAAAAGATTGCAGCCCTCTCAGGCTTGAGTGTTATTTGGACTATTTGTGTATTTTTTTAAAATAAAATTGTTTTAAAATTAGTTTTGTTTTAAAGATTTTGTGTCACTTTTGATGTCCTGAGAGATCCCCAGGAATGTCTCAGTTGTAAATGGGAACCATTGCTTTAAAATACATTTATCAGTCTTTCTTCTTGAAGAAGTATTGTAAATTTGGCTTTGATCATATAATTCTAAATAAAAGATGTTTGGTGTTAAACCGGCATACAGCAGTAGCTTTCATTCATGTCTTCATGAGTCTACTGTAAAAAGCAGCAATTTCTTATAGTAAGGATGTCTAAGCTTTTGATCTTAGGTGAGTTTTCTGCTTATTAAGAAACTTTAGGCCCTGGCCAGGTAGATCAGTTAGTTATAGCATCATTTTAAAATGCCGAGGTTGCGGGTTCGATCCCTGGTCAGAGCACGTATAAGAATCAACCAATGCTGACCTGTGGTGGCGCAGTGGATAAAGCGTCGACCTGGAAATGCTGAGGTCGCCGGTTCGAAACCCTGGGCTTGCCTGGTTAAGGCACATATGGGAGTTGATGCTTCCAGCTCCTCTCCCCTTCTCTCTCTCTGTCTCTCCTCTCTCTCTCTCTCCCTCTGTCTCTCCCTCTCCTCTCTAAAAAAATGAATAAATTAAAAAAAAAAAGAATCAACCAATGATGACTTGTATAAGTGGAACAAGTTGATGTCTCTGTCTCTCTTTGGCTTTCTCCCTTCCTCTCTCTCTAAAAATTAATAATAAAAACAAAAAACCAGAAAACTTAAATTTAATAGAAATTTCCTGCCTTGTGCTTTGGAGGGACAACTGAAATCATTTACTCGAGAACCATTCACTCTACGGAAATACCATGCACCCGTTCGGTTCAGCTGAGCAGGAAGATCCTGGAGAAGGCGAATGAATGTTAGGTAAAAGGAATACAAATACAGCCTCTTAATTTATTTTATAATTTAGAGCTAAATATAGACCTCAGACAGCTGTCTTGTTGACTTTCAGATGGTGATTTAACAAGTATGTGGCTAAAATGAAGAAGATAAATTTCGGCAGGCTGCACCACCGAAATGCTTTGTCCTGAGCGCGGTTTTTCAGATGGACCACAGGATGGTAATCTGATTTACAAATTTCCGTTTTAGGTTTTCTTTTGCTAATGTGTGAGCAAGTCTCCTGTCTGGTATTCAAAGGTATGTCTAGTGCAGACTCATCAGGCAGTGTGTGTATGTGGCAGTTTGAACTTAGCCACTTTGCCTCAAAATTGAAAAACTCTGTCTTACCAGGGCGGGGAGCAAGGTTTATTGTGTTTCTGCCTGTTAAAATATCCCAGGACCACAGTCTTGACCTGTTAGAAGCAATGGAGGACATCTGTGTTTTTCCTCTCTAACGCCCCTGCAGTGCCCTCGAGGAAGCCCTTCTTTGCACATTTCCTGTAGTTCTGATGGCGTACAGGTGAAGGAGGTAGCCCAAGCTGGGTCAGGCTTGGACCCCAGCCCTGGACAGATTTCAGAATGACCTGTTCCTGTGTTCGTCAGGATTGCTAAGCAAGGGCCCTGGGAGTTCGGGACTGCTGTGGGCATCTCGCTGCCGCAGTGGCAGGGCCTGACCGCAGGGTGCAGGCCAGCTTTGCTGAGAGCCGAGACCCAGCTCCGAGGGCATTCCGGAGCATCGGTGTCTGTCCCGCTTTTGAACTTTCCAGTTAGAGAAACCAATGGATTCCTTTTTCTCTTCAGCTTGTGTGAACTGGATCACTGTCGGTTATAACTGGAAGATGGGTGGATTCCCTTACAAGGTTTTTCTTCACAGTTACTTATGTGATCAGGCTTAGAAACTGTTATGTTTGTCTTTCTGTGCTTAATTTTTCTCCGAGGTCAGATTTGCTTCTCTTTATATTCAACATGCATGAGAGAACTGAATAAAAACTGTCTGGAAAGAGGAACTTTCAAGAAAAGCAGGGGACTAAAATAGAATTTGTAAGTTGACTGTGAACATAAGAGAAATAAGGAATCCCTGAGAACCCAACATACAGTGGGCAGTGATGCCAGTACAATAATCCACGTGGTTCCAGACCAGCAGGATCGACTGTTCCTACTGAAGATATTACCGTAGCTTTTGAGAAAGATTATGTCTTTCAGAAGAGGGCTTGGTTAGCAGTGGAAATAATGACAGACTTTTTGTGTATGTGGTTTTTCTCAGTTTAATTTTTGATTTATTAAAAAATAAGATGGTATATGCACATTGTACAAATTTAAAATGTCTAAAAGGGTGTATGGTGAAAACTAAACTTCCCACCCTTCTGTCCTTCAATTTCTGACTTCCCTACCCAGAAACAACCTCTGTTTTCAGTTTCTTTTATATCTTCCCAGGAGTTTTTATGCCTACATAGCCTATTTGTATTATGTATTAAACCTGTTTTTCTTTCTCCACACAAATGGTAGCATTCTAAATTTACTGTTCTGCATTTTGCTTTTTTAAAGTTAATATATTTGGATATTTTTCTAATCAGTACATGTTGAACTTCCTTATTTGTTTGAAAGGTTATGTGTATTCTGTGGTATGCACAGCTCATCAATTAATAGTCCTTTATAGATTGTTTCGTTGTTTCTTAGTCTTTTGGTATGTCATGAACTGCTTCAAGGAATATTTTTTCCTTGTGTCTTGATAACAATTTCCAAGATAAATTTTGAAAGTGTAGACTGCTAGTTGTCTCACCGAATCTATTTTTGTATTTTTCCTAGAAAGGGGATAGCAGATGTTTTCTATAAAAGGCCAAATAGTCAGTATGTTAGGCTTTGCTGGACTTAAGGTCTCATCCTGATTATTCAACTCTACCTTTGAAGCAAGTAATGCCACATATGAAGGTGATAATAGACAGTATGGGAATGAATGGGTGTGGCTTTAGTAAAACTTTGTTCTCAAAACCAGGGGCCCTGCAGAGTTGAGCTTTGGGCTATAATTTGCTGTCCCTTATTGTAGAGTAAGAGAATACCTGGTCTGTGGCTGCTGTGCCAGGGACTACATTTCCCAGACTCCTTTGCAGCTTGAAGTGGCCATGTGTCCAGGTTCTCACCATGGAATTGTGAGGGGAACAATGTGGCCACTGACTTGTGAGACATTGCCTGCCTACTCATTCACACCTTCCCCCCTTTTCTACTGGGTGGAGTGGTGATGACTAGAGTGACCTGAGAAGATAGCCATTGGAGATAGAGCCACCCTCACCCTGGGTTCCGGTTACCCTGTGGAGCCGAGTTGTATACGTGCTGAAAAGTGTACTATGGAACTGTTAAGAGGAAAAAAGTATATATTTTTTACATTACAGAATTATTGGTGATACTTGATTCAACAGTTTAGCCCTCCCTCTCTAAACAATACAGTTCTTATTCAAACACTCATAACAGGGTTTTGTTTTTGTTTTTGACAGACAGAGTCAGTGAGGGACAGATAGGGACAAACAGGAAGGGAGAGAGATGAGAAGCCTCAATTCTTCATTGTGGCACCATAGTTGTTCATTGATTACTTTCTCATATGTGCCTTGACCTGGGGGCTACAGCAGACCAAGTGACCCTTGCTTTAAGCCAGCGACCTTGGGCTTCAAGCCAGCGACCTTGGGCCTCAAGCCAGAGAGCTTTGGGCTCAAGCCAGCGGCCATGGGGTTGTGTCTATGATCCCATGCTCAGCAACCCTGCGCTCAAGCTGGTGAGCCCATGCTCAAGCTGGTGACCTCAGGGCCTTGAACCTGGGTCCTCTGTATCCCTGTCTGATGCCCTATCCACTGAGCTACCACCTGGTCAGGCTCATAATGATACTTGACTGGGTTGGAAATAAGGCTTTTAAAATGCCACATAGCGTTAGATCCTGTGCCTACTCATGCAAGCCTCCCCCTAAGTGTCCCACAACATTTGTGAAATTACTGTCCTTCACAGAATGTTTAGGAACCCTGGAAACAGATGTTCTTCTATATATCTTGATTTTCATGAGATTCAGGAGCCTCATGGTTAAGAAGCCAAATGAACTTTGTCCTTGTTTAGGGTTCAGACACATCTATTCCTGTCTGATGGACCAGAGGTCCTCAAAGCAGTCTTCTAGATAAGAGAAAAATAGGTTCCTTTGAGAAAATGACACTTGTGTGAAGAAGACATCTGGATGATTGGATCAGACTAGGCGAGGAGGCCTGGAGTTTAGAGTGCTCCCTGGCGGTAGGTACAGTATGAATTGTGCCTCATCGCTTCCCCTTTATGCAATACATCCTTGACCTCAGTCCCTCACCCTCTTGAAAACTCTGTCTTCTGGGACCGGAAGGAAAGAACTGTGTCACTAGGGGCCCAACACAGCTCTGTGGGAACCTTGGTGGGGGCAGTAGGAGAACAGTGATCAATGGTCTGACAGAGGTTGGAATTTTGGTGGTTGAGTGGTTAGCTCAGCAGTGGAACAGAAACATGAGAGTCTAGGCTATGGCTCTCATTCTCCATTGTCAAAGTCCCC
This sequence comes from Saccopteryx bilineata, assembly GCF_036850765.1. Lineage (NCBI taxonomy): Eukaryota > Metazoa > Chordata > Mammalia > Chiroptera > Emballonuridae > Saccopteryx > Saccopteryx bilineata. Next base: position 13,783,126 of record NC_089492.1, on the reverse strand, counting down.
ATTTCATCAGGACTTTGAAATAGAAATGGATCTTGCACAGGATTCACACGCTAGTGGGGACTCAAGTACATTCAGCTGACAATAGTATGCACCCCTGATGATCTGCAGAAATTCGTGGTAGATGAAGTAGAGAGCCAAGCCCTGCTCCAGTTTTGGTGACTCGGCTGTGAGGAAAACAAACCTCCTGCACTCGGAGAGCTCACATTTTGGCGGAGAAGACAGACAATGAACACTTACTGTGTGTGCCAAGAAGGTTGCTCTTTACTGAGATGGGAAAGATTGTGGGCAGAGCAGTTTTGGAGAGGAAGATCAGAAGTCTTATCCCGGACATGTTAAATTTGAGATGCCACGTAGATGTCTAAGGAGATGCCAAATAGTTGGATAAAGGAGATGAATTCGGGAGAGGGTCAGGTTGGGAACATAAATTTGCGAGACATCAGTTAATAGATGGCATTTAAAGGCACAGCACTGTGAGACCACTGAGGGAATGATGGATAAGAAGTCTTGGGTCTAGCCCTGGGCACTCTTACCTTTAGAGATCAGACGATGAAAAGGCACCAGAAAGAGGGCAGAGGGCATGGTCAGGGAGGGAGGGAGGAGAGAGGCCAGCCCAGAGGGAAAGCTTCCAAAGGGAGAGAGGGACCAACATGTTAAGTGGTGTGGATCAATTGGGTAAATGGAGGACTGAGATGACCACTTGCTTTGGCAGTGTTTTCAGAGGTCTTGAGAGCAGTTTCACTGGAGAGAAGGAACGAAGGCCGCTGTGAAACGGGTCCAGGAGGGAATGGAGAAAGGAAACAGTGGTGTGGAAACAGTAGGGCGGTACTGCGGGGCGACAGGGGTCCAGGGAGACACCTCTGTGCCTGGCCCTCATCCCATTCTTCTTTATGATGAATAAGTTAGCCATTTCTACCCCTCCACAGAGACCACTGGAGACATCAAAGACCTGCCCTCCAGGCCCACTCGACACAGGACAGCTCCTGTTCAGTTCTTGCTCTGGGCACACTCCCTTTGACCAGATCAGTCCTTTAGTGTTGACACGGGGGAGAGACACAGCTGGGCCGCCTGCAGAGTATTTCATTTGGATCCTGGAGAAGCCTTAGGCACTGCCCTAAAGGACTCCCTGCTGGTTTTCTGGTCCCCTTCCCACCTTGCGGTTTCTTCTCCACAGCCAGAGTTATCTCTTAAAAATGTATATAGGCCCTGACCGGTTGGCTCAGTGGTAGAGTGTTGGCCTGGTGTGCAGAAGTCCCGGGTTCGATTCCCGGCCAGGGCACACAGGAGAAGCGCCCATCTGCTTCTCCACCCCTTCCCCTCTCCTTCCTCTCTGTCTCTCTCTTCCCCTCCCGCAGCTGAGGCTCCACTGGAGCAAAGATGGCCCGGGCGCTGGGGATGGCTCCTCGGCCTCTGTCCCAGGCGCTAGAGTGGTTCTGGTCGCAACAGAGCGACGCCCCGGAGGGGCAGAGCATCGCCTCTTGGTGGGCAGAGCATCGCCCCCTGGTGGGCGTGCCAGGTGAATCCCGGTCGGGCGCATGCGGGAGTCTGTCTGACTGTCTCTCCCCGTTTCCGGCTTCAGAAAAATACAGGAAAAAAAAAATGTATATAGATCAGATCATCTCACTCCTCTGCTTTTAAACAACAAGCGGCCACTTGCAATGGCTTTAACTATACTTAAGATAAAACCCCCTGTTCTTACCCTGGCCCACAAGGCCCTCTGTGGCCTGGATTGTGGCTGCCTCGTTCCAGCCCCCCTGTTCCCGGCTGGTCCTGACCTGCCTCCCGCATCAGGTGTCTGTCCTGGAGCAGGATGAGCTCACTCCTTCCTTAGGGACCTCCTGTTCTGTTCGCCCCGGTTTGACCTTTCTTTCCTGTGTGTTCTCTTGGCTGAAATCTCCCTGATATTCAGTTCTCATCTCCAACTTAACTGCTTCTTCCCTGGCCAGTTTCCAAAAGCTGATCCCCCACCCCCGTCAACATCAGGCTACTTGACTGTTTTTTTCCTTCACAGCCACAGCAGCTATCACTAACTGAAATTATCTTGTGTATTTATTTGTTTAAACGCTTATTTCTATCTCCGTTCATTAGACTGGGAGCCCTCTCTCTACCTCATTCTCCCCTTGAATGCTGGTGCCTAGTACAGGGTGACATAGCCCTCAAATATTTAATGAAGGAACAATTCCTGTCACCAAAGGAGTTTGAGAGACCAGGCCCCTCTCCATTGGATCTCTCAATCATGCTGGGAAAATGCTGTGAAATTCCTGCTCTTTGAATTTCTCCCTTGACTAGATTCTGTTTCTTTTTTAAGATTATAATGTCCTTTGCCTGACCTGTGGTGGCGCAGTGGATAAAGCGTCGACCTGGAAATGCTAAGGTCACCAGTTTGAAACCCTGGGCTTGCCTGGTCAAGGCACATATGGGAGTTGATGCTTCAAGCTCCTCCCCCTCTTCTCTCTCTCTCTCTCCTCTCTCTCTCTTTCTTTCTGTCTCTCCTCCTCTCTAAAATGAATAAATAAAAAAAAAATTAAAAAAAAAAAAAGATTATAATGTCCTTTTTCTAACAGGTTTCTTTTGCAATCATTCAAGCCTCAATTCCAAGCCCTGCTCTTTCAGTGTTTAGTCTGGACAGCACATTACAAATGACTTCTGCAGGGAGCAAAGATTATCACGAGTTGATACAATTAGGGTTACTCATACTCTTAGTGGATACCCCACTCCACCTCCTGTCATAAACATAATAGAAAACTCCTTGTCTTGTGTCTGATAGTGACAGTTGGGGCTCAGGTTACATTTTCCCCCTTGTCCCCAAACTTCATATACACCCTAGCAATGGAGAGGAAAGTGTCTGTTTCACCTTCTCAGTCCAAGGAAAATGTGGCTTTGGCCATGAGCTACAGCAGGTGTCTGTTGGGCCCAGGCTTTTAATAACATCTTTTTCTTTTTCTTTTTTTTTTTTTTTTTATCAAGGGAACAGTGGGAGCAGAATTTCTAGCAGAGTCACTAGACAGTCTACTTAGGTTTCCATGGGAACCTATGGAAATTTTAGAGCAATTTCACTGAAGAACATTGGAAAGAAATCGAGGGGCAAAATGTTAATACAGTCACACTGTTCTAGCACACACCGTTTCTAGAAGCATGGGCGGTGGATGAGTCACTTCCCTCTCAAGGCCCACAGCCGGTACAGTTGTGTGTGACTTCCTTGGGGCCATGTGGGACTTAGGCCCTGCACTCAGAATACCAGAGAAGTCGGGTTTGAATCCTTACTCACCTTGATGTGCTTTTGTTAGTTACTAACTATATGACCTTGAGGAAGTCACTCAAACTTTCTGGGCCTGTGTTACCTTAAGAGTTATTTTGAAAGTTCCAATGGGATTGTGTGTGTGTATAAGAGAAGGAGAATACTTCATACTCCAAACGAGAAAGTGTTTTAAGTATCTAACACTTACCGTGTGCCCAATCTATGCCAGATAGCCCTTCTAAACCCTTTGTCTGTGTTAACCCATTTCGTCCTCAGAACAACAGTATTGGGTGATTCTGTGTTACGCGCGGGGAAAACAAGGCACCAAGAATTAGCTTGCCCGAAGCCTCATAACTAGGGAGGTAGGATTTGAATTGGGTAATCCCACTCCAGGGCCAGCTGCTGTCCTCCTTTTACTGGTTCCCAGTCCTCCTTCCCCCCAACATTTCCTAATCAAATCTCTGTCACTGGAGAGGTGTTCTCTCCAGCGGGACTGGGTGGGGTGTCTAGCTTCCCCATGGCCAGGACGAAGTGTCCTTTAAACCTACTCACCTTCAGTAATATACCTTGTAGTTACTGCAAAGAATGTATCAGTGAACTTCAAACTGCGAACTTAAGATTCATTGGACAGTTTGTTAAAAACAAACTCCAAAACAGCCGATGCTCAGACCGCTCCCTGAGAGACAATGATTCAGGAAGCACCAGTCGGGCTTCAGCTGCAGGTAACAGAGGTCACTCTTGATACTTGTAGCTGGAGAGGCTTTGGTTCAAAGTCACACAGAAGGGAAGCAGACATTTGGAGAGGGGTCATTAGGTGTAGCAGCCAGAGCTGCCTGGCCTCTCTCCCTTGGTGTCTATCAGCACCGTCACTGGCTCAGAGCACATCCTGTAGGATAGAACCCCAGCGTCACCAGGTAGTGTCTCCCAGCTGGGGCCATGCCTCTGCCTTCAGTGAGCCATTTATTGTACCATCAGAAGATCAGCTGCCCTGGGTCATGGGGACATGGTAAGACCAGAGAGAATCCTGGGGCCCCACCAACACATAGACTCACATGTTTTGCTGTAAATGGATTCCTGATCAAAAGCAATGTGGCTTTGGGTATGTTACTTTAACTCACTGTATTTAGTTTACAAGAGGCTTTAATGCCAAATTCCAGAGGCTGTGACATTCCGTTTCAAAGTTGCCTATAATCCGTCAGTGGCTATATTTTGGATAAACACTTCAGTGAATAATCATTCTGCTTGTTCCTGGTGCTTTTGAATGTTGGGTGAACTTCTGTATGACTGGGATTTTTATTTCGAAACTTGGAATCCAAGATACACATCTTAAATATCTAAAGCATTAGATATTTTAAAGTAAACAGAGTTACAAAAAGTATTGCGGAACTTGATTCAATAATTACCTCATTACAGGAAAGAGTTATTCTGGTCAGTTCTGAGCAATCAATCCTTACAGGAATTAAATCAGAATAAAAGTATACTTATATTTGGATTCTTCACCAAGCACCGAAGGAGAAGCCAGGAGTTGTTTTACATGAATACCTCAGGGTTAAAAAGATAGTGCTTATTAAAAAAAAAAAAATTATTGATTGATTTTAGAGAGAGAGAGAGAAACATTGATTTTTGTTCCACTTATTTATGCATTCATTAGTGGATTCTCTTATGTGCCCTGACCACAGTCGAGAAGCTTATTTTTTTAGATTTTATTTTAAAGAGGTTCCTTCTGCATTCCCATTTTCTTAGCTCTGTCACTTAAATGACTTTGTTAGCTATTGAACTTCTAGCCTTCTTGGCAACTTATAAAAATGACCAAATCAACTTGATTAAATCTCTGTGGAGGGCAGTCCAGATATTTAACTCTAAAAATGACTTATGAACATACCCTTTCACCTATTAGTTTCCCACCGAGGACTTGATCTTATAAACACACTGCGATATGGAAGATATTGGACAGACAGGGTTAGTGAGTGTTGCATTGTGGATAACAATGAGAGATTGAAAACCACCCAGGGCCGCTCGCCCATGGGAACTGATGAAATGAATTGTGATGCAACTGGAGAAGAAAATATGGAGCAATGAAGGTAAATGAAGAAGGTTGTATTAAGCGGAGTGGTGGCATTTTTATTCTCGCTTATGTTACATTCTTTTGCATGTATTAAATAAACATTTAGTAAAGTTAAGTTTAAAAAGCAAGTGAAAGAGTGGAAATTAAAAGACACGGGAGGAAGGAGAGAGTAAAGGGATAAATGGAGATGGGAGGAGACTTGGGGTGGTGAACACAATACAATGAACTGAATGATATATCATGGAATTGTATACCTGAAGCCTATATAATTTTATTAACCAGTGTCACCCCAAGAAGTTCAATTAAAAAAAAAGAATAAAGCTACTGTAACAACACACACACACACTGTAAATGCACTTGTTTGTACTTGTACAGAATATCTAAAATTATATCCACAATCCCAAAGAAACTGGTAACTGGTTACATCTGGAGACAACTGGGTGGCTGGGGTCAGTGGAGGGAGGGAAGCATCATTGAATACGCTTGTGTTTTTAAGAGTTGTGGGCCCTATAGATATACTATTTATTAAGAATAGAATTGAGATCCAGCTCAGTTGGTTAGAGTGTCATCCTGACACGCTGGGGTTGTGGGTTCGATCCCCGATCAGGGCACGCACAAGAGACAACGCATGGTGGTGTGAATAAGTCGAACAAGTTGATATCTCTCTGTCTCTCTGCTAAGAATAAATTTTAAAAAATAGAATTGAAATAATGAATAAATCACATCTTCCCTCATGCATTTACCTGCACAACTTTATTTTTTTAAACTTTATTTTTTAACATGTACAGCTTCAGAAGCTGTCTGTAGTTCAAGTTGCAGTGACCCACAGTGGGAAAACCCAGGGTGGGTGATGCACTAGGACAGAACTTGAAGGTGCCGTTCAGGCGGCAGGTGACAGAGAGACTGAGGAATGAGGAACATGCCCCAACTTGTTTTCCTACCATCCTGCTAGTAGCCTTTCGTTCAGCAGTTCTGACCCTTGACTCGGCTGCTTTGAGGAAGGCCCAGCTCTCTGAACAGCTAGGGGTGCTGGGAAGGGGTTGTTTCTGAGCTGTATGTGGCCGTGAGCTGCAGTTGGGGAGCAGCGGGACGCCCCTGAGCTCAAGCACAGAGAGAAAACCTTTGTAGATATCTCTTGATTTCTTTTGAGAATCTGAAAATAACAACTTGTGGGAACCCATAGTGATAGCTAGTGTTTATTGGGCACCCATTTTGTACCAGGCACAGCTCCAAGCTAGTTGTGTATAACAATCCTCAAAACAGCATCTTGTCCAAAGGAGTGCGATGAACACCTAGAGCAGGGGTCCCCAAACTTTTTACACAGGGGGCCAGTTCACTGTCCCTCAGACCATTGGAGGGCCAGACTATAAAAAAAAACTATGAACAAATCCCTATGCACACTGCACATATCTTATTTTAAAGTAAAAAAACAAAACAGGAACAAATATAACATTTAAAATAAAGAACAAGTAAATTTAAATCAACAAACTGACCAGTATTTCAATGGGAACTATGCTCCTCTCACTGACCACCAATGAAAGAGGTGCCTCTTCCGGAAGTGCGGTGGGGGCCGGATAAATGGCCTCAGGGGGCCGCATGTGGCCCGCGGGCCGTAGTTTGGGGACCCCTGACCTAGAGGAATGGGATTTGAACCTGGGTCTGACTCCAGGGACTACCTCATAGAACGACCATCCGGGCTCAATAAGTCCAGCGGCAAATCAGGGCGGTGCCTCACGCTGGTCTCGAGATTGGGGAACAGTGTGGCGTATAGAAGCGAGCACCTAGGACAGTGGAGGGGTGGCCTGTCTGCAGGCGGGTGTCTTCAACACCGCGGAGCCTCGAACCACACCAGGTGAGATTTAGGGCTTCGTCTTGTAGGAAAAGGGGGCTTTGGTAGTAAGCTCTTCAACGGGAGGGATGGGGAAAAGGAGTATGTTACAATATTTTGCAGAGCGTCCTTGGGCTGTGGTTGGGGTTGACAGGAGAGAGAGGAGACCAGAAGGAATGGGCTTCCACGGGAAAACGGGTGGAGGTCAGGACTATGGAGGCCTCTGGAATGGGAGGAAGGATGGATCTGGCAGGTTTTGTTTTGAGGATTTGTTAGGGTTCACTGGATTTGGAGGTTGGAAAGGAAGCAAGGAGGAAATGACATGCTCAGCATGCTGTGTCACCCGGGGATGCACTGAGGAGGTGCTCCGTCCTGCCTTCCCAATCAGCTGCGCTTCATGCTCTGCCAGGTACGCTGCTCAGGGCTTACATCGTTCCATTTGTCTGCCACAGCTGCTCTTCCAGAAGGCATAGCAGGTGCCATCCCCCTGCCGCACAGTGCCCCAGTCCCTGTCGCAAGGTCTGCTTTGGGCACCTTGACACGGGTGTGAGGGGGACTTGCCTTGGAGGAGACCATGGTTAGTGTCAAAAGCAGAAGACCCAGAGGAGGCGCAGTGCTGAGCAGCAGAATTGGTGCAGAGCTCAGAGTTTGTTTTCTGAGAAAGCACTTAGAAGGGAAGAGTTTTTCTCAGTGCATGGATCCCTGAAGGGTAACTTTTTATTTACTTTTTTTTGTTTGTTTTGGTATTTTTCTGAAGTGAGAAGCGGGGAGGCCGAAAGACAGATTCCCGCATGCGCCCGACCGGGATCCACCCGGCATGCCCACCAGGGAGCGATGCTCTACCCATCTGGGTGTTGTTTCGTTGCAACCAGAGCCATTTTAGCGCCTGAGGCAGAGGCCATGGAGCTATCCTCAGCGCCCGGGCCAACTTTGCTCCAGTGGAGCCTTGGCTGTGGGAGGGGAAGAGAGAGACAGAGAGGAAGGAGAGGGGGAGGGGTGGAGAAGCAGATGGAGAGGGGGAGGGGTAGAGAAGCAGATGGACGCCTCTCCTGTGTGCCCTGGCCAGGAATCGAACCCGGGACTTCTGCACGCCAGGCTGACGCTCTACCACTGAGCCAACCGGCCAAGGCCCGTATTTTTTGTTTTTAATATGTGTTTAGTAATAGCTTTGTAGGAAAAATATTGGATGGATTCTCCCTAAAGAGTAAAGTCTACAAATCAGATATTCTCGGGCAGTGTTTTTCAAATTATGCCCTACAAGGCACCATGACTTCTAAGGAACTCTCTTAGAAGCCTCCTCAAGAAGAGTTAATGGATCATAATGATAAATACTTCCTGAACTCCCATGAGACTATGGGCCACTCCCTGTGCTGTGTCTTGTTCTGCATGATCTCATCTGATCCTCCCAGTTACCTTTTCATGTAGGTCAGTGGTCGGCAAATCCATTAGTCAACAGAGCCAAATATCAACAGTACAACTATTGAAATTTCTTTTGAGAGCCAATTTTTTTTAAATTTTATTAATTTTTAGAGAGGAGAGAGTGAGAGAGAGAGAGAAAGAGAAGGGGGAGGGAGGAGCAGGAAGCATCAACTCCCATATGTGCCTTGACCTGGCAAGCCCAGGGTTTTTTGAACTGGTGACCTCAGCGTTTCCAGGTCGACGCTTTATCCACTGCGCCACTACAGGTCAGGCGAGAGCCAAATTTTTAAAACTTAAACTATATAGATAGGTACATACCACGTAGCGCCCACATGTGGTATTTTGTGGAAGAGCCACACTCAAGGGGCCAAAGAGCTGCATATGGCTCGTGAACTGAGGTTTGCCGACCGCTGATTGTAGGCGCTATTATCATTCCTGCTTCACACATGAAGCAGATGCTCTGAGGGGTCACCCTGCTCATAAGTGATGAAGTGGGATCCAGCCCTGGGCTGTGTGACTCTGGAGCCTATGCTGTGCACAGGCAAGGCTCTCGCACTGTCCTCCTCTCCCCTTTGCCAACCTTGCCCTTCCTCCACCAGAGCCGAAACGCAGAGCTTAACATCATGGAGAGCAAACTGAGGGACAACGGGAACCACCCTGTTGGTTGGGGGCTGGTATATTAAACATGCCACACTTTGATGGCCTTTAAGTCTTGGGGTCTTTTGTTCCCTCTGTGCAGGGCGTTTTAAAGTGCGTTTTGATGACTGCATTCTGCTCTCTGGGTACACAAGGGGGAGCATTTAGCACAGGAATGGGAATAAGATCCCTGTCAGCGGCACTTGTTCTTGCTCTTTTCAGGAAGAGCTCTCTCGCTCTTCCTCTCCTCTCTCTCCCTCTCTCTCTTCCTCCCTCTCTCCCTCTCCCTCTCTCTCTTTCTTCCTTTCTGCTTCTCTATCTCCCTCTCTTAGTTGCCCATGATTGTTTGCTGAACTATTTGAAAGCAAGTTTCAGACAACCCAAGACTTCACCTACAAATACTTCAGCAGGATTTCTTAAGAGCAGAGACATTTTTGCTGCCTAATGACAATAGTATGGTCATGTCCAAAAAATTTAACATTGATGAAATAGTATCTAATACACAGTGTATGTTCAGATTTCTCCAGATAGCCCAAGGATGTCCTTTATTGCCGCTTTTTTCCAATCCAGAGTCAGTTTTGTGGCCACGGCCAGATCGCTTGGTTAGAATATCGTCCCGAAGTGTAGAGGTTGCTGGTTTGATCCCTGGTCAGGGCACATACAGGAACAGCTCGATGTTCCCGCCACTCTCTTTCCCGTCCTCTCTCTCTAAAATCAATAAAATAAACATTAAAATTATTTTGTGTGTGTTCTCAACAGTAATTAGATCATGGTCTTTTTTTCCTGGAATATTTTGCTGCAAAATGTTTTTAATTTTTACTGGCTAGTTAATATTTCATGAAGCTGATTTGCCATGATTTATCTAAATTTCTCTTTGGTCGTTACCATCATAAATATAACAGTGCTAAATGGACCATTTTCCCTCACTTTTGACTTGAGTGCTAGTTCGGTAGCTGTAAGATTCCAAAGTGAAAGTGAGACTGACCATCATATATGGAATTCACAGGTGCCACAGGGCAGGTTCCCTGGGAAAGACTGTGATGGAGACTTGTGTACAGGAGGTTATGGGGGAGTGTTTGGGGATCTCAGCACCTGTGGGGGAATAAAGGAAGTAGGACTGGGCTGGTTGAACTTTGATGCGTCACCACAAAGGCCTCTGCTGACCTTCCACGTGCTCTGGAGCTGAGACGGTCTCGCAGAGTTGTCCCTTACTGAGCCAAGGGGGCCGGATCCTTATACATCTCCGGGACCAGTCCTGGATGCACGCTGCCCCGGGAAGGGGGCGTGGCTTAGGTGAGTTAGCTCCCTACAGCTTAGAGCAGTTTGCAGAGAGACTCAGTGGGAATGAGGGCCTCAGTGCGAGGGCAGATGTGGGCAGAGACCACAGCCCCCCTACGCCAGGGCAGTCTCATGAACCTGTTGTCGAAGTGCTGGACCTCGGGAGCCAGACTGAATGCACAGGCGGGGGCGGGGGTGGGATGCCACTGGAGAGAGCATGACTGTTGTGACTCCTCTCTCGCCCCCAGGGCAAAGGCTGGGCGCTCATCTCCTCTGATAGTGTGGATGGGGGGCCTCCTTAGGACCACACACTGAGCTTGAAAAGGTTTCTACAGTTGATGGCCAACAGAACTGGCTAGAGTGGCCTGCGACAGCAGGACACAGAGAGCAGCATTTAGTTCTGCCCTCCCAGGGTTTGTTGCTGCAGACTGAGAATGTGGGCCCTCTGGGAGAGAGAGAAGCGGGTAAGAGCCATTTAAAAAAATCTTTCAAAAAACAGTTATGTAAGACTCACAAGAAATTGCAAAAATAAGAGTTCCCATGTGTCCTTCACTCAACTTTCCCCAAAGATAACATTTTAGAAACACAGTACATTTTCAAAACTAGGAACTTGCCTTAATTAATATTGGTATACTAATGTGAACTAAACTACAGACTTTACTTGGTTTTCATCGATTTTTACATGCATTGCTGTGTGTTACTATGAAATTTTACCACGTGTAGATTTGTCTAATCATCACCATAGTCAGGATACATAACTGCTTCATTCCCACCCTGCAGCCCACCCTGTCCCCTGGTTACCTCTGGTCTGTTCTCCATCACTATAATTTTATTATTCTGAGAGCATCCTATCATGGAATCATGCGGTAATGTAACCTTGGCTTTTTCTACTGAGCATAAATCCTTGATTTGTGTGTATCAATAGTTCATTCTTTTATATTTCTATTTAATTGTACCCCCATGCATAGTTGTTTATCGCTTCCCAGCAGGAGCTATATATTTAAGTCCTGCTCAAGAAGCCCCTCGTGGAGGGTGAGAGGAACTCGGTGATGTCTGAATGGAGAGGCTGGCTGGGGACCAAGGGGCAGAGCAGGGGAGCAGCTGCTTCCCCCTTGTCCTGAGATGAAAACTGGAGAGGTCCCCAAAGAGGAGGATCTCCAAGGATTCCATGCAGAGTGCCCCAAGTGAGAAGCATTTTATACAGTGAGAGCACGAGGTCAGCTTTCCAGGAGCAGTCACGGGCCAGTCACAGTGTCTCCAGACAGAACCACTTATGGCTTTGCCTTCCGTCCGTTTTGGCATGAGATCCAAACCAGCAGCTCGTGAGTGGGGGGGGGGGGAGGGGGGCAAGGGGAAGACCAGTGGAGGAGAGGAAACTGACCGCATGTCAGTCACCTTGCCACCCCCATCTCTCGGTGAACTGCAGGCCATAGCTGAGAAGGGGCAGAAATCTTCGCAATGAAAATGGAATTGTTAATATAATGAACTGACACATTGAATGACTTATGAAGACCATGTTTGGGACATGATGTGACCGTCAGACTTTCATGATCTGAAAGTGACCAGAGTGGGCCGGGTATTGCAATAGTAGACATCTAGAGTCAGGGACAAGTTTTTATCCTCTTCCTACTGCCCCCCAAATAAATCTTAAAAATATGGTGGGAGAAAAACAATAAAATGTGTCTTGATTATGTCCACACGGCAGTTTCATAAATAACTTGAAAATAAATATCTATACATAAGCTTTTTTTTTTTTTTTATAGTACACTTTCTTTGGAGCATATTCCTGGGAATGGGTTTAATAGGTCAAAGGACATGGTTATTTTTATGGTTCTCAAAACATATTGCCAAATTGTTTTTCTAAGGGTTTGTACCAATTTACATTCCCACGAGATGTTGCATGAAAGTTTTATCACACATTTAATGGTACGGGATAATAGCATCAGACCTTTTGTTAATGTAATGGGATTTAAATGTCATGTGATGATTGGAATAATTCTTAAAAGTGCTTTTATAACATGATAGTATCTAAATTAGGTGTTTCAGCAATTTCTTGGCATTAATATCTTGAGTATATAATATTGCTAAGCATCTGTTTTTAGTATATAAATTAATTACTGCTTGTTTGTATTCAGTTTCCAGGGAGTTCCCTGGAGCACTCAGAAGACCCAAGTTCTATAGCATTTGGCGGCAAGGAAGACAGGATAAGGTCAAAGCCAGAAGATCAGTGAATGCAAAAAACAGATTCAAGGGCTGTGAGTGAGAGGTAAACAAATGAGCAAGGGACCGAGGGGACGGCCGTGAAGGGCTCAGGAGGCAAAGATTCTGGCACGAGTCCCAAATGGCAGTGGGACTATGCCTTTCCTCTGATAATTGGTGAATTAAAGTTTTATATATTTATTGTAAAAAACCACACCAGTTAGCTATCTTATCCAGTTTTAAGTGTACAGTTTAGCAGTGTTGATGATGTGACACAGATCTCCAGAACCTTTTCATCTTGCTAAATGGAAACTCTTTGCCCACTGAAGAACAGCACCCCTCTCCCCTTCCCGCGGCCCCTGGCAGCCACCATTTTATTCAGTGTTTCTATGGGTTTGACCACTTTAGACACCACATAAGTGGAATCATGCAGTATTTGTCTTTCTGTGACTGGCTTATTTCACTTAGCATAGTGCTGTGGAGGTTTATTTTGTGTGGCACTTGACAGAACTGCCTTTCTTTTTAAGGCTGAGTGATATTCCATTGTATGTCTACACCACATTTTGTTTATCCACTCATCTGACTATATTGGGGCGCTCCCACCTCCTGGCTATTGTGAATAGTGCTGCTATTAACATGGGTGTGCAAAAACTTATTTGAGACCCTAATTTCAATTCTTTTGTACATATACCCAGAAGTATATAGGATTGCTGGAGCACATGGCCATTCCCTTTTTAGCTTTTTGAAGAACTTCCATACTGTTTTCCACAGTGCTGGCAGCATTGTGGTTTTGGTTTGCATTTCCCTGATGACCAATGATGTTGAGCATCTTTTTATATCATTTTTGGAGAAATGTCTATTCAAGTCCTTTGCCTATTTTAAAATCAGGTTATTTGATTTTTTTGTTCTTGAATTGTAGGTGTTCTTTATATATTTTGGATATTAACTCCTTATCAGATATGACTTGCACATATTTTTTCCATTCCATAGGTTGCCTTTTCACTCTGTTGATTGTATCTTTTTATGCATGTTTTTAAGTTTATAGTACAGTCCCTGGCGGGTTGGCTCAGAGGATAGAGTGTCAGCCTGGCATATGGACGTCCCAGGTTCGATTCCTGGTCAGGGCACACAAGAGAAGCAACTGTCTGCTTCTCTGCCCCTTCAACTCCCCCTTCTCTCTCTCTTCTCCTCCTGCAGTCAGTGACTCAATTGGTTTGAGCGTCAGCCCCAGGTGCTAAGGATAGCTCATTGGTCCAAATGTCAGACTTGGGCACTAAAAATAGCTCGGTTGATTTGAGCATTGGCCCCAGACAGGGGTTGCTGGGTGGATTCTGGTCAGGGAGCATGTGGGAGTCAATCTCACTATCAACCCTCCTCTCATTAAAAAAAAAAGTTTGTAGTATATTTGCCTATTTTTGTTTCTGTTGTTTGTGTTTTTGGTGTCAAATCCAAGAAGTCATTGCCAAGTCCAATGTCATAAAGCTTTTCTCCTGTGTTTTCTTCTAGTGGTTTTATAGTTTTAGGTCTTATATTTAGGTTGTAAGGCCATTTTTGAGTTAATTTTTTTAACTTTATTTTTAATTTTAGAGAGGGAGGAAGGGGAGATAGAGAGAAATAATGATTTGTTCTTGTATGTGCCTTGACCAGGGATTGAACCTGCAACCTTTGTGTATTGGGACAATGTTCAAATCAACTGAGCTATCTGGCCAGGGCTTACGTTAATTTTTGTATTTGGTGTAAGATGAGAATCCAGCTTTATTCTTTTGCCTGTGGATATCCAATTTCCCCAACATCATTTGTTGAAGAGACTGCTCTTTCCCCATTGAGTGGTATTGGCAACCTTGTCAAAGATCATCAGATATTATTATTATTTTTATTGATGGAAAAATAATAACAAGGTCACAAAATTCTTTTGTAAGGTAGATTTGAGGGCCTATAATACTCTTCTGAAGGAGGTGGAGACGACAAAATAAAAACACAAAAATGTAAATAAAGCTTTGAGACTGTTGGATGGGGACCTAATAACACTTTTTCTTAAGATGTCATCAATGCCAAGGAGCAGCAGTTGATTGACAAACTAATGCAAAACAAGTGATTATCGTGTACCTGCTCTATGGTCACTAACCAGGACAGGGGAATACAGGTGTGTATAAGAGACATGTCCCTGCTATGTGTTTCTGTATAGAATCTCATTTTCTGTTAACAGCATCAACAAAAACATGTATGCCTGCTCTCTCTCTGCTGGAAGTTTAGAGAGGAATAAGGAGCTATGAATCACTGTCCTTGCCCACAGGGGCCCAGGTGAGCTTATTATTATTATTATTATTATTATTATTATTATTTTTTTTTTTCTGAAGTGAGAAGCCAGGAGGTAGAGAGACAGACTCCCGCATGCACCCAACTGGGATCCACCCAGCATGCCCACCAGGGGGCGGTGCTCTGCCCATCTGGGGCATTGCTCCATTGCAACCAGAGCCATTCTAGCACCTGAGGCAGAGGCCATGGAGCCATCCTCAGTGCCCGGGCCAACTTTGCTCCAATGTAACCTTGGCTGCGGGAGGGGAAGAGAGAGAGAAAGTAGAGGGGGAAGGGTGGAGAAACAGATGGGCACTTCTCCTGTGTGCCCTGACTGGCAATTGAACCTGGTACTTCCACATGCCGGACTGACGCTCTACCCCTCAGCCAACTGGCCAGGGCTTGAGCTTATTCTTATCATGGTCTCAGACCTTCTCTGTGTCCTCTAGTCTTTGCTAAAGGCTAATACCTGATGCGATGGACCCATTTCATTGCTCAGAGAATGAGGGGAACAAGGCCTTCCAGGCCGAGGGTTTTGTCCAGCTCTCTGAAGGACCCAGCGCTCCATCTGAAGCTGCTCTTTGTGGGGCTGTTTCTCAGGGTTTTCCCAGGCGCATCCCACTCTGGTGGAAACCAAAGGTTCTGTTGTTTCAATAACCTAAATGCTCCATTCAAGAAACAGAAAAGAGGGTAAAAAGAGATTTTGCTTTTGCAAATCACAGACAAGTAGACAGAGACATTCAATAGCACCCTCATTCGGCTGCATAGTGGCAATTGTGTATGGGTTCACGGAATGCTTTGTTTCACAGTTGCTTGGCTAGGTGTTCTATTTCTTTTAATGGAGTGGGTGTGCATGTGTGAATTGCAGTCTCTTTTGCACTGACCATTCCCTCAACAGGACTTCTCTTAACTCTGTTGTATTAGAAAGGGTTTTCAGTATCAATTACAAGTGTATCAAGTTTCTATGAGAAACGTAGTTGTAATCTTCAGTGTTGTAAACAAATTATTTATGCTTAACTGTCCCTTAACCTTTGTATGGTTCTCATCCTATAATGTAGGTCCAATCTTTTTTTTTTTTAAGTTTTACTTTAGAATCTTTTGGACTTACAGAAAAGTTGCCAAGTTCCCATATATCCCTCACAAGTTTCACTTCCTCATGATAACATCTTATATTAACATGGCACATGTTAATATCAACATAAAAGAAACCAATATTGATATACTTCCATTAGCTAAACTTCAGACTTTATTTGAAGTTCATCAGTTTTTTCACTAAAGTCCCACTTTTTAAAAAATATCATAATTTAATTTAGGGGGCCACACTGCATTTAGTTGTCTGTCATGTCTCTTTGGTATCTTCTGGTCTAGACAGTGTATCAATCTTTCTTTGTTTTTCATGACTTTGACACCTTATTTACATTACTCAACTTTATGATGTCACCTTGTGGAGGTTGAAGGACAAAACAATACAAACTCTAATTATAGTTTTTGGTACATTGTAGGTGGTCAGGAAGTGAAAGTTAAAAAAATAATCACATTGGTTCAGTCCAGTTGGCTCAGTGGTAGAGCATCCACCTGGCATGTGAATGTCGTGGGTTCAATTTCCAGTTAGGACACACAGGAGAAGTGACCATCTGCTTCTCCACCCCTTCCCTTCCTCCTCTCCCTTCCTCCTCTCCCACAGCCATGGCTTAATTGGCTCCCATGAGTTGGCCCTGGGAACTGAGGATGGCTGTGGCCTCTGCCTTAGATGCTAAAAATAGCCCGGTTGCTGAGCAATGGAACAGTGCCCCAGATGGGCAGAGCATTGCCCCATAGGGGGCTTGCCGGGTGGATCCCGGTCAGGGCACATGAGAGAGTCTGTCTCTCTACCTCCCTCGCTCTCACTTAAGTTTTTAAAAATCACATTATTATTACTACTAATGTTATTATCATCAGTATACACAGGCCCTTAGTTACAAATACCTGGCTTGGCTTTGAGCATAGTTGTTTCTTTGTGTGTATAAGTGTGTGTGTGTGTGTGTGTGTGTGTGTGTGTGAGAGAGAGAGAGAGAGAGAGAGAGAAAGGGGGGAGGGAGAGAGATGAGATGAGAAACATCAACTCCTAATTGCGGCAGTTTAGTTGTTCATTGACTTCTACTTGTATGTGCCTTGACCAGGAGGTACAAGCTGAGCCAGTGACACCTGGCTCAAGCCAGTGACCTTGGACTTCCAGCCAGCAGCCATAGGGTCATGTCGATGATCCCATGCTCAAGCTGACAACTCTGTGCTCAAGCTGGTGAGCCTGCATTCTAGCCTCTGACCTCGGGGTTTCGAACCTGGGAACTTAGTGTCCCAGGTCGACACTGTATCCACTGTGCCACCACTAGTCAGGCATCAACATGCTCCATCATTTTTGAGTACTTTCTTTGTGTAGTACTTCCTTTTTCTTCTAGGCTTATTTTGCATTATTCTTGCCTGATCTTGGAATCAAGCTTTTCTCTAAAAATCACTAGTACTTTTTATCGGAGAATGGATTTAGAAATTAAGATCTTGGTGGTAGGTGTGCTCACTGCTACTGGAGCGTCATTGCTTTTAAGGCCTCTGGGTGGACAAGGAATATTTGTATGTATGAATATATATGTTTATTTCAATATGTGTCTGTATAAATATTAAAAGCCATGATGAATACATTCATTCTAAGGTAAATGCGCAAATGTCATTAAGGCAGGCTTCCTTTTGTCTTCCAATAACAAAGAGAACAGGTCCATTACGACATTAGTTCAATAGTTGTTGTTGACTTTCAGTTTTTTGTTATGGTTCAGATAGCTGAGGTGGTCAGTGAAGAAATCTCATCACCCTGTTCAATGCATTTCAATTCAGTAGTGTCTTAGGAGAACTAAGTTCCGTGTATCTTTACAGCAGGGGGAAGAGTACATCATCTGCTGCATACTGAAGGACAGCATTGTTTTACTTATCCATCGTATCCATCTGAGTAATAGCAGGAATTATGACGCTTACTATGGGCCAGCAACTGCGATAGTTTGTGGCATACATCATCTCATTTAATCTCCACCACAGCTCTGCAATGGTAGAGCATGCCACATAAACACAGAGGTTCTAGAATTCTGTTGAGTTGGGTTCCAATGGCAGCTCTGCTACTCTTGCGAAGTTCCTTGACTTCCCTGTGCTTTCGTTTCTCTGATGGTGAAATAGGGGTGATCATAGGAACCACATCTCTGGGTTGTTGAGAGGATCAAATGAGGTAATAGACCTGATATGCTTAGCTCGGTGCCACTCCATAAATGCCAGCTGCTGCTTCTTAACTTGCTCTTCTGGGGACCGTGTTAAGTCCAGCAGCATCCAACTCTGCGTCCAGCACAGAGCTGGAGGGTGGGTTCTCCAGGCGGAGTCCTGCCCTTTAGAAGCCCACGGCCAGAGACCGCTATGAGCACAGACTTAGAACTCAGAAGAAGACAGCAAACATGCTCGTTCCTCCAAATGGCCGCTTTCAGGTTTTGGTCCAAGCACTGCAAACCTGTGTTCTCATTTCCTTTCCCACTGAAATAGCCGCCTCTGCTCCCTGAAGCGGCCCTGGATGACTACAGTGCCTTAAACGCCCTGAAATCCTCAGGGGAGAGGAATTTTTATTTTATTTGATTTTTTTTTTAAAGCAAGCAGAGCTTGGAACTAGAAGACAAAAGGTTAAATTCTCTTAAGCTACAACAATGTAACTCATTTCCTGTTTTTCTCAACTGTCTAGACACCGATCTCATAAGCATTAGCCATGAATCCCACCATCAGGTTAAAAATAGAAGGTTTAAATATGAAATGCTGTGGTAAAGGAAAGATTGTAGGTTTCTACCTTCATCCACAAAATGACTACGCTGAGAAGGGATTTTGGTCTTTGTTGGTAGCTTTTCCGTAAGTCCTGTGGAGCCGTATTTCAATGGCAGGAGGAGAGATCACCATTTTTCTTAACAAAATATTTGCCCCTTCATAAAGTTAATGCAGTTTTCTCCTTTAGAGTATAAACGTCACTTAAAGACATACGTGATTGTGAGCTTCTCTGAACAAGGAATATAGTCACACTTAAAAATTTCAGGTTATTACAGACTAACAGTTAGTCCCAAGTATCTGTGCCACAAAAAATGCACATAAATTTGACGTTTATTTTTTCTTATATCTTCAGCTTCCATATGGTTGTCTGACATTTTCTTTTGAATGTATAATTTGTTTGGAGGACCCATTTTTAAAAAGTCCTCTAATAATCCCTGAGCAGTCTCACACAGGGTGGGGGTGGGGTGGGGATCTACCATGCCGAGTTTTCCAAACTTATTGGACCACAGAGCTCTTTCCTCATGATAAGCCCCTTAATACCTCCCAGAAAAGTATTCCCTGGAATACCAGTTTAGGACATGTGACTTGAATACCTCTAGGATGTTTACTTCTGGTTTCAGAATCATGCAAGATTCCATTTCTCCGTGGTGTCCTCATGTGCAGCCTGGTAGTGGGGCTGCAGAGACCAGGATGGCAGCAGCTGGTTAGGGGGGCAGAAGGGAGGGTGTGTAAACGAGCACCGGAGCTGCCCCGCACTGTGGTGAAGTCTGTAATGTTGGTCTTTGTACTGCTTCTTACAGTCTAAGAAACGACCATGTAATACATCTAACAATTCCATTAAGGGTTGGTTTTGTCCTACTCAAAGGCTATATATATAGAAGGGATACAGTGTTAGAGAAGACATAATCCTTGTGCTCATGGAATTTACAGTCTACTGGGGAATACCTTAAAAACAAACAAATGAAATCATTACAAACTGTGATAGTGTCATCAAGGAAATAAAGGACTGAGATATAAAATAATGGGGTTGAGGCAGGGGGGTCCCGATCCTGCTTTGCTGGGGCAGTGAACGACGGCTTCCTTGGGTAGGTGACACTTATGACCTGATGATAACTTTGGGTGATGGGCACACAACACAATCAGCAGTTCAAATGCTACAGAGATGTTCACCTAAAACCTATGTGCTCTTATTGATCAATGTCACCCCATTACATTTAATTTCAAAAAAGAGCTGATGTGAGCAAGAGTCTAGAAAGAAGGAACAACACAAAGGCTTTGAGGTGGGAAAGAGCTTGACAAGTTCAAGGGCCTGGAAGGGTTCGAGTGTGTGGTGGGAGCGTAACAGGGGGTGTGGGGTGAGATGAGACCAGAAAGAGAGTCAGTACCGGATCATGGAGGGCCCTATCAGCTCGTGGTCGGGAAGACGTTGTGTTCATTAAGTATGATGGAAACCCACCACAGCATCTGAAACAGATGAGTGATCTGATCTGAATTGCTGCTGTTTGGAGAAGGGCCGAGACAAGGTAAGGACGCTGTTGGGGTTGTCTGTGTAAGAGACAGGGTGGCTGGGACCAAGCTGTCCTTGTAAGAAGGGGCTGGATGGTCAGAGACAGAAAAGGAGACATGATGGTAAAGCAGGGATTGGAGTGACATGGGCTAAGAGCCAAGGAATGTGGGCAGCCTGGAGAAACAGAAAAGGCAAAGGAAGAAATGGATTCTCTCCTAGACCATCCAGAAGAAGCACAGCCCTGCCAACCCATTTTAGACTTCTGACCTACAGAGTGTAAAATCGTAAATATTTTTTGCCGTAAGCCAGTAAGTCTGCGGTAATTTGTTCTAGTAGCATTGGAAACGAACACAGGAAACCCCACAGCCCTTCAGTGTAAAGGAGTGAGAGAGGGAAGGTGTGACCATCACCCAGTGAGAAAGTTACATAGGGAGGGTCAGCTGACAGCCACGATGGCCTTCAGGAGTGGGAGGCAGCTAGGCTGTGGCTTGGCAGGGAGCCGTCCACTTCCCCAGCCTCACCCTCCATGTATGATCACATTTAACTCTCACCGTCCATGTGGTGGGCATTACCCTTTAGCGTGTAGAAACCTGATGATTTTTGGAGTCTTTTTTTGTTAAACATTTTTTTCATTGCCTTTATTTCATTGAAATGGACAAAACTGAACTTTTAAAATAGGCTCTAACTGAATATACATAAAGTTGTTTAAAAGAAAACATATAAGCATGCAACATAAATAAACTCCATGACCCCCTCCCTTCTAGGCCCTACCTCTGTGTTCTAGAAAGACATCTTGGGCAGCCCAGTGGATATGTCGGAGGGGTTCAGGCTGAAGATGAGGAGACAGGTTAACCACCTCTTGCAGATTTCCAGGTAGGCGGTGCTGAGGGCTCTAGCTGGGGCGGAAGCAGTGGAGAAGGAGAGGAGGGGCCAATCAGGGGGAGATTTAAGAGTAGAATTGATAGGTTCCGTGTATTTCAGTCATAAGTCTGTGTTTCATTTAATCTAAGATGCTATGGATTGTAAGATGCGGCCTGAATTCAAAGACATTAAAAGTGAACAAAATGCAGTAGAATGGAAAGCTGGGACCTCCAACCCCCCATGGGGACAGTGGACAGGAGCTCGTGACTCATTAGCATGTAAAAGAAAAGCATGGTTTTGTGTATCTGGAATTCTGATTGATGCGCAAGTATGGATTAATGAACATGTCTTTTTTATGGCTCTTTATTTCCCTTCTTTTCAAAGTGAGAGGAGAGGAGATAGAGAGACAGACTCTTGCATGTGCCCCAACTGGGATCTACCCGGCAACCCCTATCTAGGGCCAAGGCTCTACCCATCTGGGGCCATGCTCGCAACCAAGCTATTTTAACACCTGAGGCAGGGCCTTGGAAGCTCGAGGGAGCCATACTCAGCGCCTGGGGCCAATGCGCTTGAACCAGTTGAGCCATGGCTGTGGGAGGGGAAGTGAGACAGAAAAAAAGAAGAGGGGAGGGGTGGAGAAGCCGATGGTCACTTCTCCGGTGTGAGTGCCCTAACTTGGAATTGAACCTGGGATGCTCTACCACTGAGCCAACAGGCCAGGGCCTATTATGCTTCTCAAGTTGAACTTTAGCTGTTCTTGATTAAAGAACATGCTTTGGGGGGCGATTTATGTGGCTGGAAACTTTATACAAGCCCCTCTGTTTAACAAAATACTACCCGGATGCGATGATGTCATTTATGAGGCCATAAATGCTTAGTTAAGGGGCAGCCAAATTCTGTTTGTTTAATAAAAATGGATGTTTTGAATGGTGGTGCTAGGGGACCTGGCTGGCTACTTTCTTTTCCAGGAGCTTTCTTGGGCTTCTAGAGACAGATTGGATTTCACAGGCAGATGGAGCTATTATCCTTGTTTTCTCTCCCCAGTGGCAGGCCAGCATGCCTGCAATTTACACAATACCAGCATCCCTTGTTTGGGAGCTGGGATGGTTATATAAACACCAAGAGCACGCATAGCTGGCTCAGGCTACACTTTGAGGACCTGAAATTCCACTTTGGAGGGTGTGGCAACCAAACCAAACCAGGCTGTTGGCTGAGGAGCAGGGTGCAGCCTTCTGTAGAAGAGCTGGGTGTAGGGTTGAAGGATTGACATTGTTGGAGTGGGCCCCACTAGAACCTGCCAGCGAGCTCACGTCTGTGTGCCCAGGACCGCATGATGAATCCTTGTCTTTCCTGGTTGTGATGAGAGTGAAGAATTCATGCAAATGCTTTTTAAAAGTTCAGGGCCAGACTTTTGGCTTGCAAGTTATTTTAGGAGTACATTTTATCGGTTGCTGTTTTGGAAAAAGTGCTTTCGCCTTTGCATTCCCGGAAGTGCCCAGCAGAATTGGCCACTCTTAACCCTTCCGCTTCGCGGGGTGTGCAGGCTCGGGATGTAGACAGCCTAAATTTGAATCCTACTTCTGTGCCCTGGGCAAGCTGCTTATCCTTCCTGTGCCCACTGCCCTCTTCTGTAATTTGGGAATAGTAAATAATACCAATTTCATAGTTTGTTGGGATGACCAAACATTTAGCTTGCTTAGAACAGTGCTTAGCTCTTCAGTATAAAAATCACAATAATAAGTACAACATTGAACACTAACAAGTGTCTTATTTATTCTATGCCAGTCATCATTTTATGTAAAATAGCTCATTTAATCTAATCAGCCATCCTATGAGGTCAGTGTTGGTATTATTCTCATTTTACAGATGAGAAAATTGAAATACAGAGAAGTCTATTCAATGTAAGTTAAGGTTATTGTATCTCTGCTAAAACTCATGTGTACCTCATTATAGAATATGAAAATTATTGGTTTATATGCCTGGCTTTTCCCCATAAATATGTGGGCTCCTCAAATATGGTGACTCTTCTGACTCTTTTAGACCTAGGCCAGGCACACAGGTAAATAATATTGAGTAAATTGGAGCAGGCTTACTCAGAAGTCTCAGTTCGAAGCATAAACAGGAATAGATTATTATTATTATTATTATTATTTTCCGTATTGGCTCTCTTATATGGCTCTTCCTGAGGCTTCCATGGGAATGGCTTTCTTGATTCTGCAGCTTTTCAGCTCCTATTGGTTATTAACGGTCTCATTCCAGTGTCTGAGCCTTGGCTTGGTTTGTTTTATTAGCTCTCTATCAGATCCCATCTGTCGCTCACCTCTTCATTGGCTTTAGTGTGAGGTAAAAACCATAAGCTAATGAGATCTCACCAGAAATTGGCCGGCAAGTTCAAAATGATCATGGCTATCTGAAATATAGATTTATATCCATCACTACTAATGACGACTCTAAGTGTTCATTATGCTTTGAAATATTAGTGAATGATAATAGTGCCTGTCTATGCTTCATGGAGAAATAAATACACATATGTTAAGTTTAGGCTTAAAAATGGTTGCTGATGGGATGGTTGGAAATCGCTGGCTTACACAATTTGGGGGAGGGGATTGGTTTACTCCCTATGCTTCTCTTTATAGACAGTGAAATCTACATGGTTTTTCTGCGTAGAGCACAGAATGCAAAAACCAAACGGGAAAGTGGACTTGTGATCCATGATAAGAAATGTTTATCTGAAGCTTACAGGTGTTAACCACCGCTCCAGCCACACAATGTATATTAATCACATGACATGCATCAGCTCAATTACTCTTTACATCAATTCTGAGATGTAGGGACTGCCATCCCCATCTTACAGAGAAGGGACGGAGGCATGTCAAGGTTCGGCGCAGTGTTCGACACAGCCCAGAAGTGGCCGAGTGGAGTTTGAACCCAGGCCAGCTGGCTTCGGATTCTTTGCTCTTGATCACCGCGCTCTGCTGCCTCTTTGAAGGAGATTGGGCTCCTTGGAATAACTTTGAAATGAAGGAAAACCGAACAGTTAAATATAACTGAAACACCTGAATACACGTTTAAAAAGCATGAAGAAGGGGAGTCACTCAAATACTCGGATGTGGGTTAAGAGCGACTGTTTTGATGCACTCCTTGGCATCGGCCAGATGTGATTTCTCAGGATGTGGTAGTTGGCTGACTGCCCCTTCCAGCCACGAGATTCTGCTTTCCTTCTGGCTTTTCTTCCGTTCCCTCCTGCCCACTGAAGACTTCCTCTAGCCTATCCTTGCCCTTGCTCTCTTTCTAGGAGCTCGTATTTGGCAGGGTTCTCAAGGGAAACAGAACCAGCGGCCTGTGTATCCCTATCTATCTATCTATCTATCTATCTATCTATCTATCTATCTATCTATCTATCTATCTATATCTATGTATCTATCTTTCTATCATCTATCATCAATCAATCATCTATCTGTCTGTCATGTAGCTGTAGATATATAGTACCTCTCTCAGTTTTATTCCTTAAAATCTATCTATAGAGATGTGTTTTGTTTTTTTTTTTGTATTTTTCTGAAGCTGGAAACGGGGAGAGACAGACAGACTCCCGCATGCGCCCGACCAGGATCCACCCAGCACACCCACCAGTGGCGACGCTCCGCCCCTCCGGGGCGTCGCCCTGCCGCGACCAGAGCCACTCTAGCGCCTGGGGCAGAGGCCAAGGAACCATCCCCAGCGCCCGGGCCATCCCTGCTCCAATGGAGCCCCAGCTGCGGGAGGGGAAGAGAGAGACAGAGAGGAAGGAGGGGGGTTGGAGAAGCAAATGGGCGCTTCTCCTATGTGCCCTGGCCGGGAATCGAACCTGGTCCCCCGCACGCCAGGCCGACGCTCTACCGCTAAGCCAACCGTCCAGGGCCTAGAGATGTTTTTATTTTAAGAAACTGGCTCACACAGTTATTAGGTTAGCAGGCAGGCCGGCAGACTGAAGACTCAGAGAAGAGCTGGTGTTGCAGTCATGAGTCCAAAGTTATTTTGGAAGCAGCATTCATTCTTTTTTTTGGGGGGGGGGGGACTCAGTCTTTTTTTATGAAGAGCTATCATCTGATTGGATGAGGCCTACCCACACTATGGAGAGTAATCTGCTTTTCTCAAGGCCCATTGATTTAAATGTTTATCACATCTAAAAAATACCTTCACAGCACCTGTAGATTGGTGCTTGACCAAACAAATGGGTATCATGGCTAGGCAAGTTGACACATAAATAACATGCCCGGGCTCCTTGAAGAGACTGGGGTTTCATTTGGGTTTGTTAGTTTTTTAAAACACTGAGGGACTCAGGCATTGGGACCCTAAGGGACACAGAGAGCTCCCATTCCCCCCAACAGGAAAATATACTAAACTTCAGGGTATTTAAAGAACTCCATTTTTACCATCAAATGGGCTTGGTGGGTGAGTCTTGGTCCCTGGTACTTAAGCTCCCAGATCCCAAAGAAGGAGCTGCTGTTCATACTGATTCAGGCGGAGAGTGTTTTGATTTGTGTCTTACTTACTTACATTATTTTCCTTTTTAGAAGCAAGAACTCAGTTCTTCCTCTCTGAAGAGGAAGTTCCCCTGGTACTTTGTACCTCACTGGGGCCCTTGAACATTAGATCTTGTGTTGTGGATGATAGTACCTCCTCTTGTGCCATTCAGCCCCCCACCAGGGTGGTAAATTCCCTGAGGGCCAGCACTGAGCTCATACTTCGGAGTGGCTCTTCCAGTGCCCAGGTGACTGCTGCTTCATAAACACTGCTTACTAGAGAGCATTTGAAATGCGGATTCTCTGTGATATTTCTTGAGCATAAATGTGACTGGCTTCGGGCTCATGAAAACTGGGAAGCAGACCACTTCTCACTTACCAGGCTGGCGGCCTCTCCTGCCTGGCTGCTGCAGGCCTGCATAGTTGGGCGGTCAAAATGACTCTTGCAGCTGAATTAGGCTATAAAGACACATGTCTTTGTTTGCAGGCAGACCCTCACTCAGCTTGGGGTAGGGGACAAGCAACAGAAAGGTCAGTGGGAATTGTCTGAAGGGAAATTTGAATAGATTGAGAAAAGCTTTGTAGGGATGGACCACAGGGTACCACAGAGACTCTGTCAGATGTACTGTCTTGTTTGTTCTTGCTGTAACAAATGACCATGAATTTAGTAGCTGAAGACAACACGAATTCACAGGATGTTCAGAAGTCTGACATGGGTCTCACTGGGCAAGGGCAAGGTTTTGGCAGGACTGCATTCCTTGCTGCAGCCCTGGAGGGGTGGGGGTTGGGTCCTTGCCTTCACTTTGCCAGATTCTAGATGTTGCTCTTATTCCTTGGTTCACAGTCCCCTTTGGCCCTCTTCCAAGGGAGCAATGGCAGATGAGTCCTTTTCATGTCACATCCCTTTTTTTTTTTTTTTTTTGTATTTTTCCGAAGCTTGAAACAGAGAGAGACAGCCAGACAGACTCCCGCATGCGCCGGACCGGGATCCACCCGGCACGCCCACCAAAGGGCTACGCTCTGCCCACCAGGGGGCAATGCTCTACCCCTCCGGGGTGTCGCTCTGTCGCGACCAGAGCCACTCTAGCGCCTGGGGCAGAGGCCAAGGAGCCATCCCCAGCGCCCAGGCCATCTCTGCTCCAATGGAGCCTCGCTGCGGGAGGGGAAGAGAGAGACAGAGAGGAAGGAGAGGGGGAGGGGTGGAGAAGCAGATGGGCGCTTCTCCTGTGTGCCCTGGCCGGGAATCGAACCCAGGACCCCTTGCACGCCAGGCAGATGCTCTACCACTGAGCCAACCGGCCAGGGCTCATGTCACATCCCTTTAACCCTTCTGCCTCCCTCTTCCACTTGTAAGGACTCTTGTGATTACACTGGGCCCTCCCAGATAGTCCAGGATAATCTCCCATCCCAAAGCCCTTCATTTAATCATGTCTGCATTTCCCCTTTCCCGCAGAACATGACTTTCACGGGCTCAGGGGATGAGGATGTGGACATCTTTGGTAGCCATCATTCTGCCTACCATTGCAGCACATGATTTCCATTTAAAAGAAGTAATTTGTGGCCCTGGCCGGTTGGCTTAGTGGTAGAGCATCGGCCTGGTGTGCATAAGTCCCGGGTTCGATTCCTGGCCAGGGCACACAGGAGGGGTGCCCATTTGCCTCTCCACCCCTCCCCCTCTCCTTCCTCTCTGTCTCTCTCCTCCCCTCCTGCAGCAAGGCTCCATTGGAGCAAAGATGGCCCGGGCGCTGGAGATGGCTCCTTGGCCTCTGCCCCAGGCGCTAGAGTGGCTCTAGTCGCAACAGAGCGACGCCCGGAGGGGCAGAGCATCACCCCCTAGTGGGCAGAGCGTCGCCCCCTGGTGGGTGTGCCGGGTGGATCCCGGTCAGGCGCATGCGGGAGTCTGTCTGACTGTCTCTCCCCGTTTCCAGCTTCAATAAAAAAAAAAAAAAAAAAAAAAAAAAAAAAGAAAATATTTAAAAGAAGTAATTTGTGGAAGATATCATTTTAAGTGGGAAGGTATAATAATTTTACCATGTTAGATTTTTAAAGGGAATCTGAGATATATTTATGCTTAATTTATAAGTTATGAATGTTACTTGGGAATGTTTTGATTATTAGGGTTTGCTTATGAAGCTTCTCTGAGCAGGTATTTGAAGTGCTTATAAAAAGAAGCAAATTTATTAGATTTATAATTGAGCTTTAAAATCTTTAAAGGAATTTTTATTAAGTTTGTTAAAGGACTTGTTTTTTTTTCCCCTGATAAACTCAGTTTATCGATCAGTATATCAGTATAAGAAGGCCCTCTTCTTTTGCATGAAAATTTGCTAGACTTGTAAAGATTTAGTTGAACTTAAAGGAAGCTTTAATAAAAACGGGGTCTCCACATTTGTGACTTTATCAGCTACCGTCAATTTTTAACCAAGAAGCTATGAACATAATCTCATGCTGATTTTTACTCTAGTCAAAGGTAAGTATTTGGTTATAACTGAGACTTTAAAAGCATTTAATGAATATATGATGTGTGGGGCTTAATAATTCATTTAGCCCTGGCACTGTGCTGGGTACAATGACACAGCCACAGAGAGGACTAGAATGTTACAGGAGTTAAGATTTACTCAGTTGGAAGAGGCTTTGGTGAGGAACTGGCCCTAGAAGCAATAGATGCTTCCCAGACAGAACAGCATTGTTGGCAGGTGGAACAGCCTGAGTAAAGAACTCACAGGGTGTTTAAGAAATGGTAGGCCCTGGCCGGTTGGCTCAGCGGTAGAGCGTCGGCCTAGCGTGCGGAGGACCCGGGTTCGATTCCCGGCCAGGGCACACAGGAGAAGCGCCCATTTGCTTCTCCACCCCTCCGCCGCGCCTTCCTCTCTGTCTCTCTCTTCCCCTCCTGCAGCCAAGGCTCCATTGGAGCAAAGATGGCCCGGGCGCTGGGGATGGCTCTGTGGCCTCTGCCTCAGGCGCTAGAGTGGCTCTGGTCGCAACATGGAGATGCCCAGGATGGGCAGAGCATCGCCCCCTGGTGGGCAGAGCTTCGCCCCTGGTGGGCGTGCCGGGTGGATCCCGGTCGGGCGCATGCGGGAGTCTGTCTGACTGTCTCTCCCTGTTTCCAGCTTCAGAAAAATGCAAAAAAAAAAAAAAAAAAAAAAAAAAAAAAAAAAAAAAAGAAATGGTAAAGTTTTGTGATCTGGTGGAAAACTTAAAAAATGATCTCTCATGCACATTTTATGACATTTTCTGATGGAGAGGTAGTGGCAGGATCAGGGTATGTTCAGAGTGAATGTATCAAATAAGACCCACAAGTAAGTCAACGGTGCAAATCACACCCAACTCAGAACACAATGCAATTCTTAACTCTATATTAGACTCGTGGTGCTCAGGGACTCATAACTGCTGATGTAAATTGAACTCACATTATGTGCCCAGCTCCAAGCACTTTATATATGTTTGTTCACTTGACTTTTACATCCATAAGAAACCAAGTATTATCATCGTTTTGGAGTTGAGGCCACTGAGACGGGAGTTAATTAACCTTTGAGTAGTGAGATTTTTCATGCTCACTGACCCCCGGGAGTGAGTTTTTTTTTAAAAAAAAATGAAATTAGTTCCAGTTACAGTTTTATTAACTTAAAATCATGTTTGTTTGATAACCAATTTATGGAAACAAGAACAACATACATTTGCCTTTTTAAAATTATTTTATTTATTTTTTTGACAGAGACAGAGAGGGACACAGAGAGAGAGGGGGGGCAGACAGGGACAGACAGACAAGAAGGGAGAGAGATGAGAAGAACCAATTCTTCGTTGCGGCACCTTAGTTGTTCATTGATTGCTTTCTCATATGTGCTTTGACCAGGGGGTTACAGCAGACTGAATGACCCCTTGCTCAAGCCAGCGACCTTGGGCTCAAGCTGGTGAGCCTTACTCAAACCAGATGAGCCCGTGCTCAAGCTGGCGACCTTGGGGTCTCGAACCTGGGTCCTCCACATCCCAGTCCAATGTTCCATCCATGGTGCCACTGCCCGGTCAGGCTGCCTTTTCTTAATGTTGCCTTACACATGTACGATTGTACTCTGGATGGTCAGGAGGCACGAGGACTACGTGAACGTTCCTACCACTGAAAGTGTTAAGCAGGTGTGACATTGTCTGGCAGGTTCATGATCTGAACCTTGCATAAGCCTTTTCCTCTTTCTGAATGCTCATGCCTTTTTCCTTCCGGGGCCAGCTCCTCCTCACCTTTCAGGTCTCAAGTTCAGTGTCACTTCCTCGGAGAGGTCCCCCAGCTCAGCCTTTCTTGACACATCCCATCTGTACCTCAGCCCTTTATTCACTCCCTTCATAGCACTTACTACAAAGTAAAATTTTTTCCTACTTTTTCTTTTCACACTAGAACTTAAATTCTATTAAGGCAGGGACCATATATATCAGTCTCATTCATCTCCCTATTCCTAGTGCCTTACACAGGCCTAGTGCAGGGGTGGTCAACCTTTTTATACCTACCGCCCACTTTTGTATCTCTGTTAGTAGTAACATTTTCTAACTGCCCACTGGTTCCATAGTGATGGTGATTTATAAAGTAGGGAAGTAACTTTACTTTGTAAAATTTATAAAGCAGAGTTACAGCAAGTTAAAGCATATAATAACAGCCTGACCTGTGGTGGCGCAGTGGATAAAGCATCAACCTGGACATGCTGAGGTCTCTGGTTCGAAACCCTGGGCTTGCCTGGTCAAGGCACATGTGGGAGTTGATGCTTCCAGCTCCTCCCCCCTTCTCTCTCTCTCCTCTCTCTCCCTTTCTGTCTCTCTCTCTCTCTCTCCCCCTCTCTCCTCTCTAAAAATGAATAAAAAAAAATAAATAAAAGATATATTAAAAAAAAAGGCATATAATAACAATTACTTACCAAGTACTTTATGTCAGATTTTCACTAAGTTTGGCAGAATAAATCTTTATAAAACAACTTACTATAGTTAAATCTATCTTTTTATTTATACTTTGGTTGTTCCGCTACTGCCCATCATGAAAGCTGGAATGCCCACTACTGGTAGGGACTAGGCTGACTACCACTGGTCTAGTGTGTAGTCGTTATTCATTAAATGCCTATTGACGAGTAAATTGATATTGACATCAAAGTTCATTTTTCCCTATCTGACCTGTGGTGGCGCAGTGGATAAAGTGTCGATTTAGAAGGCTGAGGTCGCCAGTTCAAAACTCTGGGCTTGCCTGGTCAAGGCTCATATGGGAGTTGATGCTTCCTGCTCCTTCCCCCCTCCCTCTCTCTCTCCTCTCTAAAATAAATTTTAAAAAGAAATGGTTACAAAGTTCATTAGTCCCTAATCTTTGTACTATACAAACAGTAAGGAGAAATACCCCATTTAAGCATAATGCTGTATTATGATTCAGGCTGGTCCTCAGCAGCAAGCTTCTTTTTCTGTGTATTCCTAGAAATTTTACAAAAATAAAGAGGCTGTTGGGAGAAGGCATGTAAGCCTAGCTAGGTAAAAGATAAACATACTCAGTGCAATAAAAAGCCAACTGGAATTAATACACAGCAAAAAATGCACCAATGTGTTATTGTTGGAAAAACATTTATTGCAATTCAGTGTCAAAAAATTTTTACAAAAATATGCCACCATCTGGTACAAACAACTATAAAAAAGTCAGTTCATCATGCAAGAAAAGTGTGCAAATAATTTATACAGATGGACTCAGCTCACACAATATTAAACATCTTTGCACGTAATTGGTCTTACCTTACAGTTACAATGTTCAACCCCCTATACTATCTTTCATTAAAAAAGGAAAGCCTCTAAGCTTAGGACATGGACTTGAATATACCCCCTTTAGCCAGGGTGATTGGCACTTGGTAGAATCAAGACAGCTCCAAGAGTTCTGAAGTGTAGAGCACCGCGTGGTGTCTTCTGTTTAACAGGCTTGTGTATCATCATTAAGGAAACCAACATTTCTACATTTGAAGACAGAAAAAGTCATGTTCAAACTCCAGAAGTAATGTAGCAGATGGAGTTTTCAAGAAGTTCAGAGTTTTGGATCAGCCATCCATTTTTGGTCAAATGGAGCATGGCCTATGTTTTGAGAGCTTTTTCAGGAAGTTGTGTTTGCTGAGCGAGTTCAAGGACACTTTGTAAAATGTTCAGCAAAGTCTTGAATATTGTGGTTCCTTGCTCCCGCTGCCCCATGGAACATCCCCTTGCTTAGTAAAGATGAGGAGTAGCGGAGAGCCGATTTCCACGGGATGGAAGCTCATGGCCTGGGGTCCACCGCGGGTGCCCAAAGACCGATTTCTACGGGATGGAAGCTCATGGCCTGGGGTCCACCGCGGGTACCCAAAGACCGGGAGGTGGAGGGGACGGAGCCAATGTGCCCCTAGTCAAAGGGAAGAGAGGAAGTACCTCCTTGGTAATCATCAGAACCTCAGTTTCTAGAAATCAAGTGGGCTGCTCAGCCATTATCTGGCTTAAGGGCCACTTTTGCAATTAAAATGTGAAGTGCTCAGGGAAAAAGGAACTTGTCAAAACATGCTGCTCACTTTTTGCCCAGCGTGTTGCATTCACTAGAACGTTGTACTCACAACAGAGTCAGAGGACCGTAAAAATATTAAGCGGCTCCTTAATTTCTCTGGGAAGAATCAGGGCCTTAAAATGCTTAGAAAACTCAACGGCCAGATGCCTAACACTGGACCCTTGCACTTGCCTTCCACAGTGAAGGTCTTGGGAAGAACCAGGTGGTGTCATGTGTCCCCAGCCACACCAAAAGGCCTCAGAAAGTCCTGGATTTATGCTCAGGTCCACCACTGAGTACCAAGGAGGCCAAGGCACGCCCCCTGAGTATTCTAGACTCATTACTTCACTTGAAAGGCCAAGGAGTACCAGACTTCAACATCACACACCGCCCTTCTATCACTAAAGTCTGGGGTCAGAGTTCTCCTTCCCTTAGAAAACCATGGAGGGTTTACTTTCCTTAACAAAACAGAGAAGAGAGCATCTAGAGAAAACGGCGAGGTTAAAGGAATTACGATCTTGTCTGTTGAAGACATCAAGGGCCCAAGATATATCAGAGTCGTGTGTCTGCACTTGCCTAGAGGTTCAGGGTGTTTCTGAGGTCTGTTTAAACACTAATAGGATTTTAGGCGAGCATCCAGTCAGAAGGGATGGTTCACAGACTCAGAGTTGGAAACAGATGAAAAAATAAAATAAAACAACAACAAAAAAACCCAACAGATGTCAACATAGAAACTGATGATATAGTTTAGTTAGAAAAAATTCACACATAAAATTACAGTTAAAAAAATTCACACATAAAATAAAGTGTCTGCATAGCGAGACATTATTGCCCTACAGTTTGGCAGAAAAAGATAAACCCAGGTGCATATTTTATGATAAACATCGTATTGAATGCTAAGGGTGATAAACTGTTGAACATGTCTTGAAATGACTGACCTTCTTACAAATCATACTACTTGCTTAGACAAATGCAATTCCAAACTCTTTCTCTTCTCCTGCATAAAAATGACAGAAACAAGGAGCGTCTGTGAGCAGCACGCTTGCTGTGCAAAGGTTTTTGAATCCACACGGATGAGAACTGGAAGTAATGCTCCCACTCGTTCCCTCACTTCCCCGTCACCAAGGAAAGCCCGCTCTCACGTTGAGTTTTGCAGTATAAACCCACGCACCAAAAATATCTTCTCTGAGCCACTTCAGGATAAAATTGATCATAACGACACAGGTGTTACCACACAACCGACAACTTGTCGTTTCTGTCCCTTGCTCAAAGTAACAGTGTTGAGCAATAATGCCATCCAGTTTAAGATGTCATTGAACTTTTTTCTGGATCTTCCTCTGAAGCCAACATACCTAAGCTTCTCACCATCTCCTCTCCTCAAATGCTGTTCTCCATTCTCCAAACACGCTAGGCTCATTGCTCATAAAACTTTGATTCGGACCAAATGAGAACATCCCTGGGGATTTGCTAACAACTGCCCTGGACAAAACTCTTTCCTTTTCTAGAAGTCCAAATTACTTCATATTTGATATGAGTTTCAAATGCTACGCCACAGGGTTGGGGTGGGGGTGGTTAAGTGCAGCACAGAGAATAGAGTGTCCTCTTGGCAGCAATTTCCATGGCCATGTCCCTACTAGACCAGCAGTTCTGAGGCGGGAATTCTGCTTTTGTGTTTTAAGTCAGGTTGTCCCAGGAGGGTTTGCCTAGACATTCTATAGATGATTAGCGCCCCGGGAACACGAATTTTCTTTTTACCTCACTTTACTTATACATGAGGCTCTGGCCACATCTCATGGCTCTCACGTGGCACCAGCACATGTGCTCTGTGACTGCCATGCTCGTCCCCGGTGTCCTCACACAAACCGCAGCTTCAAAGAGATGCCATTTCTGTTCCTTCCCCTCTCCCTCTCCACCTGCCGTTGCTCTCTTACTCTCCTCTTCCAATGAAAGAGACCACAGATGTCAGTTTCTTTTTTTTTCCTTAAAAATTTCTCTTGACTCTGTCATACTCCCCTCCAATAATGCCAAAGGAGATGGGAGAACCCAGAGGCACCATCTAGGTAAACATCTCAGGAAACTGTAACCCTGTCCCTCAGGCTGGAGGTCATCTTGCACACGTGCGCCTTGCTGTCTGGGGCAGGACGAGCCATTTCTTGCATTGGGGACAGTCCAACCGAGGCTGGTTCGCCAGCTTTGTGTTAATGGTGCAGAGCAGGTGACATTTCTGGGGTGGCAAACCTGAAGGTGCCCAGGAGCCCCCCACATCCTTGACCAACAGGAAAGGGCAGAGATCACCAGCTGGTGGGAAGATGAGGAAGGCTATGAACACCTAACCCTAAAATTAATGACAGTCCAAGGTTCCAGAGCTCCAGCCCACATCTTTAAGAAAACCGAGGCATTTGAGAAAAGCTGTCCAAATTATGGAAGCTCTTTAATTCCAGTGCAGGCTCTGCCCTCTCAACGTGACCTTGACTCTGGGCAGGGTGGGGCAGAGGAGCAGGAATCACCTCTCAGTATTACAGTGGTTTGTGGCACTCCAGAGCTCAACCTCACCCAACAGGATTTTTTTTTGTTCAATCTTTAATTCTCATTAGGGAGAATTTACATTAAATTTAATTTTTTTCTTTTGGAGGGTGATCATGAAAAAAGAAATACTGAGAAACCCCGGTGTAGGCACAAACATTGCAAAGTATGGAGCACTCACAGTCGACCTCTCCCAAATGTTGGCAGTTGAGCTGCACGTTGGGGGAAGGGTGTGGAGAGGTCCTGCACCACTAGCTGCGCCCTGGGCTGCTTCTGAGCACGCCTAGGCGGCTCTCCCCTCTTCAGCTCACCCCATGTTCAACCCCTAAGGATTCACTGACCCTCAGCATGAATGGCAACCAGGTTCCTACTCGGCTACACTTAATTTTCCAAGGACATGCAGGTGGCAACTTTATTTACAACCCCCCCCCCCAAAAAAAAAAAAAACGGGTGGGGGCAAAGCAAATAGAATGGCAAAAATATATACACTTTTGTAGAAAAGCAAAGTTCTATAAGAGTAAAGAACAAAAACACTGCCCAACCCCTCCCAGGAATATTTGACAACAAACTCATGACATCCTGAGATTTCCTTTCTCCCACATACCTGCTCGAGCAAGCTTTCCTGGGATACAAAGCAGGTTTAGACTGAGCTCAGAGCACCTCTGTTCCCTGTCTGGCTGGAACTCCAGGCTTCCTTTTCTCATCCTCACAAGAAGCCCTCGCTCAGGGGGATGTGGGTTAAAAAGGAAAGGAAACTAGTAAGCTCCTCAGCTCACCGCCCGCCCAGAGGGGGGTGGCTGGTAAAGCGTCTCCGCATGCCACGCCTGCCTTCCAGGCCTTTATCAGCACGCTGGCTCCGACCAGTCCCCAGAGAGACACTACGCCTGTCCGTGAAGATACCCCAGGAATCAGACAAGCCAAGAAATTGAGCAGGAGTAAGAAAGTCTTCACAGCGACGGGGAGACTGATCCCATCTTTTCTGTGGCAGGACATCCTCTGGGGTGGTTTTTCATTGGCCTTACATTGCCCCGAATGAGCTATGACAGGAAAGGGTAAAAGGCCCACGTGTTTTGGGGGTTGTTCTGGGAGAGGCAGTTCTGAAGACCACCCCATACACCTCAAGAGGAACACAATGAGGACTGCCTCCAAGATCCCTTCCCATTTGAAATCATATTTTTATGTGATGAAAAAAAACAACAACACAAGAACTACAGACACTGCCAACTGCACAACGCGGTTTGTCAGAGAGATCACTGTGTGCTGTCCGAGGTAGACTATGTGTGACGTCTTCGTAAGGCGAGGCCCTGTGCATGCCCAGGCGGGTTTAAGACGGGCGGCATTTCCTCTGCCTTCTCAAAACCAACCCAGAATCAAAACCAAAAGCCCAGGGATTTCTCATCTGTAGTTTTTCTTCTTTCTTTGTCTTTTTTTTTTTTTAAACAAGTTTTCACATTGTAAACAAAGCATGTTCTATCTTGTATTGGAGTTTTGCCCTTTTCTTCCACACCTCTGGGGACAGTGCAGGAGCATCAGTGAATGTCAAGAGAATTCCATTGTCACTGATGGCACAGAGCTCCTGCCCTTACAGCCTTGCTGGCAAATCATTAGGAAAAGAGTAAGTTTATTTACAGTATTTCTGCTTTTCCATACCCATTCTAAGGAGAAGTCCATATTCTTCAATTCCCAGCCAGCAACTGCGTCTCTCCCCTCCAATGTCCTCTCCGTGACTTTTATCTCAGAAGCTTCTGGCCAGTGTTTAAAATGTACACTATTTACAAACGAAGTGTCCAAACTCGGTATTCCCAACCGTCCCGTCAGCAGGGGAACCCCGCTGAAGCGCTGTCATGCGCTACGGCTCAGAACTTGAACAAGTTGATAAAGTCCTGGGGCGAGAGCGAAACGGAGCAGCTCTCGGGGTTGTTGGCTGTGCACGGGTGGTCAGTGCCCTGGAAAGGAACAGCAAGGTCAGGGTTGAGTCCTCGGAAACATCTCCCTGGCCTGCAGCACCACACGGCATTGCCCAACCTCAAGACAACATTCCTCCGCCAAGAATGCCATATACTCTGCAAAAACTAAAGAGCTGTTGTTCACTTGTCCACAGAGATAGGAGAATTTGGGGGTGGGTGGGTTGTGGGAAAAAAATAAACCTAAGGAGTGGGGGGGCAGTGAAGGAAATTAAGATCTTTGGAAGTTTCTCTCCCCAGGGACAGACTGCTTTTACTTTCACCTTAGGCTGGAGGTTGCAGTAGTGAAGATTAGGAAAGGATTTGGTGTCCTAACGGTGGCACTCTTGGCTCTTAAGGGCTGGGCTAGGGGAGTGTGGCAGCCACCTCTGAGACACATACCTTCCAGGACAGAATGTGACAGTGTTTGCAAAGCTGTAGGGTGTCTCCATACTGCTCTTTCCGTGGGTAACATCGCACAAGTTTAAAATACATCTTCTTCCAATCCAGCTGTCCTTTGTCTGACAGAATCAATCGCTTGCGGATCTAAATAGCAAATGAGAGTCGTTGCAGGCGAGTTTCAGCAAGAAGAGGGTTTGTGGTTTTCTGTCTCTGAAGGTTCTGCTCCCACCCCCTGTCCCTCTTTTCCATCCCCACCTTGCAATAGCTAGGGGAGAACGGCCAGGATAGAAAGAAGAATCTTCTAATGAACAGTAGCTCTTAACCAGGCTTTGAAAGAAACAGGTGGTTGGTGACATCTTTCTGGTGATCTCTGCTACACTGCATCTGGATAGTCCTTTGAAGTTCAGGTGATCTCAATAAACAACATCAATCTTTCCTTTGCTATAACTTCAGTGAGCATTTCCAGGGACATACAGTCAGTGCTTGGCACAGTGGCTCTATTTTGTATCTAAATATTACAGGCTTCCTGAGCAAAACTTGTTGAAGAGGTTTGGGGGGGATAGACTGAGGCAGCATGAAGAGGGGGGGGAGAGCCTAGAGTTGGTGTCAGAAGGTCCAAATTCAAATTCAAGGCCAGTGTCCTCAACTAGACAACCCCTTCACTAATTTCATACGTCACTTAGCCATCTGTGGTCTCAGTCTCTTGATCTGTTTAAAGTGGGCATCACGATATCTACCTTTCTGTAGATCATTAAAAAATATGAATACAAGTACTTTAGCTATAAAATAGCATAGAAGGGCCCGACCAGGCGGCGATGCAGTAGATAGAGCATCAGACTGGGATGTGGAGGACCCAGGTTCGACACCCCCAAAGTCGTCAGCTTGAGCGCAGGTTCATCTGGTTTGAGCAAGGTTTGCCAGATTGAGCCCAAGGTCGCTGATTTGAGCAAGGGGTCACTCAGTTTGCTGTAGCCCCCGGTCAAGGTGCATATGAGAAAGCAATCAATGAACAACTAAGGAAGCACAACAAAGAATTGATGCTTCTCATCTGTCTCCCTTCCTGTCTGTCTGTCCCTATCTGTCCCTCTTTCTGTCCTCTGTCTCTGTCACACACATACACACACACAGACACACACACAAATAGCATAGAAGGATCAGTTACTTTGTTACAGAAAAGAAGGACTGGTACCAGTTGGGGATTTTTTTTTTTTGAGAAAGCTATAAAATGTGAATAGGTTATAAATGTGTGGGGTTTTTTTCCCCCCATCAAAACCATCTAAAAAACTCAGAACCTCACACATATTATTTAGAAACTCCTTGGACTGTTGTTTTCCAGTCAAACCAGGAGCCCTGGAGGGCAGGCACCCACACTGGGAGCCCGAGAAGATGCCAGGGAAGCCTGAGGGCGGGGCAGAGGAGGGAGGGAAGGGAGGGGTGTCCGCCGGGCCCACCGACCTGCCGCTCGGAGAAGTGGTACAGGCAGAGCCTCTTCCACAGCAGCCGGTCCTCGCTGAGCACGTGCAGGTCGGGGGCCACCTGGCCCAGGCTGACCAGGTCGCGGCCGTCGCTCAGCCGCTGCATGATGTTCAGCTGCAGGCACAGGGGCAGGTCGGTGAAGGTGAGGCCTTTGAAGGCGGGCTGCGGGGAGAAGGGAGCAGGGCTCTGTTAGGTCTGGGGGTAGAGAGCAGCCACTCATCAGGCGACACCCTCCGAGGAGGCGGCAGTCCCCTCTCCCTCCATCTTCAAGCTGGTGTATGGATCAGAGATCAAAAGCAGCAATTCTCCCTGCCCTACGTGCAGACGCAGGACCACGGCTGAGACCACAGGGAACGGCTGAGACCACAGGGAACGGCTGAGACCACAGGGAATGGCCGAAACCACAGGGAACAGCCGAGACCGGCCGGAGCTGAACGGCGCCTGGGAGATTTTCCCGTTTCACAAAGCTGCTAGTCTGACTCTGCGATTCTCCCAGCACCACGTGCTGGATTCTCCTGCTCAGTCCGTTCGCTCAATTATGAGCCTTGCGGCTACCTTCTGGAAGGGCTCCCCGCCCTGCGCGGAACACCCGCCGCCTGTCACCCCAGCATCTAACCTCACTGCTCCCTGGTGACCAGCGGCCTCTCCAAGCGGGTTTTCTCACCGGCACCCAAACACGCTGCCCACAGGGCCACCCCTTGCCCCGTCCCAATGTTACTCTTCCTCAGGTCCAGACAAACCCTCTTCCTCCAAAAGGCTCTTGTGACTCCCTCAGGCCTTATTCTCTGCATCTTCCTGGAATTCCTACGATCTCTCTCAGGTGCTTTTTTCAGCAAGCCCCCTTTTGTTATGCAGTGTAACCCTTTTCCAAAAGGAAGCTGGAAGGGGACATTCCTGCTAGAATGGAAGCGTCAGGGAGGCAGGAAATTTGGTGTTTTTTCTTTTCTGTGTCTCCAGTGTCTAGAGGAGTGTCGAGCAAACAGTAGACACTCAATACATATTTGTGGAATGAATGAAACCCAAATAATAGGTAAACAACAACAACAAAAAGACCTTGCACTGGTGTGTGTGTGTGTGTGTGTGTGCGCGCGCGCGCGCGCACGCACTCGCATGCGTGTGTCCATCTACTTGCACTTTGAAAATGGCATCCAGCCCTGGCCGGTTGGCTCAGTGGTAGAGCGTCGGCCTAGCGTGCGGAGGACCCGGGTTCGATTCCCGGCCAGGGCACACAGGAGAAGCGCCCATTTGCTTCTCCACCCCTCCGCCGCGTTTTCCTCTCTGTCTCTCTCTTCCCCTCCTGCAGCCAAGGCTCCATTGGAGCAAAGATGGCCCGGGCGCTGGGGATGGCTCTGTGGCCTCTGCCTCAGGCGCTAGAGTGGCTCTGGTCGCAATATGGCGACACCCAGGATGGGCAGAGCATCGCCCCCTGGTGGGCAGAGCGTCGCCCCTGGTGGGCGTGCCGGGTGAATCCCGGTCGGGCGCATGCGGGAGTCTGTCTGACTGTCTCTCCCCGTTTCTAGCTTCAGAAAAATGAAAAAAAAAAAAAAATGGCATCCAGAACCCTTTGGCCTAAATGCCACCACCCATAGAGGCATCTCTATTCAAACCTAGGGCACCATGGAACATCTTGAAAACTGTGGATAATACGTTGGTAGTGAATCATGACTTTCTCCGACTATATCCCTGAACTTTTATTTAAAGACTTGATCACATAAATTTTGGTGAGCTCCTGTTAACCACCCCCTCCCCCAGACCTGCATCCTTGAAGCCAGGGTCTAACTTCGTATCCGTTGCAGACCACCCCAGCACAAACAGCTATGGGCTGACACTGGAGGGGTTGCAATGGGCTCATTAGGCAGGCGAGAGACCCAGAAACCGACCCAAATAGTTCTAGAGCAGCCTGTTCAATGCTATCACGGAGGCATGCACAAAGTGTTCTGGGGGCAGCCTGCGCACGGAAGGTCCTAACCTAAGTGTTTGCTGACAGGCCTTGCGCAGCACCTGGACGCCGCTACCTGGACAGTACATCGGCGCCCATCACCTGAGACAGTGGTTCTGGATTCCTGTGTGAGCTTTTGAGTCTGTTACCTCTGGGGGCTCACAGGAAAAAACTACAGAGTGAGAAACCTTTCCTTCGCTCAGGGAAACGTATCCTGGGAATGGGTATTGAGTTCCCTTCTCAAATCTCTAGGGATCTAGACTCTGCGTGAGGCACATCAAAGCAGGGACGCACCAGCTGCCCTGCAGTCGGAGCAACTCCATCCTGTGTCCCCTGCAAAGCAGGACAGGCATGCAAAGGGAAGGTGGGCAGTGGCAGGGGGCCCTGGAAAGGTGGTCTATGGAGAAGAATGGAAGTGGCATGGGAGGGACACGGGATGGACACACAGGACACAGATCTGGGTCCCAGGTCCCCTTGGGAGGTCTGGGTCTCTGTCTCCCCGTGTCCAAAGTGACTAATTCCAACAAGCGAGCCGGAGCAGCGTCAGCCTCCTGACGCATCAGAAGTGTCTATGAGTTGGCAATTTTTACTGCTCAGGCTGCGGGGTTGAACTTTCAATTGTTTGCAAAAGTCAGGGCTTTGCCGGGCTGCAGAAGGCTCTAGACCTATTTGTCATTTATCATCTGCTGCTGATCATATGAGCTAATAAAACTGCCATGAGATTTTCTTTTTGTTCCTAGCACTTCAAAGCATCAACTTTTTTGGTTAAAACTCCCAGGCCAATGATTATATGAACTCCTATTAAAGTCTACTTGGCAGAGTTCATGTTCAGATTTCTAAACCTGAGCTTTTCCAAAATTCTTGCCCGGACCCCTTGCTGAGCCCTTACTCCTGATAAATGGTTAATTGCTTGCGTGCCGCCTTCTTCTTTTGAACATAAATGTTGAAGAGAAAAATAAGTCACTCTTGCTCCTCTGATCAAGCATTTGGCTAAAATCCTTTATATCAGTGGTCCCCAATCCCCGGGCTGTGGACCGGTACCGGTTCGTGGGCCATTTGGTACCCGTCCACAGAGAAAGAATAAATAACTTAACATTATTTCCATTTTATTTATATTTAAGTCTGAATGATGTTTTATTTTTAAAGAATGACCAGATTCCCTCTGTTACACCCGTCTAAGACTCACTCTTGACGCTTGTCTCGGTCACGTGATACATTTATCCGTCCCACCCTAAAGGCCTGTCCGTGAAAATATTTTCTGACATTAAACTGGTCCGTGGCCCAAAAAAGGTTGGGAACCACTGCTTTATATCCACCCTGCCCCCACACGGTTCAAAACACACTGAGCTTCTACTTAATGTCACCCTCCTCCAAACCAGTGTGTTTCATTTTTTTCATCCTTTAGCATATTAATTATTTTGCCAATTAAAAAACTGGCTCCACAGAATTAGAGATGAAATTTTGAGGGAAAACAAGATACTGCTAGAACTTTGGCAACTGGAAAGCAATGACTATAAATGTCACCATAACATTTTCATGTAATAATGTGCTTTTCTTTGGTCCAAGCTGTTAAAAAGTAAGCTTTTTAAATATAGCCCAGACTGAAGTAATTAAGTCTCTCCTCCTCTGCTACATCTTTTTTTCTTTTCCTCTGGAGAGCTGGGCATTTGTAGGGAAAGCTCCTCGGGGCTCTGTGGGTTCCCTGCTCTCAAAATCATGCAGCTCGGAGCCAAGGAGGGTCAGGAAGGAGGGCGCAAGGTTGAGAGAGCATGGAAGAACGGCACGGCCTCTGCAGACAGGTCTGGGTTCGATCCCCACGCTACCTCTGACCAGTGGTGCGCCCCCGGCCAGACTCTTCCTACTCCTCAGCCATTTATAAAATGAGAGGAAAAGCATGACTCGTAGTGTACTGGGCGGAATGGACGAGACACTGTGTGGGAGTCCTCAGCACGGTGCCCAGTCAACATTAGCTGTTATAAGGACTCCTACTTATGACTGATTATTCACCAGATGAGTTCATGTACAGGGTGACGCAAAGGTAGGTTTACAGTTATTCCTATAGAAAATACAATCACGAATAAATGATAATACAAGAATAAACTCTGTGTTTCGGGTACTCACAACTGTAAACCTACTTTTGCCCCACCCCGCACATAAAGGAGTTACAAGAGAGTGTTTGCCCCAGAGTGAGCCCGTAATAATAATAGCAGCTGATGCATTTACAACACTTACTGCACGTCAGACATGGTTCCAATTATTTTCCGTGTATTAACTTCTTAAACCTTATACCACCAGGGCTATGAGATACACAAGACTGCCCTGTCTGCCAAATGGGGAAATTGAGCCATGAAGAGGCTGAATAACCTGTCCCCATCCTGCACCTGGTAAACTGTCGCCATCATCCAGAATGCAGGCAGATATGTTTCCTCTGAACATATTCCTCTGAACTTTGAACAAGTACTTCAGGCAGGCGGGGGAGGAGGGGGAGGAAACTGCCCTTTAATCATTCATGTACTCAACTAAAATGTACTGACTG
Source organism: Saccopteryx bilineata (assembly GCF_036850765.1). Classification (NCBI taxonomy): domain Eukaryota; kingdom Metazoa; phylum Chordata; class Mammalia; order Chiroptera; family Emballonuridae; genus Saccopteryx; species Saccopteryx bilineata. The sequence goes on along the minus strand of NC_089492.1, from coordinate 13,740,149 downwards.
CCTCCTGCTCCGTACCGGGTGGAGGGAGCAGAGCAGGGAACAAGATGCTGACGTCCTTTCTTGGTGGAGTGGATAAACTAGTGGATGGAGACAGGGAAGTGCATCCCCACAGGAGGTAATTTCAGGTGGTGGTAATGACTGCTCTGAGGAGGTCAGATGACAGTAGGCGCAGTAGATTGGATGGTCAGGGGAGGTGACAAGCTTAAAAGGCCCAAGCCAGGACCGAGCTTAGAGAGTGCAGAGAACATCTTGGCCTAGCTGGAGGACTACAAACGGAGTGAAGCGAACTTCAGTGTTTGATGGGTCCTGTGAGGGATTTCTTTGGGTTTAAAAGGTTTGCAAAAAGCTGAATCACTGAATAAATAGTTGGAAGAAAGCTGGATTGAAAAAAATGTTTGGAAACCACTGATGTTGAGAAGACTTTGCCATTTTAGGAATAAGGAGTCCAGGGTTCTGGCCTCAGCTCTGTCCCTAATTGCTGAGTTACTTGGGTAAAGTGACTGGGCTTCTCTGGTCCCACTCCACGAAGAAATAGCAACTACAGTGGCTACCTCCCAAGAGTGTGTGCGGATCAAGTGAAAGAGGCCCTGGGAAGTAAGCCCATGGGAGTGCCTGGGATGTGGGTGGAGGTGGCCCAGGGGTGCTCCCGAGAGGTGGACAGAGGGAACAGCTCTGGCATGTGTGACCCTCCAAATGGGTATCCCAAAGTTGCTGGAGGAAAGATACCTTTGGGATAAAAGGGACTTGCTCATTTATGTCACTGGCTAGGTAATTCTCTTCTGGGCTTAGAAAAAACAGTCAGTGTTAAGTTCCAGCTACGGAGAATGCCAGAGATCAAACAGAATGTGTAAGAGGGTTTTCTGTGAGAGAGAAGCTGCAAATTTGGGTCGCAGATTCCCATTGTCAAACTGTGCCTACATGTGAGATGGAAATGGAATAAACCATTAAAATAAACCAGATACGTTCATAAGAAACTTTCATATTCTCTTATAATAAATAAATAAATAAATGAGATAGCTTTTGAAAGACTACCTGGGCTTCTGGTCTGCATTGTGTATGCGTGTGTGTGTGCGCGTGTGCAGGTGTGTGTGCATGTGTGTGTGCGTATGGCAGCCTAAGTGATCCTAAGGACATCACATAGCTCTGAGTTTAAGAAACTAAGGCACAGAGAGGTTATTAACAGTAATCTCAAGGACACGGCATTTTGAGAACTTCATATTAATACAAGAATTGTTTAATAGAGGTCAAAGAGGTTTTGTTTCATGTTACTTTCTTGAGAGGTGGAGCAGACCCAAATTTTATCAGCGTGGGTCCCAGAACCACTTACAACAGCTGTGGTCAGTGATTAGATAAGTCAGCCAAGTGCTGCTACATGAGCTGCCTAAGTGTGCCTGTCCATTAGTGAGCCTTAAGAGATTACACCAGCGTCTTTCTGACAGGTTTTGTGAGCCTTGGTCCTCCTGCTCACTAGTAAGAGGACAAGAGCTAAGGGCTAAGTTAAAACCTAAAAGAAACTACTGATAGTAGTTAAGTTGGTAACACAGGACCTTTTTTTTGGCTTTGGTTAGAATTGCTCCTGTCTTTTCTTACATGTATGATATATTCACAGTCTTTAATCAAAGCCATCCTTTGTTGTAACTATGGATAAGTAAAACTAGAATTTTAAAAGGTTGGTACCAGTAGCCCTGGCCAGTTGGCTCAGTGGTAGAGCATAGGCCCAGCATGTGGAAGTCCCGGGTTTGATTCACAGTCAGGGCACACAGGAGAAGCCCCATCTTCTTCTCCACTCTTCCCTCTCTCTTTTCTTGCTCTCTCTCTTCCCCTCCTGCAGCCATGGTTCTAATAGAGTGAATTGGCCCCAGCAGCTAAGGATGGTTCCATGGCCTCTACCACAGGCACTAAAAGAATGGCTCCAGTTGCAATGGAGCAATGGCCCCAGATGGGCAGAGCATCGCCCCTAGTGGGCTTGCCGGGTGGATCCCAGTCAGGGAGCGTGTGGGAGTCTGTCTCTGCCTTCCGTCCTCTCGCTAAAATAAATAAAAAAAGGTTGGTACCAGTTCTCCAAGCCACTGCCCTCACAGCTCTATTGTATTCCAGGCAGCTCCCCCAGGCTGCTGACAATGCATGCTTTAAGACGAAAGGGGCAGAGTGGAGAGATCTCCACATCGCACTCAAGATTTCAGCAGCGGAACCACCATCTTCCCGAAGCCAACTTTCTGGTGTTCCCACCACGTTTCATCTTTCACACACTCGGATCCTGTTTGGCCAAGTGTGTCCCACCCTCCCTCTATCAGGAAGCCCCCCTCCAGCACTCCGTCCAGGGCATCAGGGCAGAACAGTGCAGGCTCCTCCATCAGCAGCGTGGAGATCAAGTCCTGACGAGGCTGCCCGGCATCACAGTGGAGGAGCCGACGGAAGCCTTCCCTGCCGAGATGGGCAGGCCGTCCCCGCTTACCCTGGTAATCTGGATGTTGTTCAGCTGCTGCTGCCAGTGTAGAATCGTCTCCATTCGGTACACCCACATGTTAATGTTCCCGACCAGCACGCACTTGCCGACTCTTTGGACTAATGTACATAAGGACGTGTAGAGGGTCTGCAGTAGTTCCCGTATTAGTCTAATGTTTTGCTGGTCTTCAAGGACTTGGGTGGGAAGAAAAAAAAAAAATCACAGTTAGGCGACTGGAACACTCTACCTTGTATAAGTCACCCTTTCTTCTCTGTTCTGCTCCTGTTACCTGGGCACTGCCTCTGGGGATACAGTTCTCTTTCTCGCTGGTGTTGTTTCTCAACTTGGCCAAGCTTCTGCGCTCGAGGTTACGAGGTAGAGTTTCCGTTATCTAGGTCCCTTTTTGTTCTTGTCTCCCTAGTTTTCTACAAAGACTCTTTCTATCTCATTGTCCCCCCAGCGCCACACCAGAGGCTCACCTGACCTGAACGCAGCTGCTTTAGCTTGGCCGTGCTATCCCTTTTAGGTGGTCCGTGGTAGGGGCACGTAGGAGTCAGGAGCTTGGGTTCTAACCCCCGACGGATGACTCTCTGTGCGATAATGGACGAATCGCTCTTTCTCATGGGCCTCAGTTTCCCCATGTGTATAATGAGTCAGTTGATCCAAAAACCTGAGGTTCCTCCTAGCTCAAAGAGTCTATGAATCTGTTTTGCCTTGTACACAGCTCAATTTTCTAGGAATTTGGAATCCAGAGGCTCCAGAGCCACGGAGGGGACCTGTGTTTACACTGAGAAGCCTGAGAGGCTCGTGGCAGGATGATTTCAGTGAAAGGACAGGAGGGTGACGCTCTTACTCTTGGTCATGAACTGGGATCTGGCACTATTGAGATGCACCTGGAGTGATTCATTTCCATCCACTCACATTCCCTTAAATCTAATGACATGTCCACTCTATTGGGAAATCCACCCGTCCGTCCCCACGCCTATAAAAAGGGGTGAGAGAGTGAGAGAGAGCTCACCTTTCAGTACCACTTTTTCCAAAATGTTCATGAAGTTCTTCTGGGCAATGCCACTCAGGGATGTGAGCTGTGACTTTGCTATCAGTTCCAACAGCTGTGGATAAAAATAGAAGTTGCCAGGCTAAGAATACAGAGATATTTTTCTCCTCTAATCTTCGCTTTGAGTCACATGACACCTAGATAGAGACTGCCGGGGAGAGATAAACGGTGGGCGGAGCCACAACGCAAGAAAAAGCAGATGCTCCAAGTGAGAGACAAATGGGGGGTAACTGAAAACCCAGGCATCAGGCTGAATATTTAATTGCTTTTATTCTTTTACATATAAAGAGTTTGGCTGCAGCCAGGGCTAATTTATTCTGCTTGTCCTACTTCACAAGTGGAGCCGATGTACTCTGAAGGGAACAAAACCTCCTGTGACCTGCGTATGTTTGAGTTCCATGTCATCACTCCCATCAGGAATTCTTCTGCCCCCACTTGAACTTCTTCCCCACGGGCACCGGCTGCTCTCAAGGCACCTCCAAGCTCATGGTCAGCATCCCCGCACACTTTCCAAGGAAGTGGCCATTCTCATCCAGATGCCTTTCTCTTATGCAGCATTCAATAAAAATGCCTATTCATTAGACTCCGTCATTGCACTTAACTTTCTGTAGAAAGAGTCCAGTCACTGGTTGAGAGAGAAATTCAAGGACGGGGAGTATATGTTTTTACTAAGGGGCTAGAATCCCTGCAGCTCTAGGTTCATGTTCAAGTCTCTGTTTGACTACTTGTTATCTCTGTGACATCACTGAACTTCTTGGCATTTCGGTTTCTTCATCTGTACTACTAATACTTAAGAGTCCCCAAGGTTGTTGAGAACTTGAAATGAGGGTGAGCACATACAGCACTGAGCACAGTGGCTGGCATTGCTTAGGGGGGAAATAGAGGTGAGTTTGTTCATTGAAGGAATATGTCTCATTCGCACTACCACCAGTTATCACCAAATAAAAATAAATAAAGATAATAACTTAATTTGATCCATCCTCAGTCCAATCTTTCCTCACTTCCATAGTAAAATTCTTTAAAGATGTGGCCAGAATTTTTACTTTTTTTAATTCAAAGATTTGATTATAGGAAACTGAAACTTTAGACTGGATCGACCCATTTAACAGATGAGCAAAGTGAGGCTAAAGCTCACCAACTACTCCACAAGCAGTGAGAGGCCTTGTCAGTCTTTCTCGGCACCCTTCATCATTTCCCAGAGTTATCAAACAAGAAAGGTTGATGTCAAGTGAAATTAATTTTGCCAGAATCCACCAGGCCCCCAAGAAAAACTAAATAGCCTCCAACTTAAAAAGTAAACTAGACTTAGAGACCCAAGAGCTCTGCTTTATTTTAAAGCTTGCCTCTGTGCTCCCAGGAAACTTTCCAAGGGAGTTTTATCCCCTGGCCAGGCCGCAGCCCGACTTTTCTTCAGGTCAGTAAACACTGAGCATAACACTGCGCTGGGTGCTGGAATCAAGGCTGAGGGAACCAGCAAAGTGACACTCTAAAAACCAGGCTGCAGGAGAGAACTGAAACTTTTGGATTAAGGCCCCAAGCGATTCAAAGAACCTCTGCTTCGAAAGCATTTGTTTAGAAATTGGGTCCCCTTGGGAGCCTGTCAAACCATGTGCAGACTTTTAATTTCCTGAGCATAATTTTACTTTAAATTAAACACACACACACACACACACCCAAACCTTTCCCTGCCTGGCCTTTGTATCTCTCACACAGGATGCAAAGATGCTGTCATCTAACTGGCAGGAGGCGGAGAGAAAAGGCTGAGGCTGGTTGGTTCAGATGAGTACTGGTGATGTAGGGGTGGCAATCAGGAGCTGACTGAGAGAGGCAAGAATTCAAAACAGCAGTAGAGGCCACGGCCATGGGTGGTGACCACACTGGACGCCCTCTGCCTGTCTGGCTGAGCTCGATCACCATTCGGCACGTGACAGTCAAAAGAGGAGTGAAAAATGGCACAAAGGAACTGGCCAAACCTTTCTTTATCTCCAGGACCAACAGCAGGATTTAGAAGGCCAAGCCGATGGTCTATTAATACCCGGAGCCTCACATGTCCAGCGCAAAGCTAGATGAAAGAAAACGAAGCTTCGGTTGCTCTTGGAAGGGCAGTTGGCTGTTGTACTGTGACTCATCAGGGGGTGGGAGGTGGGTCATGGGGATGAGAGGAGGAAGGGAAAGGCTGAAACCCATCCAAAACCCAGATTCCATGTGACTACCATCTCATGAGGCTGTCACTTTTAATCTTGTCTAAAAATGCACCAATCACAAGGACAAGAATGCTCTCAGGGCTATGACTATGCATTTGAGGGAAAAGAAAAAACCCTTGGGTCTGACCGAGATGATCTCTAAGGAGAAGGAGGAATACAGCAGCAAACGCTGGTTCCCTGACAGTGGAATGACACGTTAACTACCCTGTGTTGAATCCTATCTCAGGAGGAAGTCCCTCTTTTCACCTCCAGGGCAGCTGTGTCAGGAGGAGACCTAGATTCTCCAGCCCGGTGACCTTTACAACTGTCCTGCATTTAGCAAGTATATATTTGAGTGGCCACCCTGTCCTAGCCTTGTGGTAGGTGACAAGGATATGTGGATACAGACACATGATCCTTAGCTCATAGCGTTTACGTCTGGTCTGTGATGCAAGTCATTTAACCTCCCCCAACCCCAGTTTCTTTGTTCTAAAATAGAATTAAAAGGACTACTTATATCACAGGGTGGTTATATGAATCAAATGAGATAAATATGTAGAAACCCACTGTAAAAATAAAATAGAAGGCAGTATTATTATTATTATTATAAGGATTTCTTTCTTTCCCTTCTTTTAGTGTAGTTTCAAGTTTATATCAGGGTTAGCAAACTTTCTTTCTGTAAAGGACCAGTTCATAAATATTATAGTCCTTTTGGACCATATGGTCTCTGTTGCAACTATTCAATTCTGCCATTCTAGTGCAAAACGCAGCATTAGACTATATGTAAATGAATAGGTGTGGCTGTGTTCCAAGAAAACTTTATTTACAAAAACAGGTGGGGGGGGGCCATAATTGGCCCCTGTGTCCTAGTTTGCCAACTTCTGCTGTGTATATCATAGAGTTCAAGAGTGAGGGCTACAGAGCCAAACTGCCTGCCTCAGTTTCTCCATCTGCAAAACATGCATCATAATATTACCTATTTCAGAGTTGCTGTGAAGATTAAATGTGTTCATAAAGCACTCATAACATAGCCTGGTACCAAGAATATACTCAGTAAATGGTTATTATTAGTTTTCACCATAGTACAGAGAGTATAACCAGATAAAATTACTGCTCGAGAGTGCGTAGTGACTTAGGGTAAAATATAGCTGGTTTAAAGACTTTTAGAACCCTTGTATTTCAATTTTATGTATTGTCAACCAAATGCTTTCAAATTTTAACATTCCTTTCTGTCATTTTTATTACACTTGTGATACATTTAATAGCTCCCTATCTGTTGATAAAAGTTAATGTTGATACATTTCATGACTTATATAGGTGCCTCTACCATGAAGTCTTATTTTGCTAATACTAATGGTATTTATTACATGACAATAACTATGCTAAGCACTTTGTATGTGTAGAATTGTTTCGTCTCCAATAGCAACCCAGAGGGGGTGGGTTCTCAATTTGACAGAAGAGACTACTGCAGCTCAGAAAAGTTAAGTAACTCACCTAAGACATACCAGCAGTAGTAAGCAGTGGAGTCATAACTTCAGACCCGGTATGTCTAACAGAACACATACCGAGTCTTGATAGCTTCAAAACTTCAGTTTTTCAAGGCCAAATAAATTTGCATCTAGGGCCAAACTTTGCTCTAAAAATAGTAGCAATGCCATGTATTATTATGTTCTGGGAAACAGTTTGGAAGTTTTGTATCCATATTACCTTGTGACAGGTAATCAGCTTTTAACATTAAGGGATAACTAATATACTTAACAACAATTTTAAGGTAAGGCAGTTGGCTTGGGGACACCGTTCAGGTCTCTTTTCCATGTCAGCATAATGCTATAGGCCCAGGACCAACCGGTAAGTAGTACTGTATGAAACTTGTGATGAAAAGGACAAAATTTATTAATTTTTATTTCTGTGTCAAGAGAGCTGTGTGCCTGGGACAGAAGAACTGTTTCTAGCAATTTGGGTACCGAGATGGCTTTGCCAATTGATTCTTTGCCCCAGCCACAAGAAAAAAAGAGGCCAGAGGGAAAATGTCTTGTTTGGAAGTGGCTGTTTTCCGCTGGGCAAATTTTAGACCAGGTGCCAGTAATTTGTGGCTGTGTTTAAGGAGAGGCAGGAGGGGGACGGGGGAGGAGCAGGGGGGTCTGGGCTCCTCCTGAACTCAGTGGTGTCATCACCATGTGGGCAGTCAGGGTATGTAGCCTGATTTGCAGTGACTGGTCAGGCAGTAACAGGAACGGTTGGTTCTGAGCTACCAGAGGAAGGGATGGCGGTCACTGCATACCGAAACCACATCCTGCCCCTCAGCTTTGGCTCATGCTCATTTTGGACACATTGAGTAGGAGAGAAAAATACGGTTGCGGGTAACATGGTCTAGCAAATCTCAGAGTGGATATTGACCACAGTTTGAAGATGAACGGGCAGAAAAGAGATCTCCCTCCCATCTCACTTAACCCACAGAACAAGCCGGTTTCCTATCTTTTCTTCCCTTCAGTTCATCTTTAACAAGTAAATCAGCTCCTGTCACTTCTCCGCTTGAAACCTTCAAGTGGCTTCCCTTTGTACTTTGAAAAAATCCGACTTCCTTACCCTGAATGAAACGGTCGTCCCTTCTCCAGCCTCACCCTGCACACTGCTTCCCCGGCTCATTGTGCTCTGGCCATGCAGCCTGCCGCTGTTTCCCTGAACAGGCTCAGCTTACTCCGCCTCCCAGCCACGTCTTCACAAGCTTGCCTTGTCTCTCCAAGCTTGCTCCACTCCTGGTCTCGGTTCAGATGTCGCCTGCTCAGAGAGACCTTCCCCCACCGTTCTATATGGAAACCTCCCAGTCGCCATCTCTGTCTTACCATGGTTTCATTGTTCCTCATTGTTCCATTTATATGTGTCTGAAATGATCTTGTTTACTCACTTGCTAACTGTTTAAGTGGGCTATGAACCTCAAGACAGCAGGGCTTGTTTTCTTTATCCCTCTGCCCCAACCTGCCACATCCAACCAATAATTGTTTGTTAATACATTAGTTTAGAAACAAGGGATGTGATCGGTGGAAGGGAACTGAGAAACAACATACCCAAATTCCTTCTGCGGTAGAGGAAGAGGCTTCTCACTATGGTCAAATAACAGTCAAGCTCAGTGGTACACAGTCTGAATTGTCAGGCTGGTATCCCGTATGGGGCCTGGTCCCAGACTGATGCCCCAGCAGTAACTTACTTACAATGCAAACATATCGCAGATACTTCCCAGGAGGGCAAGCAGCTGAGATTGAGAGGGACACTACAGAAAGGGGGCTTTCGCAGCATCCACACAATGGCAGCTGTCCTACCTGTTAGTTTAAACTGAAACCACACCAATGTCAACCACCAGGCTATTGCCCAAGAATACTCTATTTGGCATAGAATATTAAGAACATAATTTACCCCTCAACCCCTCCATCTCCTGTGACAGTGTGCTCTGCGGTCTGTATTCTATGTCTGATTAGAAAACACGCCACAGGATTATCAAAGGTAGAAAAGAAGCTTCGAGAAAGCAACTGCCATTTCTCACATGCTCAGTACCCAGGCCGGGTGCCCGCAGGAAGGTGATGTCTCCCGCGATGAACCCTCGGTTACATCGGGCAGTGCCTCCGCCTGCACTGCGTGCTCTGTACTTACGGGACCCTTATTTATTCAATGGATAAATACAATTTAAAACAAATGAAAAACCTGGAAAGCTTTGTCCTGACTTTGAGCTTGAACACTGACAGGTTGTTCAAGAGGGAAAATTTCAGCGACATTAATAATCTTCAGGCATGTCAAGGCTGGGTAAATATTATTTGCAAGTGAAACATCTCTCTAACTGAGGGCGTCAAGATCCTAAGAAGGAGGGCCAAGTTTACACGAATTAACTGTATTCGCAGCCGAGAGAAACTTGCCTCTGTCTTCCATCCACCCCAGAAACCTCTGAACTTGCGATGGTGCCCTGCTCTCCGTTGCATCAGTCTGAGCAGCTCCCTTTGACTCAATGATCTTGCTTAAATGGGGCTCCCCGTCTACTCCGGCACTTCCCTCTCCTCTGGGAGTCCGTGAGGCTGGATGTCACATGGCCCTCAGCCCCTGGCTCGCTGGCACTCCCTGCCACTTCCATTCTTTCCCACCTCGGGTTTCTCTTCAGGGCGTTTGTCCCTGCAAAGCCCTTCTCGTCCCACCACCGCCACCGAGCCCAATGCTGGTCGTCCTTCAAAGAGGAAGACACTCCGACTCGACCTCTTCTAAGAGGCTGTCTCCAGGGCTCCTCCTCCACCCTCCAATCAGGACCAAACTCAAACTGCGAGTCCAGTAGCCACACCTTGTCCCCCCAGTGTAGCCCAGAAGCTCCTGACAAGCAGGGACAAGGTCTGACATGACTCTCAACTGGCTCTGGTGACATTCGGTATACGGTATGGCTTTAATACAGAAATATCAGTTTAGGGAGTCAAGAGCTCACCTTTGACCCAGTGGCCTTCGAGATGGGATGGTAAAGAAAATCATAAAAAAGTCGATTTCTGTATTTTATTTCATCTTTCATTTCCATTTCTGAGTGTTTCCTCTGCCTGTACTTAGGACCCTAAAGATAATAGTAGCAACGACAACGGATAGTCACTGAGTGCTCACCACGGACCAGACACTGTTTGAAACCAGTTTATGTGTTGATATTCAGTTTAATTGTCACAGCAACAGAATGGTGGATACTGTTACTGGCCCCTTTTAAAGGTATGTGATTCACAAATGAACTTATGAATACACATACACTGACAGCACGTTTTCATTATATATTTACTGTTAGGAGTCTGTGGTCAAAATCACCACTATCTGCTCTCTCAGCCTTCCCCTGCTACTCTGGGTGGCCCCACTTCTGTGGGGACCTCCTCTTGTGCCGATTCCATTACTCCTGTGGCTGTGTGGGCACCCTTCACTTCTTCAGGTAGTCCCCCACTTCTGTGGTCATTCCCTCGCACTTGTGAGTATCCCCACTCCTGTAGGTGCCTTGACATTACAGGACCTGCTTCTCCAAATGCTTATTATGACTGAGAAGGTGAGGAATTCTGAGAGATGCAGATTTTCTCCTCTAAAACCACGAGCAGCCTAGTCAGCGTTCAATGGCGGACCTGCCCTGCCCCCTCCCTGTCTGTGCCCTGCGGGGGGGGGGGTTTCTCACACTTCCCTCCCATTTCTGTGAGCCATGTTCAATGGGCTCGGGGCTCTGCTCTCTGCTGTTTTGCTCTTGAGGTGGCTGGCCACCTTCCCTTCCTCCCAGCTTCCCTTCCTCCCAGCTTCTCAGCCCCAGTGGAAAAAAGATACCACCGGTTTTAGGATCCAAGTGGCAGAGGCCGCCCTCCATTAAAGGAAGGCCACCGAGTGTGTGCGGCACCAAATTAATCCAAGGTCACTGTGGCAGAGGGGCCAGGCTCCTGCACATCACAACCCACCGGGGGCTTGGCACAGCGCGCCTGCCCTTAATTGAAGGCATTGGGTTTGCATTTGAGTCATCGTGCCCTATTTCAGCCTCTGTTGGCCAAACCGCCAGTCAACTTAAACTGAAACATGTTTTTGGAAACAACTTTTAGGGGTGGTAGGAATGCATAACTTGCTGGAAACGTTCAAACGGACTTAGAGTGGTAATGCAGAAAAATAAAAATAAATGTGCCTCGGTTTAGGTTGTGAAGTTCCTTGCTGCAAAGAGAGTGTGGTTGCACACTTTTGTTTGTCCTTCACGATCTGCCATCAGTGGGGGTCAGTTCATCCCAGTCAGGAAACTGGGACGCAGGGTTCTCCGGGCCCTTCCTGGTCTGAACTTGGCATCTACAGTTAGTATCTAGGCGGCAGCATTCTCATTCCACCGAGAGCTGGGAGGACCGGGGCGGGCCCTGCCGCCGAAGCCCTGAAACCCTCTCTTACGCGCCTGCTTTCAGTGCCTGTTTAAAAACAGCGTGCAAAATCTAACATTTGGGCTCCCAAGTAGCTTCCAAGCTGCTCTGCAAACTTGAAAATGCACTGGGCTCACCATCTCCATAGCAACGCCTGGGCACCACTTCAGCGAATTCCGTCACCGTATTGGTGGTTTCCGTAGTCTAGCTTTGCAGGTGATTCTAATGCGCAGCCATCACATTAGAATCACCTGGGGACCACTGGGCCACAGCAGGCGCATCTCACCGTGAGCCCTGTGTGGTCTCTGAAACCCTCCCCGTGTCCTGGAGACTCTGCTGGCCTCTCTGTGCCCTGGATGAGTCAGTCAGCACTTCCCTCCTGTGGTTACAAGTTCGAGCCCCCCCCCCACGGCCCGCCCCCCCGGAATGCTTTCCAGCTCCACAGGGGAATTTCCAAAACGTGTTGGTCTTGAGGCATAGTGTAAACAAATCTTTTGAAATGACCATTCATAAATGAATAAGTTGCTGCTTTTAAAGATTTCAAATAATCTTTAAAAGCCACAGTTAAAACCATACGTAAGCCATTGGGGGTGTGTAGGGAAGGAGGCAGTGGTAACAAGAGTAGCCTGGGGCCCATTCAGGTGCAAATGCTGTATCAAACCTCGGCAATTTATATTCAAAATGTTTGTGCTTACTGATAAAGCTGATTAACATTATGAGAATGAGTGGTGGCTGTCTCTTTTTCTGGACATGACAGCCAGCACGAACACAACAGGTATTTTAAAAGATGGACTTTGCCTTTAAAGAGATTAGAGAAAAAAAATCAGAAGACCTTCAAAGTTGGTTCAGCTTCTTACGGAACCAGGGAATCGCTGTAACATGAAGAAACCAGCAGGTCAGAGCAGTGCGAGGGTCTAAGCGTCCTGGCAAGCGCCTCTGCAGAGTTGGTTTAAGGATAAGGAGACTATATGAGAAGTGTATTGAGTTCCTCGGAAGAAAAGCCTCAGAATGCGGTGCCTGTCATTAAAATGTTTTAAGCTCTTCATAAAAATAACATATGATTTCTCAAATTACAGAGGGCTCTCACAGTGAAGGGGAAAAAAAGATTGTTCTTTCCAAAACAGAAATCTTTTTCCACTACTTCTGAACCCAACAGCTCTGACAGCATGCAGCAGCCTCTCTAACTTCAAGGCCATTTAAGAGAACGTGCTCACGGTGCAGCGTGCCATCGGACACCCTCAGACCCACCGTCTCCGTGCCGAGTCTTAACCAGCGGCGAGATTTCCCGGCTAATTATTTACATTATTACCTAAATTAAAACGGTACGTTAGGGAGAAATCAATGATCCTTTTGGTAAGCAGGTGATAATAAATATATATATCAGTAGCTGACTTTGCATAATAGCCTGGTCTGCAGAGTATTTCCATATATAAAATATGACTGAGTTTCAGAGCTGCCAAAGTCCTTCTTACAGGCGGAGACTGAGTCTCGGAGAGGCTGAGACAGTGAAGGTGGTGGAGCTGGGACCTGACCCCGGGCCATTTCACTTGCAATCCTCCGCTTGCACAGAACTCACTGTAGCAGTGAGGAGTGTGGGCTCTACGACTGCCCGGGTTTCAGATGCTCATTTTGTACTGACGTAGCTTCACGACCCCGGACAAGCCAAGCCGTTTCATCCTGCTGTGCATCTCCATTTGTTTACACAGACGTCACAGAAGTACCCGCACGCTGCAGCGTTCCTGACGGCCGACGGAGGGCAGCGCACAGGATTGCACGAAATAGATTGTCACTAGTATCGTCCTTGCTCCTTTCTTTCACTTGATCTCTTGTGAAAGGAGTAACAGGTGGGAAGGAGAACCATCTAAAAACTGTCCATGCCGCTGACCACTTTGTAATCAAGACGCCAGATCTGGGTGTCTGGCTCTCACACCTAGAGGATGGAAACTATTCATATTCTTAGCAACAGTGTCCAGATCTTCCTGGGCCTGTCTCCAAATAGCCTGGACTGGGCTGCAGGCTGCAGTGACCTGCCTGAGGTGGCAGAGTCACACAGAGTGACACGAACATTTCATCAAGACGGTCTCATATTTTCAACCCTTCTGGATTGGAATAAAGGGTGGACAGATCTGCTCATGTGGTCAGAGGCTCAGCTTAGAGCCTCTAACGCAGAAGGAGGGCCGGGTTCTCCTCAGGACACTTGGGACGGCAGCCTTGCATCTGCCCAGATGACAGGTGAATGATCCAGGCCTCAAGGGGGCCTGAATGTCATCGCTCTGGCCGAGGCTTTGCAATCATCTGACTCAATGACAAGGCACGGAGAAGCACAACAACCCGGGAAGAAGAAAATAAAACCCAAACCGACCAACACCCACTCGGGGAAAATTCTGTCCTACTTCTGAGCCTAAAACCCGAAGAGCTGCTCTCCCTACCTAGACTGAGCCACTGACGAAAACGCACAACGTTTCTGAGCCTAAAACCCGAAGAGCTGCTCTCCCTACCTAGACTGAGCCACTGACGAAAACGCACAACGTTTCTGAGCCTAAAACCCGAAGAGCTGCTCTCCCTACCTAGACTGAGCCACTGACGAAAACGCACAACGTTTCTGAGCCTAAAACCCGAAGAGCTGCTCTCCCTACCTAGACTGAGCCACTGACGAAAACGCATAACGTTTCTGAGCCTAAAACCCGAAGAGCTGCTCTCCCTACCTAGACTGAGCCACTGACGAAAACGCACAACGTTTCTGAGCCTAAAACCCGAAGAGCTGCTCTCCCTACCTAGACTGAGCCACTGACGAAAACGCACAACGTTTCTGAGCCTAAAACCCGAAGAGCTGCTCTCCCTACCTAGACTGAGCCACTGACAAAAACGCACGTTTCTGAGGGGGAAAAACAAGAATAAACCAGTGAAGAAGAACTCCTGACGTGAAGGCCATGTTTAGATTTGCTTTACTATCCTCATCATTGACGTTTTGCTAAAGCTCATTAAAAACAAAGGGAAAGCCACTGACCCAAACAGGCAGTTTCAAGCTTCAGGTAAACACAGGACTGAACAGTGTTACGTGGGGGTGGAGATGGAAGGGAGCCATGAAAGAAGCGCTGAGGTGCTCTGAACTCATCCAACGCTGTGCTCTGAACCCAGAATGCCTTTGGGGTTCCCTAGCCGCTGCAGTAGAACAAGAAATTGGACAGCAAGAACAATCAGAGGTTTGTAAAACAAGTCAAGGTGCTTTTATGGCTTGCTTGCTGCTGAATTCTCTCTCGCTAATGTTGCAGCCAGAGCCACGCTGGCTACAATGTGCTCCCCTTTATTGGTGGAAGCTGGGTGCGACCCACTTGAAGTGTCCCAGGGCCAATCTCAGGCGCATCCTAACATCCACAGAAGAACCTGAAGTCTGTTGGGGGAAGGGGAAGTTGAGGAGTCCATTTTCTGCTTTCTTCAAAGTTCCCAGAGTCCTAAAAAATTACTCCTTTGGGGAGTATTTTTGGGAAGTATCTAGACAACCTCAAAAGACAATTCAACTGGAGAGACAGGCTGGATAAGCCTTTGGGTTCTTGAGACTTACCCGGACGACGTAGTTAAATCTCCTGGAATCCAGAATGGCAGTTGAGAAGTCCAGCCTGTTGAAAGCTTCACCCAACGTGCAGTAACCATGGCGCTGAACATAAGAAAGGGTGCAGCAGTTACTCCAGAACTGTCCTGAGCAAGCCAGGTGCCTGTCTTAGGTGACCATGATCATATGCTCGTTTCTGGTGCCTTGACATGCTTTGTCTGGGAACCCCATGAGAGCCACAAATATGGGGGCAGTGGAGCTGGCAGCTGCTCTTAGTGAGTCAGTGACTCACATGCTGCACACCCTCTTTGTGACTTGCACGATTTGGGCCCTTGCTGTCTGCATGCAGTAGCCGGGGAAACTCATGTGGAGTTGCTCATCAAGGGAAGGTCGGGAGCTGGATGTGTGATGTGTGAGATGAGGGCGGTAGGTCATTGTCACGGACTCCTGGAGGGAGCATCAAACCTGCCCACCTGCTCCGCTGGCTACCCCACCTCGCCTCCCTCATGCTTTCCTTGAATGGTTATCAGGAGCGTTTTTAAAGCTTCACGAAGAAGCCAAAGGAGTTTTGATCTTTGAACTATGAGCCCACAAGGAACTGGGAGTAGAGGGCAGTGACGCATGGTCCCAGCTCGGTTCCGAGTCTGGTGGACTCAGGTGCCTCACTGGCCCCCTCAGCCTCAAATCACAGAGGGAACTAGATGTTTCCAAGGTCCCTGACAGTGCCTGAAATTCTATCATTCTCTCCTGCTTCCTTGTATCCTAGTTGTCTGAGCAAATGCCTGTGCAGGGAGCAAATACACACAGGAGGGTTTTATAAAGTGCCACACAAATGTAGCTATTACAGTGTCCTGTCCCCTGCTCCATCCAGCTCAGCGCCTCACACGGGGCAGGCAAAACTGCTGCTATATTTAGTGACTGGCTTCTCCAGGGCTAAAGCTTAACTGAGTTGAAGTCTAAAGAGTTCTTGGAACAAAAAGGAGCCGCTGTCATGAGGCAAAGGCCAGGGCTTCATAATAATACATTTGAGCTGGGCATCTTTACATACAGTATCTTACTGAGTGACTGGGGGTCCACCTAGTGATTGCTTCTTTCTCTCTCTCTCTCTCTCAAGCCCCAAACTCTGATGGTTGGCCAGTTAGTGGGCTACTCATCACCACCCAAGAGGACAGTCATGATTTGAAATAACATTGTTGCCAATTACAACCCCTCCACTCTGTCAGGTGAAGGCTTTTTTTATAAAGCTAAGCATACTCTGTAATAAACAGATGGTGCTCACCTCTTTAGTACTTCCTTTGTGAACATAGATCCATTTTTCTTGGTGAAAATCTACAGAGACAGAAAGAAAAAATACCCAGCTTTAACATGCTCAAGATTTTAAACTTGTTTCTTTTTCATTTACTCCAAAGTGGAAAAAGTTTCAACCAACCTCTCACCCTAAAAACCAAAAACCATAAAACATTCTACTGACAATCTAAGAGGATGCAAATGTCTAATTTCTGCAGCATATAAATCCTGGAGGTACAATTTACTTTGTCTGAAGGCACTCCAAATCTCTGATACACAGATTTAGTATCTCACAGCTCTAAATTAAAAAAAACAAAAACACAACCCAAGTACAAGCTTGTTTTATATGGCAAGTCTACAACTTACACAAAGCCATAAAAAGTAGAAATGAACAGATAACATGAAGCGACCTTGCAGTACAGGTGGATTAAACTGCAGATCTGTAATTCTCGCTTATTAACAGAACTTTCTACTCTCTGTTAATGCGCACATACAGCATCTAAAGTGTTCCTAGTATTTATACAAGGAAAGATGGGAAACAAGTCTATTTTCAAAGCCTCAAAACAGTTCGGAATAAAAGCACATGCTGGAATTGATTCAGCTGACCATATCGCTGTATAAATAATTAAATTGACTATGTCAACTCTAAGTGACAAGCAGGGAAAAAAACAGCCCAACTAGCGACTGACTTACAAACAAGCCTATAAGAATGCATTAACTTTGTCAGGTTTCTGTGTGCAGGGATCCCAGTGTCCTCAGTCAGTGACACAGTAAACATCAAGCAGACGTCCAACATGCCAGGTGTTAGTATTTCCAATTCGCGCCCCCCCCCCCGCCCCCCGAAATAACCAATCATAACGATCTTTGAACAGCTTTCTTCTTAAGTTCAAAACAAAGGGCTTACACTGAGTTTTGGTTTTGCTGTTCAGCATGTCCTTCTTTCTCTTCTTGGCTGCAACATCATAGTTCAGGCTGTTGAAAAGATTCTCCTTATTGTATACTTCCTTGTTGCAATAACTAGGAAAAACGAGACAAGAGGAGACGTACTGGAACCGCTCTACTTGAACATGAGCCGTTTCTCTAAATAACTTACTGGGTTATAAAACACGGAACATACACGCTTCTCAAACACAACAATACAAATCTCTCAAAAGGAGTCTAGCCAGGCACGGACTTCCACCTCTTAGGATCAGATACTGTCGCATCTCTGTGGAAGGCGGGGACGGGGGCTTCTGCTTCTTTTGAATTCCCAACAGTGCCTGCCATTGTATCTGACACACAGTTTACAATATTACTTTAAGCAAAAGAGATGAATGGAGGGAGTGAGAGAGGGGCCATTACTGGTATCCCTGTAACACACAATGCCCTCATTTTGCAAAAGCACCCGCCCCAAGCTGCTTTTAAAAAAAGATATAATTCACCTACCATACAATTCTCCTATTTAAAGTGTACCCAAGCTGCTGTGAACTAGCAGGCCCCTATCAGGCCTTTAAAACGTGATTAACACATTAACAAAACTCGGACTCGCAAACTCTATTTCTGGGAGATGTCTTGTGAACCGAGTTAGTTTTCATGTAATGTTTGGTTTTCAGGTAATGGACTAACACGAGGCATCGTGTCACCAAGTGAAGACCTTGGGTCCTGAAGGAAACAAGTTGAGTTCAGAATTCCTAAGTTTACAAGGGTTGAAAAGACAGCACTGCCCTGGGTGGATTTTCCCCTCACAGCTGAGCTATCACGGGGGACTGAATGAGGTCTAGCCTACTATACAATGTCATTTCAAAGTCAGTCTCTGCCGAGTGTCCATGGCAGGAATGCGGGAGAAGTACTGAGGCAGGAGGAGAACGCAGGTTCCCCACTCTCCCAGCTTCCACGGGGGTATTTGTGTATAGGTAAGGCAGGTTTTAGAATGCCAGCTGGTAAAACATAAACTAGACTTTAAAAAAATGATATCACCCATGTATTGGAATCCTTTAATTTTCTGAGTTTCCTGCTGAATTTAAAATGTGATTGGATATATATCTTTTTTGGACATATACCTATTGGGTAAAATCAGATACACCCGTATTTCCCCAATCCATGGACGTTGTATAAATAAATGGTAGTAAAAAGGAGGGTTTGAAGCAAGTTCCAGTGCCCTGTTGCTACAATAGTCTCTCAAGTGAGCACTTCAATAAGTGTAATAAGCAACTTGCTAAGATGCTCGCACGTGACATCACCAAGAGTATACTCAGTGTTTCTAGTCCCATGGGAATAAACTTGACAGATAACCAGTCATTTGTTAATCTTCCCTTGTACGGCCCTGCTTAATACCACTTCCTGAGCTCCCTAACATCTTTAGTCTTCTCCTTTTCATTCAGGGAGGCAGCATATTTTTAGGTTTCAGAAAGATTACTGCAGACATGTCTTCCCATAGAGGTACTTCTTCAGCCAGCCAAGCGGGGGTGTTTTGGGGGCAGGCTTTGTGTCATCCAGGAGTGTGTGTCTGTCCACTTGCACAACGATAGGGGTCCAAAAGCACCAACCAGGCAGTTGTGGGCTCCAAAGCCAGCAGCAGAAGAGGGGAGAACAAAAGGAGGGCAGGACCCTAAGTCCTTAAAGCTAACGTAAGAGATTTCAATCAAAGTTGAGGAGAAGGGTAAAAAAATGGAAGTCACTTGACTGATCTATGGTGTACTATGGCTGAGAACAACTTTAGAAAGCTATTAGGACATTTTGTGTGCAAAAATACCACACAGAGGCTGATGTTTAAAGAAAACACAGACACACACACACACACACAAAGAACAAAAATCTATAGCCTAAATTCCTCATATAAAGCTGTCTTGTTCTCAATCAAACATGTAAGGTGCAGCAGAAAACTTCAGGGCCTGGGCCATAGATTGTGACCCTTCCTTAGAGATTTTAAATATTTATATTTCACCTTATTCTTTTCTTATTGAAAACACTCCTCAAAAAACAAAAAACCACACAACTGAGTCCTTGCTTTCCTCACAGAAACGACAAGAACCTGCTCTAGGCCTGACCGAGTCATCCGAAGCTAGCTGCAGAAGAATGTGACATTACTGATGACACTCTCGCGCTGCAGAGTGTAGGAAAGCTTTCCCCAAAGGGAAACCTGGCGCTCTTCGCTGTGTTATCAGGTTTTGGACCCCAGGGGTAGGGCCTGGAACAGAGGGTTATGGAGTTTATGTAGGCGGCTTATGTTTTCTTTTAAGCAATAATCTATTCAGTTAGAGGCTATTTTGAGAGTTCAATTATGTCCATTTCCAAGGAAATGTGAATCCAATGGAAAATGACAACAGAAATTATTTTTTTTTATTTTAAGAACAAAAGCCACCACTATTTGGGAACCCGCTACCTACATTTATTTACTTATTTATAAAAAGCAAAACCATTTAAAGAGGTTGCTTTCTTCATGAAATCCAATCACAGCGAGCCAGTTGCTGTTTTGTAGTCACTTCTTACTAATGTTGATTGTTATGGGCACAGGCCTAGACTAAGGAAAAAGGCCCCTCCCAGCCCTATAAGACACCCATTCTAAGATACTTGAAGACAACTTTAGAAAAGATGGAAAGATTTCAAAGGAAGACCATATTGACAGCAGAGGTAAAGGGAGGGAGGGACAAATAAATGAACAAAGTCCCATTTTTCATTTCATTTGCAGTAACAGGGCATTGAAGAAAGCAGTGACTGTCCCAAGGGCTCAGTTGTATTTTAAGGGCAGTGAGATTTCTATGCTAATTTTCCCCATCACATACCCAAATTTTCAAACGGGTATGGCTAATACCCGGATTGCTTGGTAGAACAACTGCTTAGTGTATAAAGCTCTTACTTAGAACAGTGCCTTCCTTGCTCACAGTAAACACTAATAAAAACGTGAACTATTATTTTTATTTTCTGATGCCTTACTCATCCAGGGCACCGAGGTGAGTTTCCTGCTTCCTGGTTTGGCCTCAGCTATGTTGGAAAGCAACATTCAACTTTTCAGCCGCTGGACTGGAGGCTTGCAGAAGGGTGGCTGAGGCTCAGGTAGCTGAGATTACTCACCTTGGGGTGGGGTGGGGTGGGTGCAGGGAGGGGGGGTTGTTGGTGAGAAAGGCTGTCTCAGGTGCCTCAAACACCACTTCCTTGAAGCATTCCTGGATCACCCCAACTCATTCTGAGCTCTTTCCTTGAATTTTAAATCTGTCCCACCAAATTTAACACTTGTCATTCCTTCTCTGTCTCATGTAGTTTCAACTTTTTGAGAAGGGGACCTGCTCTAAGTTTATCGGAAATCCTCCATTTTGGGGCACTGAGCTGCAATGGGCTTTGTCACATTAACCACTGGAGGAGGACAGGGCCCAGGGTCCCAGAGAGAGTGGCCAGCAGAGTCCAGAGAAGGTGTGCTGGACAGATAAGCTGTGGTCACCCTCCACACTAGCCCCCTGGCTGAACACTCCAGCTGCACCCTTCATCCCTGACTCGAGTTGGGGCAGCTCACAGAATGGTACGTGGAATTAGAGACCGTGCCATGTCTCTGTAGTCCTCTGTTTCACATCCCCTCCCTCTCCTTTTTTGAAAGGGCCTGCCTTTTGTTTTCTCCTAACAGGAGAGGCATTCAACTTCACCTGTGTAGGCAGGCACTCAGCCCAAACCTGACATCACAGTGAAACATCACCAAGACTGAAAACTGAGGATATTTGAGACTACAAACCCAGGTCTCAAAAGGCCAACTGCTTTGAAGAATTGGCAGACTTCTCATGCTAAGTAAGGAAGGGATTGTTTACAATTGCTGGGGGAAAAAAAAACACAGGACTCCACAAACAAACAGCCAGCTGCTTTGCTAGGAGCTACCAAATGATTCCTAAACTATGACTCATCAAAGAACCACAGGCTGTCGGTTGGTCGCTACATTGATCACCATGTGTGATAATGATGGTGAGTGGGACGGCTCAACCTCAGAAGGCAGGAAATGGGAGGAAGGAAAGGAGACTTGTGAAGGGGACAGGGAGGTGAGGAGCTGTGGATCTCAGTCTAGGCTAAACTTCTGTGCTACGTTAAAACCGTCTTTAGGACTGTCATACAGTGGAGAGAGAGGCACCACTTCTAACTCTGAAAGGAGAGTGATGCCATCTTATTTACCAGAGCAGGTACAGTGGGAATATTTCTACAAACCAGAGGCCCTGTATTTTGACTCCGCTCCTGCTAAACCCCAGTCTGCTTCCCACTGAGGGGCGTCGTACAATTATCTGCGGGTGAGTCACTGCTGCTCAGCCCAGTAGATCAGTGCTGTGCCTCTCTAGAGAGGACCTGAACTGTTAGATAGAAATTAAGCACCAAAATATTAGATCATCGTTCCTTAGGAATGAGGAAGAAGGAAGAAAGCTCTACTGTACTAGGACAGAACCACTTAGGCATAATTGGTCACTTGAGTTCCCAAAAGACATAGTCTAGTGACAGACGCTGACCTTTTTATTTTTCTGTAAGTAAATTATCTGATTTTCCATAAATAAAATTTCTTCGCAGTTCTGCTGACACTGCCCAGGATCTGCCTAAAAGTATTGGCCTCTTTAGCATAGGGGTCAATATGCTCTTGTCTCTTCTGAACAGGCCTTCAAGATTATATACTGGGTTTTTGTTTTTGTTTTCCAATTGGGAGACAAAGAGTTTGATGCTTTACAAATTACAAACAGATGGGGGTTCTGGAGGTCAAGCTGTCAAAATAACTGTATTTTCTTGATAGTTTTCTTAAAATAAAGTGCCAAGAGGTCAGCCAAACAACCACAGTTAGGTCTCTGTAAGTGGGAACTGGCCCTTACAAAACTCGCCACTTAATTTAAGGTGGTGGTGGGGGCAAGGGTTTTAACCAAAGTGGGTAGGAAAAGGCACCCAAGGGTGACCAGGCTGCACAGACCCCTCTGGATTTACTTTCATTGCTCCCCTCATCTGGGCCAAATGCCAGAGGTCTGGAAGTCTACCGTTGAACAAGAACCAGGACTGACAGATTCCAGACCACCTAACTTAGTCAGTGCTTCCGTGTTATTAACCAAGCAGCGCTCCCGGCTGGCTCAGCGGACCTCGATTTCTACCAGGCAGGGCTCAGGTGGGACCTTGGGTCCAGCGGCTCAGCCAGCCCGGTAGGCTTTCTGCATTTGATAAGCACCAATTGAACTAGGGATGCGCTCACTATACAAACAAAATCATCCCAAAGCATCACTGAGGAAACAGGTGCAATTGTTTGGTTCTCCCAAAAGTAGATTTGTGGGTTTCATCCTCCTCCTCCCTCAGCTCTGCACAGCTTCGAAAGTCTGCCTTGCAAACTGCGGGTGCCCTACGGCCATCTGGCCGCCCCTTCCTGGTTACTCATCCTCCCTGCCCACTCTGTGGTCGCCTGTGCGTGGGAAGAGTCTGGCAGAGCTCCGAGCGGAACCCTCATCCAATGCCGTCACCCGATGGTGCCCACAGCGCTTGGAGCCCCGCCACCCCTGCGGTGAAAGACGCAGGGCCCACTCGCCTGCGCCCCTACACTTGCAAACTGCGTGACTCCGGCGTCTTTAAGGCAAGGGACGCCTCAAGTTGTGAACTTAAGTTTGCGTGTTTGTGGGCAATATCCGCATTTGTTGTCGGATTCTCAGAGGGCCCCGGGGTTCTGTAAAGAGTTGTGCCCACTTGGGGACGCTGACCTTGAAGAACAAGAGAAATCCATTTCCCGGAATCCCGTGCTCTGATGACTTCTGCAGAAACCAGATAACTCACTCCCCCCCCCCGCCCCCGGGTCAGGGTCTCCCTCCTCACCCTATTCCAGCCTCGCCTGACCCCCATTCACCCGCCCTGCGCCCCGGAAACCAGCCCGAGTCTGTTTCGCCGGGTTAGAAGTTGGTGGCGGATCGGCTCACCTGCTGAGGTCGCTCACGAAGCTGCCGCTCTTCTCATCCAAGAAGCGCTTCCAGCCGTCGGCCGTCTTCACCCAGCTCTGCCCAGGGGACCTCCAGTCCTGCCCGAGGAAAGGCATGGCACCGCGAGCCGACGCCACCGACGTACAAAACAGACTGGTGGACGGGACCGGCCCGGCGGCCAAGGGGACGCGCCGCCCTGGGCGGACTCTCGGGGTGCTGGGGCGGGCGAAGGGCTGGCTGCAGGAATCGGCGTGGAGGGCCGCGGGTTTCGGGGTGCGGGTCGGAGTGCCTGCGCTGGCAGAGGGCGCTGCGCTGGGGAGGGTCGCTGGCGCGCGGGACTCGCGGAGTGCTGCCCTGGTGTCGCGGCCGCAGTATTTATCCCCTGCCTCGGGCCGCCGCTCTTTGTTGCCGGAAGAGCCGCCTGCTCTTAGCCCGGCCCCCCCGGCCGGGAGGCCACGTGGCTTTGTTTATGGGCTCGGCTTGTTTTCCGAGGCTCCCGCGGCTCCTGCTCCTCTGACTGTTGCACAACCACGCGCGGTTGGAAACTTGAAGCCACGCTGCAAGTCCGGAGCTCCTGCTGTCCCTCCGCTTCTGTCCCCTCTGCGTTCCCTCCCCGCCCCCAGGGCGCAGCTGCCGCCACCCGGAGAGCAAGGCCCTGCGCGCGGAAGCCGCGTCTCATCCTCCCACAGCTCCTGGGCTGGCGACGTGCAACTAGAAGGGGGCCAGATAGACGTCTGGGCCACTCTAGGGCGGGGATGGAGAGGAGGGACATCTTCCCTTCCACCCTGGAGCTGTCATAATCGAGCCCCGCAGCCAGAGCCGCCCTCTGGGATAGGGGCCCGGGCACAGCGCCGCCAGGAGCAGTGTGGGCGGGGGTGCAGCCTCTTGATCCCCCTCTCACTGCCTAGACCCCACTGTTGGATGTAACGGGGACAGTCCCACACCCCATCCTGACCCTGAACTGTCCTTAACAGGTCCTGGGTCAGCTATCAGGCCTGTTTCCCTGGGCGGCAAAGAAACAAGAAGATGGGGGAGAAAGGCATCTGGTCCCCGCCGCCGGGTGGACGTGGGTAGCAGGGACAATCACCCAGCCCACCCTGAGCATCCTAAGCGAGCAGCGCCGGTGTCTGCGGCGCCTGGCTCCGCACAGCGCCACCACGGAGCAGGTTAGGGATGTCCTAGCGTCCCCTCTCTCTGTCTGAACCTCCTTCTGGGCGCTGGGGGCTGGGCTTTTGTTTTGAAGAACCTGCTATATATCCTTTCCCCTTCCTACTGTTCGACATCCTTGGGGATAGTAAGTCCTCTCTGGGAAATAATAGGACAAGAGTTTTAATTTTGGTGAGGGTTAAGGGAGAGGGGCCCAGAATGGCCCTCCTCCTCCCGACTGATCTGGACTAAAAGAGCTGCACTGTGAATGTCAGATGAGGGCACCGAGAGCCCAGAGAAAGAAAGGTAAAGCCAGTGACTTACCCAGGTCACAAGGCTAGTTTCTTCACCACCCTTAGTAGGATCTGAAATTACCCGGTTTGCTTTTACGTTTTTTTCTTGTTTGTTTGTTTTCTTTTGTAACAATCTATCCCTCTCTGCAAAATGTAAACTCCGGGAGAGCTAGTCTGTCTTGTTCAAGATGCATCCCAGAATGTTGCCAGGCCCAGAGTAGACAGACCTTAGAAAACTATTTGTTGCATGAACAGGTGAATGGCTGTGAGAGGCTGCTGGCATCGGGGTGGCTTCTTGCCCTTCCTGACTTCTAGTTATGATGCTTCCTAGGCTGAGCCATTTGGCAGTTAGATTGCATGGAGCTGTCACTGCGGAGTGAAAATTCCGTGCTCGGGAATTAGCTTCCAACTTGATTTGTCCAGATCCTTTCCTCTGCAGCCGTCCATACCTTCTAGTCCAGCTCTGTGCAGCCTGTAAGGCTCAGGGTGCCTTGGGAGGGACATGTTGGAAGGGGAAGGAAAATTTTAAAATAAAGTCTGTTTTCAAGTTGCCAGAGATTTCTGGTTCAGGTTCCCCACCATAAATAACTTCTTAGTGTAGTAATAGTAAAAATCGCTTGTGAAAACTTTGCAAGAAGGTCCTTAGCAAATGTTCACGCTAACAGAGGAGACAAGGTTGGGTCAGTCTAGCCTTTGTTAGAGAGAATTGATACCTGCAAGGGAGCATAATTAAGGGATGTAATTATCAAAGATGCATGCTAGTTACATAGCAGTTAGCTATGTCTCTGTGGAAACCAAAGACGGCAGACAATTTGGATTTTAATTTGGCTAGAGACATACTGCCTGTCCAACCCAGATAAATGACTTAAATCTTCTCTGCTGTCAGGAAAGAATAGAGCCTTTAATGCCTACCTTTCAAGATTGTTTAGAAAGTGTGGTAATTGCCTGACCTGTGGTGGCACAGTGGATAAAGCATCGGCCTGGAATGCTGAGGTCCCTGGTTCCGAACTCTGGGCTTGCCTGGTCATGGCACATATGAGAGTTGGTGCTTCCTGCTCCTCCCTCCCTTCACTCTCTCTCTGCATTCTAAAATGAAAAGAAAGTGTGGTAATGGGATTGTTGGTACCGGATCTTTCTCCCTGTTGGTAGTGTTATGCATCCACATGGTCCATAGCCTCCTTTTTCTTATTTTTTAAAAAAAGAACTTATTCAGCTTTATTAATAAAATTAATACTAAGTTCAAACATAGCCTAAGTAAAGTTTGACAAACCCACAATGTGACCATTTGTTAAAATAGCTCTTAATGTGTACTTCTCTGATTATTGACATTGGACTTGGCCATGTGACTTGCTTTGGCCAATGGGATGCTCCTAGGTGTGCTAGGAGCAGAGGAGATGATTGTGTGCTTATGTGGTTTGGCTTGTCCTCCTATGTTTTCACTAATGCCATGGCAAGAGAATAGCCTGGGTGGCTACTGCTCCTTGAGCCTTGGTCCCAGCATAGGGCACATGGAGCAGATACCCAGCTGCCCCAAAATGTGCTAGCAAGAAATAGATGTTTATCCTTGATTGCCACTGAGATTATTGTTGTCCATTGTACAGCATTATTGTGTCACTAGCTACTATAAGGGTTGAGTGGCTGAAAGTTTGTTAAAGTTCTTTTTTTTTTTTAACTTCTAAAATTCAAGCACAAATAGGAAATTCTCTCTCTTTCTCTCTCTCTTTTTTTTTTTTCCTTTCTGGCTAAGAATTAATCTCAGGAAGCCTCAGTATTTGTCTGTAGTCTTTCAGCTCTAGCTTCCTTCTCAAAGAAAAAAGTTGGGGCTATCATATCTTAACTCAGGCTTCTTCTGAAGTATGAGCAACAGCTCTGGATTTCTCACACCATCAAAAATCTAACCTGACACTTCTTCAAAGACATGGTTTCTACTAGGAAGCTTTGTAATGCTGAGCCCTTCAAGATAAAGACTGTGCTGGGCCACATCTAGAGCAGTCACCTTTGCAAAGGCTCTGTGATTGAAAGCCCATCATGGCTGAGCATCTGACAATCACAGAGGCGAAGTGCCCATGTCATAGCTTTGGACGGAAGACTCAGAGGCAGGAGGAGACGCTGAGAGGAGACGCAGGAGGCACAGAGTGGGGAGCCAGCCTGCTCCGATGGTTTGAGCAGTGCCCACAAAGTGGCCGTGAGTTCCATAACATGGATACTGAGCTGCCACCTCTCCTGAACAGCTTCATGCAACAGGTTGCCCAGACTGCATGCTGGGTATTTGCTTTTTTGGATTTTTGACAAGTGCTTCTCCTCTATGGGGCTGTGAGCTCCTTGTTGGTAGGGCAGTGTCTTAGTGGTTTGGTCACTGCTAAGGGCCTAGCATGGTGGTTGGTACACGACAATCAGTAAATAACTCAATAAATGTTGTTGATGCTGTTATTCCCATGTCTTCACCTATTGATATCTTATTACTTCTAAGTATATAGCAAGGTGAGGGGAAGAGAGGGTTGGCAGCCCCCAATTCTACTCTACATGGCTAAATTCTCTAATGGTGCTTTACCAGTTGATGAGGCAAATGAGGAAGGTGGTCAAAAGGCAGCATCTTAGAAAGTAATGTGTTAATGTGTTTGTTCCCCTTGATCGCAGATGTTAGCCATGCTGAAGAAACTGTACCAAGCACTTTGCAAAGATAATTTTGTTTAATACTCCTCACAAAAACCTGTGGGCTGGGTATTGTCATCCCCATTTTACAGATGAGAAAACTGAAGCTCAGAAAAGTTAAATAACCTGTTTAAGAACCCCCTAGCTAACTAACATGTGGTAGAACCCAAGCTGGTACCCAGGCCTATTGCCAATTCCAGCTGGAGCTAGATGACTGGGTTCAAATCATAGTTTCCCACTTAAATAGCTGTGTGACCTTGGGCAAGTTACTTAACCTCTCTGTGCCACATTTCCCTCATCTGTCAAATGGGAATAGTGATAGTACCTACCTTAAAGGGTATTGTGAAGATGTATTGAGATAATATGTTTAATGGTGCTGACAGCAATGGTAGTCATTGTTATTATTTTTATGCCAACTTTGCATCTCTATCTTTGACCTTTAAGGCCTTGTCCATCTTCCCCACCAAATTTTACTTTTTGAGGTCATGGAGCCCAGCTCATTCAGCTCATATCCAGATGTGAGAAAATGTGTTGATTGAAGCAAATTATACAATGAAATGATAATTTTTTCTATTATCAGTTACTATTTATTGCACTTGAAGTAGGGAACTGTGTCTTTTTTGGTTCAGAAGACTAGATTTCTCAGCCTGGTACAATTTTAGCACACCCGCTGCCTCATATGGCTGTTTGGAGACATTATAGAAAGGACTGAAAAACTTGATAAATATGAAGTAGTTTGTTGTTTCCAAACCAAAATGACATTTGTTTATAGCTTTAGCCAAGGGACTGACCATTTCTCACTGAGATGTAATGATGTTTTTTGTTTTTTCAGAATTTCTCTTTCTAAAAAGGATAGTGTGTGTGTGTGTGTGTGTGTGTGTGTGTGTGTAAAATACTTATCAACGGTAGTTGTAGGTTAAAAATAACTTTAGCTATTGGGCAGGAGCTGAAATCAACCAAATTTGTTGGCTCGTCCTGTCCTAGTCAGAGCTACTTTTATGAAGGCAGAACTGGAGGAGCTCACCATATTAAATCCAACCCGTCAGCATTGTCACAAGGAATGCATGTTTAATGCCACAACAATTTGCATATGACCTAGTCTGTCTAGGGTGGAGCATCCTTGCAACAGTGTGAAATACGTCTGTTAGGTGTGTTTGAGCAGGAACTGCTGGCTGCGTGTTATTTTTGGGTCTCTGGCTGCCATGAGTTGGTCAGACACATGTCACCAAAAATATTCTCGTTACTTTAATGAGAATCATTTGGTATTCTTCAAACACGGCTCTGGTTCTGTTTTGAGAGAGGGTCAAGGATAGTTTGCTGTCATCTTCCTTCTTTCATAGTACAGTTGTTCAGTTTTAATAAAAGTTTCTTTTTCTTTTAATAAGTAGTAAAAATGATTTGGAGACAGGACTGCTAACTTATATATAATATAGGGATATGAATGAAACTACAATATTTATACCAGTAACCCAGACTTCCAGTGTCTTTTTTAAAAAACAAATTTTAAAATGAGGATGTTTAATTTGTCACGGCAAATTTGTATGTTAAATTTATTATGGATATAAAGCTTTAAATACCGTGTTAGTGCTTGAAATTGGTTAAAATGAGCCTATCTACAATCTTTCAAATGTAATCTTGAACGTCTAAGTAGCAAATTTTAGTGCTGATATTTCTCATATGCAAAAATAGCTCAGACTAAAATCCATTCAGACATGGTTTGTGGTGGTTTACTTACTTACTTATCACTAATACATAACTTTGCAAAGTAGGTATTTTTATCTACATTTTATTGATGAAGAGACTGAGGCTGAAATATGTTTGACCATTTACTTAAAATTCTGCTTAAAAATCACAAGAAACTTTTAGAGGTTACCTACTTCACTTTCCTCCGTTTGCCCACGAAAAGGCTAAGGAAGAGACTCACTCAAACAGAGTTAGTTAGTAGCAGTCCTGGGAATTGGGCACCCTGAGATCAAACCCAAAGGGTCAGAATATTCTGTGGATCTTGCTGTACTGATGTCCCTGAGAAATGTACATTTCAAAGTAAAATTTAAATCCTATGACTTACACATTCCAGTGGTCAGTTTTATCAGCTTTTCTCATCTATGATTTTGGTGCAAAGAATAGAAGAAAAAAAAAAAACCAGGCATTTGAGCCCCTAAGGAGGCTACTATTCAATGTCAGCCAGGATCCCAGAAAAATGGCAGAATTGAACAATCAGGGGCCTTGAAAGTCCTTACCTGACCATCAGATCAAATGCAGATCTGCTACTTGTTATATTTTGACAAATTGTAATCACTGCATGTTCTAACTTGTCACCCTAGTGATTGGAGAAGTGGTTTGTGAGTCATGTTAAACGTGTTTCCTCATATGTGTCAGCTGCTGATTTGTCAAATCCTGGAGAAGTCACGTAACCTGTTCAGTTTTTACACTGCTATACACACACTTGTTGTAGAGGTGGTTGTATGCTTCTATGCCCTCACTGGTTGAAGCGTGATCATTAACAGTAATTACACATTTTCACTGGGAAATAGAAAAATACAACTCTCTCCCGTCCTTTCCCTTGGTGGTTTGCGTACCTCTGCCTGTCTTAAACACACCATTTTCCTGCAGAAAGCAGAAGTCTATACATGTATTCTGCTTACTGCTGTATGTCTGGTGCCTGCCCCATAAGAGCGGTCAGTGTATGTGGAACTGAATTTCTAAGTTGTAGCCTAGAAATTGTGGACCATGAACTAAAAACCATTTTCCTGTTTGGGCTGATTCACAATAAAAATTAGAAAAAGAACCCATGGTTTCTTTTAAACAACAGTACATTCATTTCAGGAAGAAGAAAGTAATTTAAAAAGAAGTACAGAATGTTCGTCGCCTTTTCCATTCTGACTACTGCCTGAGGAGTTCAGTCCCTTCAGGGACATCACATTTTCCACTGGGGTTCACTGTTGATGGTCACTTAAGAAATAATTTAGTCTTTCAAACATCTGCTTTGCTAAAGATAGTATTCCACAAAAGCTTTTGCTAAAGGTCTTCAAATCGGGAATATGTTGAAGAGATGGCACATACAGTAGATTTTCTCCTCCTCCGTCAGCTAAACAAAAGGAGTGGTTATCTTTAGTTTTGTGTTTTTAACCAGTGTACAGGCTGTAAAATTTATCATAGATGATCATTTATTCATGGTCTCAGCAGGGACACGTCACACCTTTTGCTGTGTTTCTGAGACTCTCCTAATGCTTCTCAGGGAACAGGAGTACGAACATTTACTCTGGGAGTGGACAGTCCATAGGGAGAGAGAAGGACAGAAACACAGATTTCCGAAACTGTGGCAGGCACGGAAATAGAGACTTGCCCAGGAAATGTTGGGATGGCCACGAGGATAAGGTGCCTGACCTGATGTGGCTGGAATAGTCAGGCAAGGCTTCCTGGGTCTTAATGGGTGAGGAGGCACTGGTGAAACCGAAGGAGATGACGATGGGTGTGGGGTGGGCATCCAGGTAGAGGAGGCAGCAGAGCAGCGGCAGACGAGGGGACCACCCTGGGGTGTGTGTGGTGACAGACAGAGTGCGAGGCAGGAAGTGTGGGGAGCTGGGCATGGAGAGGGGCGGATTGCAGAGGGCTCTGTGAGCCTTGATACAAAGCCTGGGCTTCTTCTGGGGTGGTGGGCGCCACGGGAGAGCTGTCAGCAGGAAAATGGCACGGGCACATTGTGCAGTCGGGAGGTACCTTGTGGAGGGTGGGCGGTGGGGGGCTGGGTGGAGGAAACACACAACAGGAGACAAGTTTGGAGGATGCCACTATTTTCAGGCAGCAGCAGATGAGCCCCAGAGCCCGGAGCGTGGGGCTGGGGCGGAACGGACTTGAGACATGTGTAAGAGGTAGCACTGCAGGACCTGGTGCTCGATCAAAGGCAAGGGAGGAAGAAAGGGAGGCGCCAAGAAGGGCTTTCAGGGTTCCAGTTGAAGTGGAAGAAGAAGTGAATGGGTGGGCGGAAGGTTGAGGACTAGAGTCTCATTGTTTTGTGAGAGACCGCACTTTCACTGGTTTTAGGGCCAAGAATAGAGCCAAGTGGGTGCTTCCTCTGCCCTGGGGGCGATGGCTTGTGCTGCCGGAAGGAGTTCTTCCTGATTGCCCTGGAAGGAGTTCTTCCTGATTGCCCTGGAAGGAGTTCTTCCTAATTGCCCTGGCCTGCTCAGAGAAGAGGCAGGAGCTCCATTGGAACAGTGTTCAGAGGGATGGTCTCTTTTTGCCCTCACCTATTGGACCCATCTGGAAGAAGATGGTTTTTCTCTGCCAGTGGTGACAGTCGCACCCAGTCCTGGGCCATGAAATGAAATCTTCCAGTTCACATGCCTTAAAAATGTTATAAATATATAGACCGCTATTTCTCACTGTCAATTGGTTATTAAAGAAAAACAAGACCTTCTTTTAAACAAATAAACAAAAGATGAAATTGCCTGAAGCTAACAAATGAATGGGCGTGTGCTGCCAGCCCCCCGACTCAGGGGTATGCCTTATTGTTTCTTGGTGGCAGGTTGTGCTTACTTCCAAATACAGGATCTAAAGGGACAGATCTTCTGGCTCCCTACTGTGGTCCAGCTAGGGACAGACACGTGACTTAGGCTTGAGGGATCACACACTCTTCTGGGGGGTGACAGAAGGAGGTTAGTGGGTCCCTGTTGAACGGCATTCCTGGCCAGCATGGTTGGAAGGGTATTGACCCTGGACTGTCTGGGCTGCAGCAGATTTGCCCTGGTCCCTGCTATCTGGGCTTCTCAGGCTTTCTTAGTTCCCACCTAGGTTTTCCACGCTGTTTCTTTAGCTTCGTGACGATGCTATGGACTCTCCTAATCTTCCAATAAAATATTATTTGTGTGTAGGAGAGTCAGGGTCAATTTCTGTTGCTTGTAAACAATAATCCCAACAGAATGTGGGACTTCCGTGTAGTAGAGGTATTCAGAGACTGGGTCACACGCAAACAATGTCTCCTCCACCCATCACTTCTCTAAGCCCCTGAGTCTCATGTGCTTATGTCTGCAGTCGGGCCAAGGGTTGAATTAGACCAGAGAGGATGATTTGTAAGTATTAGGACTCACCAAATAAATCATCTGCTGAGAAGACTGGACTCAAGCCCGGACAGGGGATTTTAGCTTGCACAAAATTGGCAGATTTAGAAATATTGAGACAGAAAAGAATGTTGAGCCGTCCACGTGCGAAAGCGAAAGATGAGGAATTGAAAAGCTTAGAGCTGTAGACCTTGCTTATAAAACCATGGGTAAGCATCATCAGGGCAGCGAGGCTACGTCCAGAGAAAGCTCAACTGGTGCTATTTTGTTAATTTCCCTAAGGTACCCGTTTTGTTATAAACTGTTTCTAAAGTTGATGCTTCAGATGTGGGATTTAGCTTGAAGGCAGGAGGGAGGCAGTCATATTTATTGAGTAGCTGTTGTGTGCCTGACTTACAGCTACATTGGTCTATGTAGTTCAACCCACAAACCCTACCTGGTAGGTGTACTATCTCCATTTTATTCACAAGGAAACTGCCTAGTCAGAGTCACACAGCTCACAAGTGGCAGGCATGGAATTCGAATCCAGAACTTTTGACCCCAGAGCTTGGGCTCTTTCTGTAACGCCATTCTACCTCTGGAAGGTTACGTGAGGATAGTGGGGAGAATCAGGACAGTGAGAGTAAACTGTTAGACCTTAGGATTCTTCTTCCATATAAATGACTCAGGACCGGAGACACGGCTGACTGATTACTAACATAGCTGCCATCGTGCAATCTGAAGGGACCTTGATTGTCTGGCATCCTACACAATATCACCTCTCACTAACCGAGGAACTCGCTTTATGGCAAAAGAAGTTTAGTGCTGGGTTTGTGCTGACAAAACTGGCTGATTTTACTGTGTAACCCATCACTCAGAAGCTTGACAGAACCTAGAACGACCATCTAAAGGCCGCTGGGAAATAATGTCCTAAAAGTTTGGGGCTCTTGTCCAACAGAATTCGGTAAATACAGTGTTTCCCCCACACCCAGAATGCATGGTCTCAGAACCAAGGGACGAGGTGGGTGTAGCCCCACTTCCCTTTAGACTGCTATAGCTAACAATTCACTCAGAGCATTTGGGCTTCTCAGCCCTGAAATCTTGGGTTGGTGGGTTTGGAGGCCCACCAGGAAGCACAGACATAGTTCCATTAATATTGAAGTTGAAATTGTCCCTCATTATTTGAGTTTTCTCATGCCACAGAACCAACAAACAGACAGAAGTTTACTGCATTGAGTAGAGCAATTGATCCTCATTTTTAGGGGAAGCTAGGTTATCACTACCCAAGGAAGGCAAGACAAACCATATTCAGAGCCTGGAAAACTCACTGGGTCACTCTTAGTACTCTCATGGATAATAATAATGGTTAGTGGAAAAGTGTCACAGCTCAGTACAGGGACACTAAGGGCTCGGACCCAGGCATTTGAGGTGCTGAGGGGAGGGAGCAGGTGGGATGGTGGTGGAGGGAGAAGGTTTTCATCACATGACCTGCAGCTGAGCTGTGGACTGAAGCATGTGTTCTTTCACCGATTATAATTGTCTTTTTCTGCTTGCCTCTCTGCTACCTTGTGGGAAGAGTATGTTATGGTTTAGGTGATGAGTGAGGATGTGACTGTATCGACTTCTCCTCACCATGACATGGCAGTTTACGGGACTTTGTGTCTCAAAGACATGGGGGATGAGACTCTCTTCTTCGTCGGAATGAGCAGCAAGAGGGGTGCTGAGTGGATATGGCAGCCATGGGTCATGCAGGTTACTCAGCATCCCCCAGGGAGGCTGAGCCTATGGGCCGCCTCACCTGGGCTTCCCCGTGCTCTGGTTTCCCACTGGGTTCCATCAGTGAAAGTTACCTGCAACAGGCGGGAGAGTGAGAGAAGCCAGCAGATTTCTGCCTCGCTCCCTCTGCTTCGCACCCTAGGCTTGGCCCTCCCCAGACTTTGCTTCCATCCGGCAGCTCCTGTACCCTGGTCTTGCACTGGATTCTGCAAAACCACTTCAGTACTCTTGCCCCTGAGACCCAGCGGGAGCAGCGGCACCCTGCTGCCCTCGCATCCTGCGGGCTCCCTTAACCTTGTCTGCATCTCTGTAACTGAGCCCTTCATTAAACCCTCTTAAGCGAAACCATTGGAGCAGAGTTGCGTAGCCTGCTGGGCCCCTGCGTGAAACAAATTGGGAGCTGATTTTAGTGTATTGAAGCATAAAATGATGGTTTTATTCATTTTATCGAAAGCAGTCTTAATTTTTCCATATGTAGTGTAGTGTTTCTCGAAAAAGCAAGGGTCCCTGTAATAGTTAAATCAATTTCACCTACAAATGTTTGCTTTGCATGCAGCCTTTCAAGAAACTTAGGCAGATATACCTTCCTCCTAGCATTGCTCACGGCAAATGATATCATTTCCATGTCATAGCTGAGAAAGCTGATTTCTACAGATATGTGGTAGAACTTTGCTGTGACTTGACCTTTTTCAGTTGGCTGTCATCAAGTTATATATAATTCTTTGAGATATGCAGTAACCAAAACTGATTTACTCTTCTCCAAGCTTCTATTTATAGTTGAAACTTACTGAATGCCACACACAAAGTCCTGTGCCTGGTGAGACAGAGATGACCAAGGTGCGATGCCAGCCCACCGGGCACAAGCTGGCCTCAGTGAAAGAGGTGTGGGCAAGTTCATTGAAGTCTCTGCTTTTGTGTGTCCCCATAAGTAAGAGGAATATAAATACTAACTTTCATTCAGTCAACCAGAGTTGTGGGATGCTTGCTGTGTTCCAATGACAGGCACTAGAGGTATAAGGCTGAAAGAAAAAAAATGCAAAAACAAACAAGACAAAACCATGTCTCCAAAACACACAGACAAAACCAGAAAAAGAGAAAAAACCCCAACAACCCCCCAGACAAACAAACAATAACAACAACCACAAAAAAACTCCAACACCCCAAAACACTTACTCAGGTGATCTCTGGAGTCCTGGCATTTACAGTTTAGGGACCTATTGCAGGGTTGTTGTGAGAATTAAATGAGATATTTATGGACCAGCAGGCACATAGTAGATGCTTAATAAATGCTATGGTCATCTCCTGGGGAGACAGGCCCATTACAATAAGATGTAATGTATGGTATATGTGTGCAAGATAGTGGATCATAGAGGAGGGAGAAACTTACTCTGTTGTGGGGAAATCACGGGCGGTTCCACAGAGGAGCTGGCATTTGAAGGACAAGCCTCGCTTTGCTGAACAAAGGACGAGGGAGGATGACATCTGGGTAGAGGGCAAAGCCAGGCAGGTAACGAGAGTGCCGTGGCGTTTGGGAAGAGGCGCTGGCCCAGTTTTGCTAAGCAGACCGACGACGTTGTGCGGAAGGGCATCAGCAGTGAAGCTGGGAGGCTAGTTGGGACCCTGCTGTGAAGAACCCCACCCCCAACTCCCCGCCCCCGCCCCGCCACGCCCCTCCATACTGAAGGCCAAGGGCCCTTTGGAGTGTGGTGAGCACCTCCCATAGTGTTCAGCCCTAGAGCACCAGAGACATTTTAAACCTGTGTGCCCATCCTTGAGTGTGGCACGTGCCATCGTCTTGTGCTTGAAACAGGTTAAAGGCTGAAGTAGCCTCAGAGCCCTCAGGGGAGCCCCAGTGCCGTGTCCGGGTAGAAAGGGCACTGCGTGTCTGACACGTGGCAGGCCAGGCGCCGGCTCCTTACCTTACTGGATAAGGACAGTGAGAGGCGAGTCTAACTCTCCATTCTCAGCTGTGAGGGCTAAGGCCCCCAGAAGTTGAGTTACCCGCCTGAGTTCTCACAGCGAGGACATGGGTCAGGGTCCCTGCAGGAAGGGAGAGCAGCTTAGTGAAGGGACAGTCCACAGTGGTGTGGGCAGGGTCAGGGAAACCAGCCACGATGTTGGCACCCTGGGGACAGCAGGGCCCTGGAGAAGTCCCCTCCCTGGCCCTACAGGGGCAGGTGGAGGGAGCAGTTCCAGGAGCCTGGAGACGGAAGCTGCGCTTGTAGGAGGGGCCACCAGGTGGTAGCTGTGGCTTCTGGCCAAAGGGGCAGCCAAGTCCCAGTGACTTGGGAGAAAAAGCCAAGGGGATTAAATGCCCCGATCTCACTCTCTGCCTGCCCAGCAGTCCCCTATTGATGAACCCAACTGGAAGCAGTGAGAGGGCAAGAGAGCCCAGAGCTGCAGCCTCCTGGGGCACAGAGCAAACAAGAGAAGGGCAGGGGGTGGGGGTGGGGGTGGGGTCTGGAAAGACAAATGAGAAATTCCCAGCACAGCCGCTAAGGGATAAAGAGGATTAAACCCCCACTTTTTCGACTCCATGTCCCTTGCCTTGTTCATTCTGCCATGTTTAAACAGCACTCCCTAACATTTGCCCTGCTCCCTGCACCATTACCCGGAGGGTAATGTGAAAAGTCAGCAGCATTCAACAGCATGGAATGGTGGTGTGGACATGTGCTGTTTTGATTACTCTGACACCCACTGATCCCCTTCTTTTTGCAGTGGTACCCTTCTTTGATACTTAACACACATGCATTGGGTGGGGTTGTCCTATCTGCGGGTGACAGTGTGGGCATGTGGCCTACGTGATACATTTCTGCACAGGACAGGGTAGGAGGTTTGGCTCAACTGACCCTGATTCTTATAGATATCATGATTTCTCGTGACAGGCACTGAGGGTGCACTCTCAGCAAAGTGGGCCAGGAGATTTCAGACTGGAGGATGTTCTAGAAAGACTGTTTCCTTAGGTCACCCCATTTCTTCTTCGGTGTTACATCCAGGGTGTGCTGATGAGATTTTGCTAGACCAGGCTCAGTTCCTGTTGAAATTCCTGCAGTGTCATTTTTATATCGTTGTAAAAAGTGCCTTTATCAAGATATTTTATCTAGATCTGACACCTAGGTGTTGGCCACCAGCAGCATTTTGTGTGTGTGTGTGTGTGTGTGTGTGTGTGTGTGTGTGAGAGAGAGAGAGAGAGAGAGAGAGAGAGAGAGAGAGAGGACAGACAGGGTTAGCTAGAAGGAAGGGAGAGAAATGAGAAGCATCAGCTCATAGTTGTGGCACTTTAGTTGTTCATTGATTGCTTTCTCATATGTGCCTTGACTCTAGCTGAGCCAGTGACCCCTTGCTCAAACCAGCAACCTTGGGCTTCAAGCCAGTGACATTTGGGCTCAAGCCACCGACCATGGGGTCATGTCTGTGATCTCATGCTTAAGCTGGTGACCTCAGGATTTCGAACCTGGGTCCTCAGCATCCCAGGCCGATGCTTTATCCACTGTGCCACTGCCTGGTCAGGCAGCATCATTTTATTATACAGTTCTTGGGCCATGTATCTTATACAGTTATCAATCAGTCAATCAATCAACTTATCTATCTATCTATCTATCTGTTTATTTATTTTATATGTTATAACTTATATAGATACATCTGCTAAAGTGTTCTAAGCACATCACACATGGTCATCAAATTACAGCAATAAAATAGTGACCAGTGTGTGAGCTTGCGTAGTCACTTCTCTAAAATGTCTATGAGGGGCTGAGCATAAGCCAGACCGATCATCCTCTTGAATGTAATGAGACGTTCAGGACATGTGACTATATAGCAGGCCAATCGCAGTGAATTTCAGGACTCCTGATGGTGATACCGGCAGGCTCTTTTCCGCAGAAGTGGCTGAGTGGTGGGACATCGCCCTACAGCTGATGGTAACCATCTTACCTCTGTGAGAGGAGGTGGAGGGAATGAAACTAACACAGAGGACTGCGTAGCTGAAGATGTAGAACAGAGTGACCAGCTCATCACAGACCGCTCTGATTTTAAAACTTAAAATCCCAAATGCTGGGGACGCCTTCAGTCCTGGACAGATCAGAGTAGAGAATGTATCCTGATGATATCATTTGAGCCCCTAGGTCCAGCCCTGCCTGTGGACTTTTCACTGGCTTCTGTCCTTTGCAGCCAAATGGATCCTGATGAAGCCAGAAATGGGTAGTTTAGGGGACAGGAGCACCTGTGTGGCTTTGACCACGGCTCTGAAGTCTTCCAGAACTCTTTGATTTCCTTGTCTCTGAGATGAGTGGGTAGATGACTTTTATATTCTCTTCCAGCCCCATAAAACCTACGCATCTGTATCAGTCCAGTCTTGCAAACTCCTCCTCTCCCTTTTTACAGTGAAAACAAAACAACCCTGCTGTGCCGAGTGTTCCAAAATGCAAGCAATGTGCTTGAGCTGATGTTATCACCCCTCAGCACCCTTTGGCCTAGATGAAAGTGAGGACTGCTGAAGTATCTGCTTGCAACTCTTATGGGAAGTTTTCTTCTTGGGAAGAGGGTTGGAACACGAGGCACGAAGTAACAGTCAGGCACTGCTTCACGAGGGGATACCTTCTGAGAAATTTGTCGTTACGCGATTTTATTGTATAAACACCATGGGGTCACTGATACAAACCCGGGTGGCATAGCCCACTACATACACACCTCGGCTCTATGGTAGAGCCTATTGCTCCCAGGCTGCAAACCTGTACCGCCCGT
Organism: Saccopteryx bilineata; assembly: GCF_036850765.1. Lineage (NCBI taxonomy): Eukaryota > Metazoa > Chordata > Mammalia > Chiroptera > Emballonuridae > Saccopteryx > Saccopteryx bilineata. The sequence goes on along the minus strand of NC_089492.1, from coordinate 13,701,223 downwards.
TACTGTACTCACTGGATACTGTAGGCAATTGCAATACAACGGCAAGCATTTGTGAATCTAACTACAGAAAAGGTACAGTAAAAATACAGAATAAAAGATTAAAAAAATGGTACACCCCGATGGGGCACTTACCACGAATGGAACTTGCAGGACAGGAGGTTTCTCTGGGTGGGTCAGTGAGTGAGTGGAGAGCGAATGCGAAGACCTAGAACAGTACTATACGCGACTACAGACTTTATCAACACTGCACACTTAGGCTACACTAAATTTATAAAAATAGCATGAGATTAAATCAAGCACAGGAGAGAGCGAGGCAATTAAGAGACATGGTAAACATGAGAAGGATGAGGCTGCTGCCAGTGTTAGCACATAATATTTTGCATCAATTTTTTTTATAAGTAGGAAGAGTTGTTTACTATTGTTATCATGATGTCCTGTACATAATTGTGTGTGCTATGCTTCATGCGGCTGGAAGCACAGTTGGTTTGTCTGTACCAGCAGCACCATGAACACGTGAGGATTGCATTGCTCGAGGATGTCATGATGGCCGGGATGTCGGGATAGCTGGAACATCAGATGTCAGGTGGGCTGGGACATCACTGGGCAACAGGAATTTTTCAGCTCCATTGTAATCTTCTTGGACCACTGTCCATACGTCCATATATGCGGCCCCTCGTTGACCTAAAGATCACTATGCAGCACAAGACTGTTACTTATTTTGCTTGTGATATGAAACAGCCAGAGAGTCTTCAGGAATCAGGTAAGTTTCTCACCGGCATTGGTGACTCTCAGGGTGGAGCTTCCACAGACGACCCGGGGCAGGGGTGTTCTACGTCTCAGCTCTCCAGCCAAAAGAGACCTAGTCTGGGAGTCAGGATTCCTGGGTCCTCGAAGAATAACTTAATCAGTGAGTGCTTTAGAGTCGATGATGTGTTTTTCACATGTATTCTCTCCTGTGAGCCCTTCTTTCCACCTGCAGCAGAATGTCTTCCTCAGGCACTGGGTTTTATTTCACTGGTTTCCTCTTGCTCTTTAGGTCTTATCTTGAATGTCCTGGAGGGAGGTTTCTCTGGCACTCTTGGGACAGCTTGGTTTTTGCAGTGATCACGGTGAAGAGGATAGGGGTTGGTTGTCAAGCACACCATCTTATCTCCTCCCTCTTTTTGATAACAGTCTCTCCTTTGCTTTGGGGGGAAATTTCACCTTTTCTGTGTGGTTCTGGTGGGGATGGTAATCACAGAGTCAGCTTCCTTCCCCACAAGGGTTGCCAGGTAACAAGGCTGAGATAATCATAATCACTCCCCCCCCCCCCCCCCCCCCCCGCACACAGTGATGAATTTACAGATAGGCCTGTGGACCAATCAGGTCTTCTCTGAAATCCATCTGGAGAGACCTTGAGAGAGGGTAGGTCCTTCTGATGGGGCTGCTAAGCCAGTGTGTGTGCATCCAGGGATGCCAGAGGCTACCATGCTTAGCAGCGTTGAGGGAAACTCCGCAGTAGGAGAGAAAGAAGGCACGGCACAAAGGGAAACAGTGATGAGTAGTGGAATAAGAATGAGAACCCTCTTTAGAAATGCACTTCATATACCATGAATGAACCCTTTTAAAGTGTACAGTTCAGTGGTTCTTACTTTACTGATGGATTTGTGCAACCATCGCTATGATCTACTGTAATTCCAGAACATTTTCATCACTCCCAGTGGAAACCCTGTCACCTTCAGCAGGAACCCTCCATTTCCCTTTCCTCCTAGTTCTTGGAAACCACGTATCTACTTTCTGTCTCTAAACATTTGTCTGTTCTTGACATTTCATATGAATGGAATCATACAATATGTGGCCTTTTGTGCCTGCCTTCTTTATTTATTTATTTTTTAATTTTTTATTAATTTTAATGGGGTGACATTGATAAATCAGGGTACATATGTTCAGAGAAAACATCTCCAGATTACTTTGACATTTGATTATGTTGCATACCCCTCACCCAAAGTCAAATTGTCTTCCGTCACCTTCTATCTGGTTTTCTTTGTGCCCCTCCCCTCCCCCAACCCCTTCCCTCTCTTTCCTCCCTCCCCTTGTGCCTGCCTTCTTATACTTTGCATAAGTTCATCCATATTGCAGCATGGACCAGTACTCAGCTACTTTTTTTTTTTGGTATTTTTCCAAAGTGAGAAGCGGGGGGTGGGGTGGGGTGGGGTAAGAGGCAGGCAGAGAGACTCCAGTCTGCGCCCGAAAGGGATCTACCCGCCATGCTTGGCCAGGACGTTGCTCTGCTGCAACTGGAGCCATTCTAGCACCTGAGGCAGAGGCCATGGAGCCATCCTTAGCACCCGGGCCAACTTTGCTCCAATGGAGCCTTGACTGCAGGAGAGGAAGAGAGAGATAGAGAGAAAGGAGAGGGGGAGGATGGAGAAGCAGATGAGCACTTCTCCTGTGTGCCCTGGCTGGGAATCGAACCCAGGACTTCCACACACTGGGCTGATGCTCTACCGTTGAGACAACTAGCCAGGGCTCGGTTACTTTTTATGGCTGAATAATATTCTATTGTATGGCTATACCACATTTTCTTTCTCCACCATCAGTTGACAGACATTTCCGTTGTTTTTGGCTCTTATGAATATGCTGCTATGAATGTTTCATAGAATCTTACACAATTATAATGAATTATTTCTATGATAATTTGTTAATGTCTGTCTTTCCCATCAGAGTCTAAGTCTATGAGTACAGGAGAGCTTAGACAGTGCCTAACAGCTACTAGATATTCAATGATTACTGACTGAATAAATGAAAGACCTAAGGAGTATGACCCCCATTTTATAGACAGGGAAGCTGAGGGTCAGGGAGATTAAGTAACTTGCCCAAATCACATGACTAGCACATCCATCTGACTTCCTCATCATCAATGACAGAAACCAACTCTGGCTGATTTGAGAAGAAATTGAACGTATTGATTGAAAGGCTTTTGGGGAACTCACAGCATCAGCTGGGAGACTCAGGCTTAGAAAATGAGCTGGAACAAGGGAAGCAAGATGGCTGCCAGGCCTGAGGCCAGAATCTGTCCGAGAAGCAGACTAGTGTGGACACTGCTGACCTCCCCCTTGACCAGGGGACATCACCACTGCGTCTATCACCACCACTGGACACAAGTATCAGATTCGCTGCTTCTTCTGCTGGCCCCCAACCCCTGTTGACTTGAGAGAGCGAGAGAAGCATCAAATTCTTGTTCCACTTAGTTGTGCACTCATTGATTGCTTCTCCTTGGTGCCTTGCCTGGGGATCCAATCTGTGACCTGCGCATGTGCCATGATGGTGCTCTATCGACTGAGCACCCTGGCCAGGTCCTGGCCCTAGTTCTTTGTATCACCAGCTTGTGGTTGAAAGCCTATAGGACTGTCTGATTGGCTGTGGATTGGCTGCAAGGGAAGCTGGAAGACTGAGTATCTGGGCTTTTAGACTTTGGCAGTGGCGGTGGGCTTTCAGATATTATGGTATATCCACCCAGTAAGAGAGCCCTTACCCCAGTACTCTCAGTGGGGAGTTCTCCAGACCAGGAACATCTAGCGTTGGGTAGAAAAAAAAAAAAATTTTCACTCTTGTAAGAGTTGGAAATCCAGGTCTCCGAATTGAATACATTATAGTTGTTTGATAGCTTCTGACAAGACGCCCAGTTCTCTGAGCCTTTTGAGTCAGTGAAAGCGTTCCTGCATTATTTTTCATCTCCTTCCCACTCTCCGCATGTCAGGTGTCAACGCTAGGACAGGTCACCATGTACTCAAGAAGCCCATTAATTTCTTATCTATCTCCCACCTTTTTAAAAAGCATGTCCTGCCAGAACATGGTGCCTTTTTAAAATGCAAGCAGAGTTGAATGCCTTTAAAAAAAAAACAGACTGAAAAATATCCAGAAAAACACGAGGGCTTCAGCCTCTGACCCTGCTGAGCGTATGTGATTGGGGGGTTTCCTTGTTGCTGCGGGCCTCGAGGGGAGTGGCCTGGTGACAGTACTCTGCCCCACCCTGTGTACGACTTTGTCCAGAAGGCCACCCTGTTGAGAAACAGGTGACTTTCTCCTTGGTTGATGTCCCCAGGACTTTTCATCAGTGAACTCCCTCAATATAACCTCAGTGGAAGCTTGTCCCAGTCCATCCATCTGGTGCTCATGGAAATAGAGCTGTTGTACCATCTGAGGGGCTTCGTCCTGAAGCGGGCAGTCATTGGTTTTATCTGTAAAAATGCACCCTCTCTCCTCTGCCCTTGGGCGCGTGGATAATTAAGCTGCATAATTATTCAGACCCACTAAGGCGATGCCAACCTCCCTGTATGTAGGCCAAGAGATCCCGGGTTTGTTGGACCATACAGGAAGCACATGCCAGAGGACAAGGCCATCTCTCTTGATCTTGAATATTCTGGCTGGAGGTTCTTAGAATCCAGTTCCACCGTGAACCATTTTACAGAAATTGGGGCCTCGAGAGGTAGAGAACGTGCTCTGGGTTAAAAGTGGCAGAGTCAAGGCAAGACTTTGCTTTGCCATCTCTAAAACAAGTGATAAAAAGAGCAAAATATTCACTTGTGAAACATAAGCTTGTTCTGACATCAAAGAAGAAAGTATATGTGGAGGCACTATTATATAAAAATTAAATAAATTTAGCAGAGTGCTTAATTGCTCTGTGCATCAATCTTATCACCTGTGAATTGGGATTATTATTATCAGTACCCTGTTATCAAGTCGTGTGAGGATTAACTAAATTAAAACATGTAAATTACTTGAGCTGGAACTTCACACATTGCACGTGCTCAATGAATGCTAACTGTTATATTGGTTTATTGAATCTAACTCTCAAAGAAAACTTCAGTTAGGCCTTGCTACTTGACTGATGAATTTAAAAGTTAATTGATTAATTTACTCCCCTACAAATATTTTTCTTGGAAATTTGTCCGCAGGCTAAAGTCTCTCTGTCTTATTTTAAAGATCCCCAGAAACAGCAGAGGGCTGCCTTGGAAACTGAGGAGCTTGGCTGTCATCTCTCTGAATGTGCAAGCTCTAGGTCCTGTCCTGCAGGTGCCCTTGTTTCCGGTCCTGACTTGGTCAATTGCTGGTGGGGTGGCCACAGGCCGACCCCTTCCTTTCTTTGGGCATCCACTTCCTCGACTGGAGTTCCAGATGTCTCTGTAGAAGGTGTAGGCATTGGACCTGAATTTCTTGGTTTCCTAGAACGAAGTGGTATAGGTTAAGCCCGTGGATTCTGGAGCCAGAGTCCTGGGTTCAAGAGCAGTCTGCAGTGACTGGGAATATTATGTAAGCACTCTGAGCCTCAGTTTTCTGATCTGTAAAATCGGGGTGATAACAGCACTTCCTTCAGGAGTTGTAAAGGATTAAATTAGGTAATATATGTAAGCTGCACGGCACAGTGTCCGGCACCCGGAAACCTGTACTGAAGTAATGGCTATGAAAGACACGGGAAGGTGTTTGTTTTGAAAGCTACCCCCCCAACCCCCAGTATTCGCTTCTTTCTTCCATGTTCTTAGTCTTTTCCTTTGAAGCCAAGTTTTGGTTAACCGAGTGTTCTGGTTGATTGCAGGCTGGTTAGTCAAGACTTGGCTCACCTTTCTCGTTTTGTGGTTCATGCATATTTATGATAGAATTTGCTAGGGGCCTGCTCAACATCAGAAGGCACCTGCCTCCAGCACATTCATTCTTTTTTTTTTTTTTTTAGATATTTTTATTTATTTTAGAGAGAAGAAAGAGAAAGGGGGGAGAGAGAGAGAGAGAGAGAGGAGGAGGAGGAGGAAGGAGGAGCAGGAAGCATCAACTTCCATATGTGCCTTGACCAGGCAAGCCCAGGGTTTCGAACTGGCAACCTCAGTGTTCCAGGTCGATGCTTTATCCACTGCGCCACCACAGGTCAAGCCAGCACATTCATTCTTAGGGAAGGAAATTGATGTAGGTTTCCACATAGTGGCCACCACTCTGAATCTCTTAAGGCAAGCTGACCTCTGGGAGGTTTGGATTAGACAATATCACACCAGCAGTAGAAGCAACCTTCTTCAGAATAAGAAAAACATATCTAATATCATGTTTTGTCTGGGTGCATCAGGGAATGTATTTTCCTTGGAGGTAAATAAAAAAGAAGCAACTGCCCTGTTTTCACAAAAGTAATAAAATAGTAATAAAATGTCCTGTGAACAGCCACTTCTTAGTAATCTGGACCCAGAAGATGTGGGTTCAAAGTCAAGGGTGGAGCAATATTAGCTGCATCACATAAAAACACAAAGAATGTGGAGAGCTGGTTATGGATTTATGACATGTTTATAAGGCTGAACATTTGCTTTTTAAGAGCCTCCTTTCTATGGCTTTGCAAGGAGAGGCAGCTCTAGAAAATATTTCTACTTGACCGCCTGGAGAGAGATGAGGGCAGGGGTGGGGAGGAGGCCGAGGGGTTGTTTATCTGGTAACGGAAGAGCAGAGCAGGTGAACTTGCTCAAGTCTCGGCCCCTTTGCACAGGAAGTCAGCCGAAGGTGTTTGGTTGCATCTGGGCAAACCCTCTGGGAGAGAGCTCAGGGACCCTCTGGGAGAGAGCTCTCAGAGGGGGTTCTGACTCCAGCCAGCCGTTGGGTTCTAGGCCACAGAGTCCTTGGTGCCATTGGCAATGGAACCACTTGTCTTTTTTTTTTTTTTTTTTCTGAACCTGGAAACGGGGAGAGACAGTCAGACAGACTCCTGCATGCGCCCGACCGGGATCCACCCGGCCCGCCCACCAGGGGCAACGCTCTGCCCACCAGGGGTCATCGCTCTGCTGCGACCAGAGCCACTCTAGCGCCTGGGGCAGAGGCCAAGGAGCCATCCCCAGCGCCCAGGCCATCTTTGCTCCAATGGAGCCTTGGCTGTGGGAGGGGAAGAGAGAGACAGAAAGGAAGGAGGGGGGGGGGTGGAGAAGCAAATGGGCGCTTCTCCTGTGTGCCCTGGCCGGGAATTGAACCCGGGTCCCCCGCACTCCAGGCCAACGCTCTACCGCTGAGCCAACCGGCCAGGGCCAGAACCACTTGTCTTTTGTGGCTCTCAGTTCTCCTTCCACGGCCCCTGGTCCACTCTGTAACCTCCCTGTCTCTCTCGCCTTGCTGTCTGGTGACCTCTGCCCATGCTGCCCATAGAGTCCCCTGACAGTCCCTCTCCCAGGCCTTCTTTCAGTAGGTTCTCTGCCCTTCCCATTCCCCCTCTCACTGAGCCTGTCACTCTGTCTCAGATCAAGCAGTTACAGCACACCATGAGCTCATTGCTAGCTACTTTACAAGATCCTTTAAGATTCTTATAAAACTCTGTACCTATGGGTATTTGTAGCTCCATTTTCCAGAAAACTGAAGCTCAGCTTGGTTGCTTGACTTAGCCAGAGGTACAAGCTAATTAGCTGCAGAGCCAGAATTTTATCATAGACCCTCTCTCCAAGATCTGAGCTCTGTTTATAAACTCAGTGGTCTTACAATCGTGTGTCACCGTGAGGCTTTTCTCATAACAGTCATATAGAAGATAAAGTCTGAGCGGTCCCATGGAGAGCAGAGATGAATACTTTTAGCATGTTGATAGCCATTCATTTTGAGTTAATTGGTAGGTAAAGTTTATGTATTAATTTGTTCAGTGAGACTGAGTGCTTTAAGCACACACCTTGTTGTTGTAAGTGAGTCCCCGGCAATTAACTTACCTTCTGTGGGTTTGTGAATTGGGGATAATAAGACCTCCTGGTAGGTTGCAGTTGGGTTAAGAGGAGTAATGAGGTAAAGTGTCCGAGAATGGGAGACTCTTTGGAACTTGCAGTAGTTACCATAATGTCACACTTGATTTTATTCAAAACTCCAAGATTAAAGGCTGAATTTCTCATTTAATGAATGACCTAAGAGGGTGTTGCTTTCTTCAAGAACACCAGAATCCAGATGGGTCTTATAGGCTCTCCAGCCCTGCACAGCAGAGACTAGGAGGACGGAAAGGGTGCTGGTAGATGCGAAGTCTGGGAAGAGAGGCACACAGCTGCTCTTGTGATCCAGGAGCACTGCTGGCAGGGAATTTTGAAATGAAACACTTATATTAGCAAAGCAGCTTCCCAGGTGCTCAGTAAAATTCTTTTTTTTTTTTTAAAGTGAGAGGAGGGGAGATAGACAGATTCCCACATGTGCCCCAACTGGGATCCACCTGGCAACTCCTGTCTGGGGCTGAAGCTCAGATCAATTGAACCACTGGCTGTGAGGGGGGAAGAGAGAGAGAAGGGGGAGAGGGAGGGGAAGAGAAGCAGATGACCACTTCTCCTGTGTGCCCTGACCAGGGATTGAACCCAGGATGTCTGTACACCAGGTTGACGCTCTATCCATTGAGCCCACTGGCCAGGGCGGTAAAATTCTTTAGTTGTGTTACCCCGTATGGCAACTCAGAAGGGCTCTGATTCGGACATCAGCCTGGACAGCAGATGACTAGGGAATAGTTAGTTATGTCTAAATGTCTTTCTCAATGGCTGGGCTCCTTGAAAGTAGTATTCCTGCTTCAGATTTCATTTCAAAGGATGTCTTTCATTTGAAACAGAGCTAAGAGCTGGGCTGGAGTGAGGGGTGGGCTTCAGGCAGGGAAAAAATGTTCTAGGGATGGAGTTGGGGGAGAGAGGAAATAACTACAGACTTGCAGCTGTCACTCAAAGAAAGAAAGCTGTCTTTTTTCTTAGATCCTCTTTCTCCTGCTGCCATGAGTTTCCATGTGGATATTCTACAAGAGTCATGAAGATCTCCAGTTACCTTCAGGTATTTATTAGAGTTCCCAGCAGATGCATAAGGAAAGGAGAAGTTGAGTCGCCAGGAAGGGCCTTTGGTTACATGGGATATTTCCCATGTAGAGTAGTGGCTTGGGGAAATTGAGTATTCCTTTGGGCTGAGCTAGACCGAGTGAGGCCAGGAGGTTTGGATATCAGTGATGGCATATAAAAGCTGGAAGGGTCTCCTAGGTCCTGATCACTGACTTAGAATGAGAGCATTTGAGGGCTGGGATTTAGGAGACACTTCAGGGATCTGGGAAGTTGTAACTTGCCTCAGCAAGTATTTCTTGAGTATATTAGTCAAGGCACTTGGCTGCAAGTGAAGGAAATTCAAATTAGCTTAAGGAAAAATAACACAGCAGAGGGAATGTATTAGGCCACATGAGTGGAAGGGAGCCCAGGCGGTGGGCGTGGCTGGAGGTCCCCGTACCTCCATCTGTTTCTTGGCACCTCTGCACTGGTGACAACTCCAGGCAGCTTTACTTAGTGGTGACAAAGGTGGCCTCTGGCACCTCCCAGCTTCCATTGTCCTCAAAGCTGGAGAAGAAATAAGAGAGACTATTGTTCCCAAAATTCCAGCCCAAGAATGCCATGATGGACCAGGTTTGGATGACAGGACTGTTTCCTGAAGCAACTGCTCCGTCCAGGAGAATTCATTTTGCACCACTTGGAGCCGAGAGGCTGCGGCCTGCCCCACCTGAACCGCCTGGACTTCACATAGTGGATAAGGTGACCAACTTTTTTATAATGAAAAGGAGGACAAAAATAAAGTGAAGAAAAATAATATTGTAAATAAAAGAAACATTTTATTAATTGCAAAAATAATACACTATAATATGATAAATGCATAATAAAAACATTTGTAATATTTTATATTGTAATTATCCTTACATGCCTATTAATTTTTAATTATACATGTAGAAGGACATTTTTCAAGGGAGGATGAAACTTAAAAAGAAGGACTGTCCTCCCTAAAGGAGGGCGATTGGTCACCTTATTATTAGATTCGGATAGACTGTAATGAAACAGCACAACCAAAAACTGGTGAACCATCTTTTATTATAGCCTCGCAACCAGCAGGTGAGTAAATACACACAGCGGGAAAACACTTCCCTTTCCATTCAGGGTTCCCAAATCCAATGCTTTCTCCCAGTTTTCCTAGCATCACAAGCCCCACCAGCTTTAGTCACCTCTCTTTCCCCATCTGCATGCCTTCATCTTGGCTGCCTGCCTCCTCTGCAGCAACATGGTCTGCAACAATGGCCTACTAGCTCCTCCTTCTTTACAAACTTTTAAAAACTACTTGGGCCCACATAGACCCCCTTCTCCAGCACACATTAGCATAAAGCCCCTTCCCAAGCAGGAAGGTAATTAGCCGTCCCTTGTGGGCAGTGACCATCTTTAACGATAAAAGTAAGCAAAACCAGAAAATATGGATTTTACAAACTCATTTGCCCAACATTCCATCCCTTTTGCTCACTTTGCAATCCACAATCCGCAACACAGGCATTCCTGTGCAGGAAATTAGGCACATCACACAAACAAATTACAGCAACAGCACAAGTCCTACGATTTCAACAATTACAAAGGTGCCCTTCACCACAGCTGCCCCTCCCCATCAGGGTTTTTCACATTATCCAAAATCCATAAATCCATCTAACATGGGAGCCAGTGCTCACTCTGGTCATAGTCCAGGAATCAGCCCATGCACATGGGGCCTCAGGCCTCCCCCCTCATCCCTGCCATCCTGGCAGGTCTTATGACGCTGTCCCAAGGGTGAGCATGTGGCAACAGCAGCCAGCATTTCCACCTCTGCTCCAGAGCCATCCATCCCTATATCCCACAATTGTAGCAAACCCTCCAGCTGCTTAGTAGGTACTCCTTGCTGCTGGGCTGTTACCTTCTGAAGTTCGCGGACTGAAGCTTCAGCCCAATTCTCTTCATCTTCAGAAGAGGAGCTGGAAACGCCTGCTCCCGCTGGCTCAGAGCCACTCTGCTGGCACAGCTCTATTTTGGGCTCCAACGGCTGCTGGCTCTCAGGAACTTCCAGGGTAAATTGCAACCTGCCAACCCATAGCTCCTTCTACAGAGGCTGCTCCATTTCCAGGCAAAACTCTCGAACCTGGTCGGCCTCCTTCTCCAGCGCTCGCTCCAGTTCCGGGATCTGTATCTCTCCTGTGGCCATTCCAGCTATCTTCTGCTCCTCGGTTTGCAGGCCTCAGGCAGCCTCTTCCAAAGAGCTCGAGGTTTCCTCACACACAGCTGTAAAAATCAGCCAGCCCACAGTCCCCAAAAGGACAGCCTTGGGGAACCATAACAACAGCCAGTTCTCTACCCCACCACTCAAGGGTGGTGGCAGCTCCATATCGATCTGATCTGAATCCAGCCGCAAACTACCCCAAATGTAAGGCCAGTGGTCATGGCTGTCATCGTTGTGGCCAGGCAGGCGCAGGTTCCATTAGTAAGGTGACCAACTTTTTATTTTTTTTACAGAGACAGAGAGAGAGTCAGAGAGAGGGATAGATAGGGACTGACAGACAGGAACAGAGAGAGATGAGAAGCATTAATCATTAGTATTTCGTTGTGACACCTTAGTTGTTCATTGATTGCTTTCTCATATGTGCCTTGACCGTGGGCCTTCAGCAGATCAAGTAACCCCTTGCTCAGGCCAGTGACCTTGGGTCCAAGCTGGTGAGCTTTGCTCAAACCAGATGAGCCTGCGCTCAAGCTGGAGACCTTGGGGTCTTGAACCTGGGTCCTCCGCATCCCAGTCCGACAGTCTATCCATGGCGCCACCGCCTGATCAGGCAAGGTGATCAACTTTTTTATAATGGAAAGGAGGACAAAAATAAATTGAAGAAAACAATATCATAAATAAAAGAAACATTTTATTCATTGCAACAATAATACACTATAATATATGATGAATGCATAATAAAACATTTGTAATATTTTTTATCATAATTATGCTTACATGCCTATTAATTTTTAATAATAATTCTAAGAAAAAGTACTCATTTTGATGCAAATACGCCACATCACATGCAATGGATCGGCTCTGCATCGATCAAATACGGACATTTACAGATTAGTTTTCTTTTTATAAATTTTTATTAATTTTAATGGGGTAACATCAATAAATCAGGGTACATATGTTCAAAGAAAACATGTCCAGGTTATCTTGTCATTCAGTTATGTTGCATACCCATCACCCAAAGTCAGATTATCCTCTGTCACCTTCTATCTAGTTTTCTTTGTGCTCCTTCCCCTCCCCCTTTCCCTCTCCCTCCTTCTCCTCCCCCCCCCCACTCTTGTCCATGTCTCTTAGTCTTGTTTTTATGTCCCACCTATGTATGGAATCATGCAGTTCTTGGTTTTTTTCTGATTTACTTATTTCACTCCGTATAATGTTATCAAGATCCAACCATTTTGTTGTAAATGATCTGATGTCATCATTTCTTATGGTTGAGTAAGTATTCCATAGTGTATATGTGCCACATCTTCTTTATCCAGTCTTCTATTGAAGGGCTTTTTGGTTGTTTCCATGTCTTGGCCACTGTGAACAATGCTGCAATGAACATGGGGCTGCATGTGTCTTTATGTATCAATGTTTCTGAGTATTTGGGGTATATATATACCCAGTAGAGGGATTGCTGGGTCATAAGGTAGTTCTATTTTCAGTTTTTTGAGGAACCACCATACTTTCTTTCATAATGGTTGTACTACTTTACATTTCCACCAACAGTGTATGAGGGTTCCTTTTTCTCCATAGCCTCTCCAACACGTGCTATTACCTATCTTGTTGATAATAGCTAATCTAACAGGTGTGAGGTGGTATTTCATTGTAGTTTTGATTTGCATTTCTCTAATAACTAATGAAGATGAGCATCGTTTCATATATCTGTTGGCCATTTGAATTTCTTCCTGGGATAAGTGTCTACAGATTAGTTTTCTAATATCAAAAAGGAGGGCATGTAGAAGGAGGGAGGACGGACCTTACAAAAGAAGGTCCCTCCCTAAAAGAGGATGATTGGTCACCTTAATAGTGGAGGCGGGTCCTTCAGAGATGCTGGCCAGAGAAGGCTTACCTCGTCCACCACCAACAGATCATGGCGGAACTGGGGGCTGGGACACTCACTCTCTGAGATCATAGCCTTGTTGGGGAGTGTGGCATGTCCTCTGCCTTTCTTCTATAGCGATAGAATTTTTGCATGGTTGCCTGTGGTAGGCAGTATAATGTCCCCAAAGATGTCCACATTCTAATCCCCAGAATTTAGGAATATATTATGTTACATAGCAAGGGGGAATTAAAGTTACAGATTAAATTAAGGATCCTAATCAATTGGCCTTAAATAAGGAAATTAGCCTGGATGATCTGGTAGGGTATAATATAATCATAAAAGTCTTTATTTTAATTTTAGTTTTACTTTTTAAAGATTTTATTTATTGATTTTGCAGGGAGAGGAGGGGCAGGGGACAAGAAGTAACAGCTTCCTAGTTGGTTCACTTTGGTTCTTCATTGATTGTTTGTTGTATGTGCCTTGACTGGGCAAGCCCAGGGTTTTGAACCAGTGACCTCAGCCTTCCAGGTCGAAGCTCTATCACTGTGCTACTACAGGTCAGGCACACGAGTCTTTTAATAGGGAAGAAGGTGGCATAAGAGTCAGAACCAGAGAAATGGCACCAGGAGAAAGACTCACCTGGCAAGTGACTTTGAAGATGGAGGGAAGTCATGACCCAAGGAACATGGGTGGCTTCCAGAAGCTGGAAAAGGCAAGACATAGATTCTCTCCTTGAGCCTGAAGAAGGGAGCCCAGTCCTGCTGACACCTGAATTTCACCCAGTGAGACCCATTTTATACTTCTGTCCTCCAGAACTATAAGATAATACATGAGTGTTGTGCTACATCATTATGTTTGTGGTTATTTGTTAGAGCAGCAATAAGAAACTAATACATGGCCCCAAATGAAAGAGATATTGTTCAGCCTTCTTGCATGCAGGTGTGGCTCTGAGTTCGGGGTGTAGGTGGAGCAGCTGTGTGGCAGCTCCTGGGAATCTCAGGCAGCGGCAGCGTGCCCTTCCCTCACCTCTCCTTTATCCTGCTGCCCAGCTGTGGATGCCAATCGGACCCCAAGGATGAAGCCACACCCGACAGAGGTGCCGGCATGAGCTGGAAGGAGCAGAGCCACAGGGCAGCCTCAGAATTTTTAGTTCTATGCTTTGACTTGAGTGAGGAACGAATTTATATCTTGTTTGAACCACTGTTAAATGTTTTCAAAACTCACAGCTGGAGCTCATCCTAATTATTGTAGAAAGAAAAGGCATTAACCCTGACCTTTCAGGAGATCCAACAGACCCAGTGTCCACAAGGTAAGAGTGTCCCAAGGGTGTTCCAGCAATGATTCAGAGCTCCCACCCAAGCCTAGCTCTCCCCACCCAGTGCCTTTTTTCACCAGCACTGCAGTCTGGGCTCACAGCCCCGGTCTCCATCCCATCTCTGGCTTTAGCTTCGGTATCTATTCTTAGGCAGCAGCCCGAACCACCCCCAGTTCAGCTGGCCCTCTGGCTCTCTGAACCCTGTGCTGCCTTGGTGAGCACGCACGATCCAGTCTGGCCCCATGGAACTCACCCCTACCCTGGCTGGCCTCCCCACCCTCCAAATAAAGCTAAATAAGAATGCAGAATTTCATCAGCATTAAAGACCTTGTCTCTACGTCTCTGTGTGTGACTTTAGAGGAAATTATTGTTATCATAATTAGCATTGATTAAGCACTTACCCCGGGGCAGAAAATTTGGCTAAGTACTCTGTATTTTAACTTCATTTAATCCTCAGAACAACACCAGGGAGGAGGTACTAGTGTTATTGTGCAGACGAAGGAACGAGGACCGTATGAACAGGGAAGTTAAGTGATTTGTCTGAGGTCACTCAACTGCTAATGGCAGAACGGGCGGGGGAAGCAGGCAGGCTGGTTTCAGAGCCATGCGGTGATACATAGGTGCACGGCCTCCGAGCCCAGCTACTGTCATCGTCTAAGTGGCACTTCACTCCGCATCATACTGTTTAGAAGATCATGATGATGGCTCAGGGCATCAGGCAGGCCTGCCATGTATGGTGGTGTGGACTGTGGCCTTAACAATTCAGGAGGTATCATTCATATTGTCATCTCTGCTCCTCGTAACCCCTGGACTTGGGCAGTGGACAACCTGGCCAGGCCGAGGTCCTGGGACCCGCCACGCCGATAGCGGGAGGTCACATGGAAATGCCAGGAACTCAGCTGGGGAGCTATTAAAAAACTTTGCTTGGGAGGTGGTGTTGAAGATTAGGAATCAGAGAAACAAGCCAAGGTAACGGGAGACAGGAACGCAGAGGACTTTTTGCTGGGCAGTCTGACAAGTTCTGCTGGAAGGTTGCTTTCACGCCCGGACCTGCACTAGAGGACTCTTTTTAAAACAGGGGGGCGTGGGGAGGAGTTAGCTTTGTTGTTGTATCATAAAAATCATACATGCTCGTTGATGGATGTTTGGAAAATACAGAAAGTCTAAGTAAGAAAATAGTAGTCATCCGCTGTCCCTGGCCCAGAGAAAACCCAGCTAACATTGTCCTGTATTTTCTCCAGGCTGTCCCCTCTCTGTTTCTTTTTTTTTTTTTTTTAAATCTTTCTGAAGCTGGAAACGGGGAGAGACAGCCAGACAGACTCCCGCATGCGCCCGACCGGGATCCACCCGGCACATCCACCAGGGGGCGACGCTCTGCCCACCAGGGGGCGATGCTCTGCCCCTTGGGGCGTCGCTCTGCTGCGACCAGAGCCACTCCAGCGCCTGGGGCAGAGGCCAAGGAGCCATCCCCAGCGCCCGGGCCATCCCCGCTCCAATGGAGCCCTGGCTGCTGGAGGGGAAGAGAGAGACAGAGAGGAAGGAAGGGGGGGTGGAGAAGCAAATGGGCGCTTCTCCCAAGTGCCCTGGCCGGGAATCGAACCCGGGTCCCCCGCATGCCAGGCCGACGCTCTACCGCTGAGCCAACCGGCCAGGGCCTCTCTCTGTTTCTTGATGGATGGTGTAAAGATAAATAAATAAATAGCTATAGATCTCATTGTCTCTCTGTCGCTGTCTCTCTATACATCTGTATCGTCATTCCTCATGGGGCTAAAATCACTGTATATTAGCTCACACTATTTGTATAATTTTCACTCAGTCCTCTAGAAATGGTTCAGAAGGGATTGGGCTGACCCTTGCTTGTCCTGGAGCACCTTTAAGGCCCCACCTGATGACTTTACTTATTCAATTTTTTTTTCAGAGAGGTGAGAGAGAGAGAGAGAGAGAAGAAGAAGAAGAGAAAGAGAGAGAAGAGGGAGGAACAGGAAGCATTAACTCTCATATGAGCCTTGACCAGGCAAGCCCAGGGTTTTGAACCGGTGACCTCAGGGTTCCAGGTCGACACTTTATCCCACTGCACCACCACAGTTCAGGCCCCACCTGATGACTAAAACAAGCCACTGAGCAATTTTTTCAAGAACTAATGGGCCGTGGACTAGAGAGGCTGTTAGTTAATAGGCTTGAAGTGGGTAAGTGGAGGCAATCCTTGAGACAGATGAAGGATGCATCCCGTTCATACCTGGGGGTCTGGAGTATTGAGGGACCACTGGAACCCATGAGCCTGCTTGCACACCAGGGAGCTGGGTGACCTCCCAAATGATAAACTGGCTCCCCTGAAGAAGAGACCTTTGAGGTAACGTGGTCCGGCACCTTTCTTCCTCTTCATCACTCTCCCGCTCACCTTGGCTGCACAGATACATTTTCTAGATGGGGAAACTGAGACCTAGGGAGGTAACATGACCTGCTTGAGGTCATAGAGCAAGGCAGTGGCATAAGGTCTAGGACTGGGGTTCCTGACTTCTTTCGAAGAATCCAGCCTGTCTGAAAATGTGTGTCATGGAAAGCCGGACTTACCAGATACCCCAGAATAACGGAGTGTTCCATGGCCAAATCAGGATTTTGGTCAAAGTCTTCATGCTGTAATCCTCTCTGAGATTCACAAGTACCTTAGCTTACTGAAGACTCTAAGGCCTGCAGCAAAGAAATCTATTGAACTTGGTTCAATTCATTGTTTTTTGAACTTGTGTGGACAAGGAACTCTTTTCTCATTGATCATTTAGTCATTCTTGAGGAACACATTTGGGGAGAGAGAGGCTGTGTTACACTATACTGTCTATTTACTCACAAGAAAGGATACCTGAGGACGTGAGAAATGTCACAGTGAGTTAGAGTCACAGTCCTTCTAGCACAGGAAAGGGCTCCTCGATAGGGCCATCAATAATAGGATTACAGAAGTGTGTGGCTGCCCTTCCCTAAGATCAAGCTTAGTGAGTTTAAACTTTGGAAAAGTTCAAATAGCTTACACCAGTGTTTTTCAACCTCTGGTCTGTGGATCGGTGCTGGTCTGCCAGAAATTTCATACTGGTCTGCAAAAGAGTCAACCATCCTGGTGAAAAACACTGGCTTGCACTGAATGAGTTCCATGGAAGCAAGTTCTTGTGTGTCTTATTCATGTCTTTTTCCTTAGTGCCAAGAATGATGCCTAGTATATAGTAGATACTCGATAAAGAATTGTGTGAATAAATGGAATTACCTTTCTAATTACTTTTGAGAGTTGCAGAATTCCAAAATCATTTCCTCTGAGAGATATAAAATCTTTAACTTTCCCTATCTGGGCACTGAGACTTACAACTTATGGTTCAGATTTAACAAATGTTTATTGAATGCTTACCGTATGCACACCCTATGTTAGGCATGTTCCCATATAAGTAATCTCATATTTAATAATTTCAATTACCCTGGAAGTAAATCTAATCTCAATTTTCCAGGTGAGGCGGCTGAGGCTTGGAGGGTTTAGATGATTTGACCATAGTGATGTTTTAAAAAAATTTTTTTTAATTAAATTTATTGGGGTGACATTGGTTAGTAAAATTATACAGGTTCCAGGTGCACAACTGTACAATACACGTGTAGGTGATGTTCTTAATAAGTGGTAAAACTGAGATTTATGGCCCCGTGGCCCGAGCTGGATGTAGTTTATTAATGGAATGATCAAAGCAGACTTGAGATGAATCAAGAAGAGGCAGGCCTCAGATGAAGACTCCTTCAGGTTATGAAAGAAGGCACTTCCCCTTCCGAAAGGTTGTCTCAGCAAGACCTGGTCATTGTGGCTCTCTTGGGTGCTAAGTGGGGACTCCAGGCCACCTGTCATGTGTCCTGATGGAAAAGAATTCTGCCTAAGGCAGATGACTATGAGAATCGAGAAACATGGATAGATTCCAGCTGATAGAAGAGCTGAAAACTAAGCCTCTCAAGCCTT
This sequence comes from Saccopteryx bilineata, assembly GCF_036850765.1. NCBI lineage: Eukaryota > Metazoa > Chordata > Mammalia > Chiroptera > Emballonuridae > Saccopteryx > Saccopteryx bilineata. The sequence continues at coordinate 13,683,088 of NC_089492.1, read as the reverse complement.
GGTTACGGCAACACAAGGCATAACACGGTGGCGTGACTTCTCATTGACCTGTCCACTCAGCAGGTTGATATTTCTGTTTCCACCCAAGTCTTTGAATAACAAGGCACGGATCTTATTAGCACCAGTGCAGCTTTTTATCCAGTTTAAGAGTGAAAGAAAGACAACCGTTGTAACACCAGGCTGTCCTCTGAAAACAGTGTGTGTTCTCTGAGCTAGAGCACAGAGCAGCTAATGCAACTGTGCGTCAAGAGGAAGTGTGTGGTTAGATGGCAGGACTGGTAGGTGGAAGACTGTCTCAGTAGATTCAGAGGACGTCAGAGCTGGAGGAGCCCTGGGGATCACCTGGTCCCTCACAGAGGAGGAGGCTCTGAGGTTGCCCAAGATCAGGTAGAAGATATTGACGGGTAAAGCTGGGCTTCCAACTCAAGTCTCTCTTTTTTTTTTTTTTCTGTATTTTTCTGAAGCTGGAAACAGGGAGAGACAGTCAGACAGACTCCCGCATGCGCCTGACCAGGATCCACCCGGCACGCTCACCAGGGGGCGACGCTCTGCCCACCAGTGGGCATCGCTCTGTCGCGACCAGAGCCACTCTAGCACCTGGGGCAGAGGCCGAGGAGCCATCCCCAGCGCCCGGGCCATCTTCGCTCCAACGGAGCCTTGGCTGCGGGAGGAGAAGAGAGAGACAGAGAGGAAGGAGAGAGGGAGGGGTGGAGAAGCAGATGGGCGCTTCTCCTGTGTGCCCTGGCCGGGAATCGAACCCCGGACTTCTGTACGCCAGGCTGACACTCTACCACTGAGCCAACCGGGCAAGGCCCAACTCAAGTCTCTTGATTATTGGTATAGTGTTCTTTATTTCCTGCTATTTTGAATATAGTTTTTGCCCCGTCATTCATGCTGTGTGAACTTACACAAGTATTTGACCTCTCTGTTCTTTGCTCATCTGTAAAATGTAGGCAAACACAGTTAACAAAGGCAAGGGGAAAAGGAGATTTTGCCTATAAAGTGCTTCCCCAAGTGCCTGGCACACACCATTACTTAGTAAACTAGAGATTTTAAAAAGTCTTAAACAACATAGTCATTATTCTTCTATATTTTAGCACAGCACCCTTTCTCTATTTGAGGGAATTGGCTTATGAGAAGGTAGGGGCACCTCTGTCCACCTGCCCTGACAGCTTGGGAACGTGGCAAAGACATTGACTACGTTCATACTGGGGCTTTCCTGCAGGTTGGTTTCCATGCTTTGCCAGACCCACAGTGTTCTTGTAAAACACTGGATTTTTCCTGCCACTGAGAAAATTACAGATAAAGCTACCCACGTTAAGTTAACAATGATAATGTTTTACCCCTTTCAGAATAATTTTTTGTGTGACAGAGACAGAGAGAGCGACAGATAAGGACAGACAGACAGGAAGGGAGAGAGATGAGAAGCATCAATTCTTTGTTGCGGCACCTTAGTTGTTCATTGATTGCTTTCTCATAGGTGCCTTAACTGGGGGGGGGGGGGGAGGCTCCAGCAGACCGAGTGACTCCTCGCTCAAGCCAGCGACTTTGGGCTCCAGCTGGTGAGTTGTGCTCAAACCAGATGAGCCTGCGTTCAAGCTGGTGACCTTGGGGTTTTGAACCTGGGTCCTCCACGTCCCAGTCGGATGCTCTATTCACTGCGCCACCACTTGGTCAGACCTTCCAGAATAATTAATGCATTCTCTGGTAACCTTGCTATGTGGATGAGAGGGAGAAGTCGGACTTGGAGCCTGGTCTTCCTGGAGCCCGTGCAGTCCCACTGGTGGAGATGGCTCTGTGTCCCGTAGCCAGGGCTCACCTCACTCCCCTCCCCGCCCTCCTGATAATGTGCTATGCCCTCACATGGAGGACTTCCTGTCAGGGAACCTGCTTCCCTGATGATTTCAGAAGTTGAGCACTCTTTCATATACATGTTGGCCATTTGCATGTCTTCCTTGGAGAATGTCTATTTGGGTATTCCCATTTATATGTTCTCCAGGAAAAGCTCGCTTATGGGTTACACTGAGGAGTTTTAATTAAATGAACTTCCATAAAATGGACAGGCAAACTGAAAGAATTCTTGTATCACATTTGTAGATTGAAGATAACCTTAAAGGCAAGCAAGAGGGAATGATATACGAATGGCTGAGCTTTTACACCTCCCAGAATGAGTAAAGACGATGATGCTAGGTTGGCCCCTTAAATTCAGAGTGATCAAAAATATCAGATGAAATATGGACAAACATCTACCATTGTTGCTGAGAAAGCCCACCCTAAATGTGTGTTGTGCTTTGAGATATTAACTAATGATGCATGCAGTCATTATCATTTTCAAACATGCACAAGACAAAATATAATAATGAAATCTTATGTGCCTATCAGTCAGCTTGTTTTGTCAAAACAAGACTTTAAAACTATTTATTTTGTCATTAACTCCTTTAAAAGTTTTCTATATTTGTCTTTTATAATGTACATGAAATATACAGTACATGAGTATACAAATATACAATACATAAGCGTATATAAATCAAAGGTGTGTATGCAAGGACCTACCTAAGTCTCTTGCCACACCCTCCCTCTTTTCCTTTGCTCTCTCTGCTTTGGCCCCACTGCTGCTTTACGTGCAAACTATTGCAAAGTGGACATATTGACCCGTGTTTCCCCTGCCCCCAGGGCCTTTGCACATTCTTTCTCTGCTCCCTATCTCAGCTCTGATTCTACTTTCTTAGGAAATCCTTTCCTTCTTTCCAGTCCAGGTTGGGTTTCCTGAATGTAACCCATTCTCATAGAATTTAATTATTTTGAGTTTATTTTTCATTGCACTTGTCTCAATCTGTAATGCATGACTATAGGCTCCTTAGAGTGAAGAATAATGTCTAGCTCTCTCTGTAGACTAAAATATTCAGGAAGGCTACCTCCCCAGTGTCTAAGGCAGGGCCCAGCACATAGTAGGCATTTGATACACTGTGGGTTAAATGAAGACTATAGTAGTGAGCAAGGTTAGAACAGCACGACGGTGAAAGGAGGTCCCTGTAAATGAGAGGCAGATGAGTCATCATTGCATAAGAAGTTCAACATCGGAAGAGATAAGGAACAATGCAAGACAACAGTCCCAGTTCACGGGCACTGCACGATTAATTTCCAAACAAAACACAGCGGACGGCAAATGCATCAAGTTCAAAAAGAGAGCACTCTCTATGGGGTGGGCTGGGCTAGCTTCAGATGCTGTTATCTTCTGAAATATAAAAGCCACATGTGAACAAACACATATTGACATCCTGCAAGCTGAAATCCTTGTTTGTGATACCAAAAAGGTAATTTAATTTTGATGTACAAGAGTCTCCAATTCAACCCTGAAGTCATAACGCTAATAATGTCATCGTCCCAGATCATCCCAATGTTGAATGTGCCATTTTCTCAGGCTCTGCATCCGTTACGGCCTTGCGGACGGACCTGTGGTTTGTGAGCAATAACCTCTTTCCATTGACAGTCCAATCCCAGTTTGACTTCTAACTGGGCTCTCACATGATGTTTTCATGGTTTTCTAATAAAGGGACTTGTTTTTATATGACCTGGTAAAGAGAGAACTCTTGGTATTAATTTAGAAGACTATAAGCTTGAAGTTCAGCTTGACATTCATATGATCTGAGCTTGTTTTTGCCCAAGAGAAGCTCAGTTTGCATCTGCTTTAGTTTCAACACATGCTTGTTTGTTTATTTTCCTGGTTTCTTATTTGTCTCCTGCCATTAGAATATGAGCTGCGTGAGAGCAAGAGCCTTAACTGTCCTGTCCTCGCTGTAACCTCAGTACCTAGGACAGGGCCTGACACACTTGAATGAAGGACTGCAGGGTGAAGTTCTAGAGGAGAGTGGAGATCACGGTTGTGTTTGAAAGCACACAGCCCAAAAGGCCGTGTACCATTATTTCAAAATCGCTCAAGCCTGTGAGTAACTTGAAGGGAAAAGACAATGTTTTCCCATCTTCTTATTTCCCATGAGATTGCTTAGTACCATATCCTTGTTATAGTAGACCACAGAGAAGACATCAGCTCACTAACATCCAAGAGGATTCTGGGTAGTTGTCCGATCATGAGAGTGGAGAATAGGAAGGTGCCAATGGGAGAAGATTAGCTTTAAAATGAGTGGACTTTGAGTGTAGTCCCAGTTTCCCTTCTCACCGTGCACAACCTCGGGCGAATCGCTGGATTTCTCAGCCTCAGTTTGCTCATCTGTGTAACAGGGATATCAACAGCAGTTGTCCTCGTCCTGGGGCCCTTGTGAGGCATTCTGTCTGGGAAGGGCTCTGTAAACAGTGGAATGCCTAGAGATATGAGTTGTGGTGGCCTCTGGCCAAGGCGATTAGGAAATTCTGGAGATTCCCATAGGGCTGTTGGCAGTGCCCTTGGCCTTCAGAAGAACACTGGCGCAGAAGCCGAACCTGCTGGGTCCAGATTTCCAGGTCTTTGCCTCCAGAAGCTCCTGGTGTCATCACTTCTCTTTTTCTTCTCCCCCCCTCTCCCCTGCCCCCTCCTGCCGTCTCCCTTCATGCTGGCTCATCCCGCTCGTCTGGACTGCCAGATGTAATGTAACTCGATAGCCTGAGTTATCTAGAGTTACATTCCAAAAACATCTCTGTGTTTCCTCAGGGGAGGAAGGAAAACAGGGACCAGGGCACAAGAGGGCATAGAGGACACGCTAGCCATGCTCTGCCTTCTCCTTTATGACATCTGGCCTGTGGTTTCCTAAAGAAATTTCCCCAACCACTGCCAGCCCTGTAGGTGGAATGAGGCGTCTCTTACAGGGTGTGATCGAAGGGAATGGCCTAGTACCGTATCCTTGTTATAGTAGACCACAGAGAGGATATCAGCTCACTGACCTCCAAGAGGGTTCTGGGCAGTCGTCCGATCATGAGAGTGGAGAAGAAGAAGGGGCCGATGGGAGAAGTTTGGTTTCTCCCTGGACCCGCACTTTTGGTTTCTAAACCAACATGTTCCCATTGAAGATCATAATGAATTGTTACCACCTGAGCTCCAATCCGGGTCAGCTCAGACACCAAAGGCCTGGCGCACAGACGGGACAGCTTTTTTGAGATGGAGCCTCAGGAACTGAGAGGGGTGGGGTGGGGCGGGAAAGTCTAGATGGGGAGCAGGAGAAGGCAGTGGACGTACTTATAAAACGGACTGATTGTGTCACAGATCTGTGCGGAGCATGCTTAACCTGTAAAATGTAAAGCCTCAATGAACCAGGTAATTATTAATTATTACAATTAAGGTTAAAGGAAGTATGGCTATGTTTACTTAACCTTCAAGGTGCTCTTTATTTTGTCAAAATCAAAATAGTCCTGTCGACTTTTCAGATCTTTGTAATAACTTTATTATTGTTATATCGTGGCTTCATTATTACAAAACAGTGCCGAGAAGACTGAGCTCCCCGAGCGAGCGCGGCGTCTGAGTTCTGTGCCTTGTGCTCCCTCCCGTGCCCATGGTCCCACTCCTTGCCCGGGTCTGTGCCATCACTGCACCTTTGTGTGGGCTTTTCACTCATCCCGAAATGCCCTCGCCCTTAGCTGTGCCTGTTAGAACCCCTTGAAGCCGAGGCCTAACTTCATCAGCCCATGAATTTTCTCATGAGTTCTGTGTCATGTGCTTAGCTGCACTTTTTTTTTTTTAAAAAGTGATTTTACAGAGGGAAGCAAAAGGGTATGGGCAACCAGAAGTATCAACTTATATACTTCACATTGCTTGTTCATTGACTTCTTGTTATATGTGCCTTGACTGAGCAAGCCCAGGGTTTTGAACCGGTGACCTCAGCATTCCGGATCAATGCTCTACCCACTGTGCCACCACAGGTCAGGCTTAGCTGCACTTTTGAGGAGCCTCTCAGCATCCACTTCACTCTCCTGGTCACAGAGTTAAGGGCATGCTTGCTTTTCCACTCTACTTCCTGTCCCCTCCCCCAGGCTGGGTGAGATGCATAAAAAAATTGTCATCCTCATCACTGTAGCTCTCAAAGGGTGCTTGATAATGTCTGTTGAGTGGAATTGTATGCAGTCGGTGTACAAGGCATTTCTGTTATGATTTCAGGAGCCCCAGAAAGAAACTAGCCAACTCCCTGGTGGATGCCTGAGACCTCCCTTCCAGGTAAGGTTTTCGTTTCACTTCAGACAGCTTACCAAAAGGGTGACTGGGTTTTCAGCTCTCCTGGAAATATCTGAATTACAGCTCAAGCATCTTAACCACAAAGGTCTAAGCTGTTCTGGATTGAAATATACACCATTTATCTAAAAATATACACTGTATCCCACACACTACCCTGAGAGGTCTATACAGCTAGTGCTCGACTTACAACCACGATTGGTTCCGACAGACTGGTTGTAACACGATTTGGTCATAAGTTGAGTAGGCTATATGTACAGTACTGTGAAATGATGTTATAAAAATCTTTAAGTCATATTTTATCATAATTTTCTTTCATTATTGTTATATATCATAATTTTCTTTGTTCATTTTATGCCATTTGTATCATCTCTACACCATTTTGTTTCTTATTTTTACATTTGTCAGGTTTAAGTAAAACACTGCATTACCAGTACAACTGGTTTAATATTTGCAAAACATACAAAATTAAAAAATACAGGTGCATACAAAAATACAAAACACAGGTGTAAAAAATACCATAGGAAACATTTTCCCAATTGCAAAACATATCAAAATATATAAACATGTATGAAACATTTTATTGACCACTGGTGCTTGGCTGTGGATCATTGATGTCATCATCTGGGGCAGCAGTTGGGGTTACCAGAGTTGATTTTTTCATAAACATGGTGAGCTTTGTCTGAATTGTATGTTTCTTTTTTTCTTTATAAATTTCACGATACGGATGAAACATATTGTGCACCATCCGTTCAATCCTTGCAAATCGTTCGATGTTTGGGTCCATTGCTTCGAAATGTATCAGAAGTTTACTCAGTAAAGATAAAGCTCTGATAATCCCTTAGTGATGAACTTTCTTTCTGGCTTCTCCTCTTCTTTCTCTGCTTCTCTTCTTTCTTCTTCCACCACTCTTTCTTTTTCCAGTTCGATTAGCTCTTCATTTGTAAGTTCTCCGGATTCTTTGTCTAGCAACTCTTCGACATCTTCCATTTTACACTCCAAAGAAAGGTCTTTAGGGGTTTGATGAAAAATATCCAAGACACAAAACACAAATTGCTGTACTGAGTCTGGGATAACAGTTGAAATGGTGCACGTGGAGGTGGTAGTGCTGCCGGAAGCTGGTCCTCACTGTCGTATGCCCAGCTGGCAACGCTTGCGCTGCCAGACGCGGAGCAGTCGTGGCTAGCTATTGTGGTCGTAAAGTCGAATGGCCGCGACTTGCATAGGTCGTAAGTCGATCAATACCTGTAGTGTGATAATTATCCAAGCTTGTGGGCTCTGGAACCAAGCTGTCTAGGTTCAGATTAGTTGCTAATATACACAGTTCCTACCGAATAGCGATGTTGTGAAATTAAAGGGGTTGGTATTCGTAAAGTGAGTTGAGCAGAGCTGGGCTCAAGGTTGGTGCTTAGCAAGTGGGGTTGTTAATGTTGTCGTGGTATTATTGTTATCTCCCATCTAATCTGGATGATGCAACTGTGACCCTTGGGCCCCCCCCTTTTCTCTGTACCCACCTTGAGGCCAAGCTCAGCACCTTACTGGATCCTTCCTTCAAATCAGATCGAACTCCCAATGTCTCGGTGATAAATGCAGACCTTAATGAAGACTTCTCAGGAAAATTTGGATGACAATGTTGCTGTCACACAGCAAAACTTTAAGAAAAAATTCCCTTTTTCAGCATCTCTGTTCTTTCTCCGTAGTTCCTTTTTCAACACAAGCAACCTCGTCTCTGCTCCTTCCCCAGATACTCTCTCACCCCATTTGGCGGGAGCTTCTCCTGCGACCCACAAATCATCTTTTTCCTTTTCGCGGTTAGAATGTTAATGAACAGAAAGTGCTATTTATTATTTTATGTCAAAGAATAAGTACAAATGCTACATTCCCACAGTTCCTGGATAACCCCAACCTTCAAAACTCATTTAGGTTACCTGCTATGGCCAGGGGTGTGCTGGAGCTGATTCACACCCACTCACAACTGCCACTTGTACACATCTCTTTCCAGCTCCACTTTCAGCGATGCCACATTGGTAACTTGAAATCTGTCACAGGGAGAGTATTTACACCACAGAAATGGGCAAGTGCAACAAACCAGACTTTCTCTTGAGAGTGGATTGTTAAAGGTTTACCAGCACATTACTGCTGCAGCCACTGACACTACACCACTCTGGCTCTCAGGCAAGGGTGCCCTGGCTTGGTTTTTTGCTTCCTAAATTCCTGCTATTCTGAGACTGAGTATAGATTGTTAAGGAGAATTGTTCTGAGTTCTGTAAGCTCTACTCCAGTCCAGCTGTCATCCCTTCTTCCTTCTTTTTCTTGGCCTTATTTCTATTTGTTTTCCCTGGAATCTGAGCTCTTCTCTTCTAGTTAATGAGCCCAGATCTCACCTTGGGCTGGTTCAGGTTCATTCTATTTATTTTTTTGGTCTGAGTCCCCCGCATACCACCTGGTAGGGGTCTCATAAATTATGACCCAGAGTGTGTAAGATTTGATCACAGGAATACAGGAATGGGCCAGTCAAAGATGCTGGAGCAGTTACATGACCACAAGGACTGGAATGCTGTAAGGCATGGTTTCACTGTCAGCTAGCTCTCACTGCAGTCCTGCAGTCAATGGTTTTCCATGTAGCTGCATGTTAGAATTTCCTGATTGCCCAAGTACCACCCCATCGATTCAATCAGACGGACCAAGGGATCATCTTGCCTCTTCAGATCTAGATAAGATGGTTTGGAATTCCCCTTTCTCCATCTGTGGAGGGCCCAAGATTCTCCCTGTTGACTGTTAATTTTATATTCTCATGGTCACTTCTGTTTTGAAACCTTGCCTCTGATGCTCTGGTTTGGTTTAGGAATCCTCTTACCGTCCCATGGATGCTTCTCTGTGTCATAAATTCATCCAAATGTCACTCCCACAGGAAGCCTGCCATTGATTCTCCTAAGTCAAGCTCTTCTTGACATACACACATATATTTTAAGTTACTCTGTACTTTTTTCATAACAGGTAAACCAGTTTGTGATTACATATTTAGTTTTTTTTTTTTTTTTTTTTTTTTTTCCTGAAGTTGGAAACGGGGAGGCAGTCAGACAGACTCCCGCATGCGCCCGACCGGGATCCACCTGGCACGCCCACCAGGGGGTGATGCTCCGCCCATCTGGGGCATCGCTCTGCTGCAATCAGAGCCATTCTAGCGCCTGAGGCAGAGGTCACAGAGCCATCCATCCTCAGCGCCCGGGCAAACTTTGCTCCAATGGAGCCTTGGCTGCAGGAGGGGAAGAGAGAGACAGAGAGGAAGGAGAGGGGGAGGGGTGGAAAAGCAGATGGGTGCTTCTCCTGTGTGCCCTGGCCGGGAATCAAACCCGGGACTCCTGCAAGGCCAAGTTTTGTATTTTTTGATTAATTAGATTCTACACTCTATGAGGGCAGGGGTTTTGTCTAATTTTTTCTGTCCTGGGAATCGAACCCGGGACTCCTGCCAAGGCCAAGTTTTGTATTTTTTGATTAATTAGATTCTACACTCTATGAGGGCAGGGGTTTTGTCTAATTTTTTCTGTCAGACCATGTGCGTAGACCCTCATGCTTGGCACAGACTGGGCACTCAATGGATAGCTGTTGGGTGCTGAAGAGGTGCCTATGGGAAGGAAAATGACTAGGCTTCAGAAAGAGGTGGCAACCAGGAATGATAAACCAATCCAGATGTCTTAATTGAATGTTTCTGGTTCCTTCTTCTTTCTCCAAAGACCAGCCTGCTTGCCTTCCAGTCTACTCAGGGGGTGAGAGAAGGTCATTATGCAGCTCCTTAGTGTACATCACCTCCATCTAAGAGACCAGCTCAGGCTGAACTAGACTCTTAGTCCCAGTTCCTAGATGGGAGAATGTGATTGGCTCTAGCTGACTCAGGTGCCCAATTCTGGTCCAGTTACCGCTGGTGAAGGGACAGGGTATGAGGTATGCCTGTAAGTGGCACGCCTAAGGAGTCATGTAAACTTGGCAGACACCCCCCAAAGATCTTCACTGTAGCCAGTATATAGTGTCACTGTCAAAACTAAAAATTAACCTACAAATGGTGATAAAGAACTGGGAGAATGGGAGAGGAAAGACAGGTGGGCCCAGGTAGCTGAGAGGAAAAGTGAGGACTCCCCATCCATAAGTTGGGGAATGGGTTGTTCGCTTGTCTCCCTGGGTCTGATTTTTAGTTCTAATCCCAAGGGCCTGGAAAGGACAAACATTCCCAAGACCGATTTCCTGGCTGCCTTTAGGCCTCTCATGCCAGGGGAGAAGAGAAATCAGATGGCTTGGTGCCCGGTCTGCGGAACGGAGCTGGCTGGCTCCGGAGTGGGCTGGCATTATCCAGATCTCATCTGACTAACATGAAGTTGTTGACAATGAGGGAGGGTAGAAATTCCTAAAAGGGAGAGTACAAGCCCTAAGCGGTCTCGAGCTCTCCGGGCGAGTCTGCTGTGGAATAAACATGCTGGGCAGAGCTCCGGTCCTGCTCACGATTCTGTAGATGACAGCTTAGTGAGTGTCTACATGAGTCCACGGGATGTAACAAAACATGACATAGCCTCCACCATCATGGAACTATGGGAGCGACTGAAACACAGTAATGTCATTATGGGACAGTGTGGTTGGTGAATGCTCTAAGAGGGTCAAGTGACAAGGAGGCACATGGATGGGGCACCAACCCATGGATGTCAGAGCAAGCTTCCCGGAGAAGGGGATATTTAGGTTGGGACATAACAAATAGGATTTAGACCAGTGAACGGGGGGCATGGTGGGGTGAAGAATAGGATTTCAGGCAGACAGAATGGTATTTACAAAAGCCTACAGAAGAAAAGAGCCTGGTGTCATCTAGAAATTACAAATTGTTCAAAAGTCTAGAACCCTGTCCGGCTGGTCTGCCCTGGGCAGTACTGTGCGTGTTGCTCTACCCTCCCATTGTTTCACGGATGGGATCCTTGTGCTCCCCATGAATGGAGGCCATCCCCAAATATCACAGGCTTTGACTTCTAAGGGAGGAGGACACGGGGGAATCACAATGGTCTCAGTCAACCTCTTTGGGCCATGGTTGTCTCCTCTGCAAACTGTCTGGGACAAGGAATGTGAGAGCAGTTTGCAAAAGGAATGGGTATAGTTACTTTTCATGGTTCTCTGCAGTCCCTGTGTCTGAGGCTGTGCTGTCCACACTCTTTGGCGGAATCCTTCACTTGACCAGTTCTGCTCTCTAGGGCTGTGCTCCGATGTCCTGCCCCAAGGTGTGCATGGCCGCTCAGTCAGCATCCCTCATGGTGATAATACCATGCCTCCTCTCCATCCCCACAACCTGACCCAGAACATCTCTAACAGTTCTGAAAAGCTAGGGGCACTGGAGCTTTATTTGTCTGGGTTTGGGGGATATTCCTACTGTGACACTGGTGTCCCTATGGATTGCCAATGTTGGCTGGCAAGACAGATGTCCCTCTCCCTCTTACTTCTCTGTGCATGCCACCTCTTGAGCTGCAGATAGACACAGAGAGAGCCAAGGGGAAGAAGACGATCTTCTCAGTAAGGGGAGGTGCACTCTTCAATCAAGACTGTTTCTAACCAGAATCTCATGACCACCATGGGCCTGAGTTTTTTTTTTTTTCTGAAACTGGAAATGGGGAGAGACAGTCAGACAGACTCCCGCATGCACCCGACCGGGATCCACCCGGCACGCCCACCAGGGGCACGCTCTGCCCACCAGGGGCACGCTCTGCCCACCAGGGGGCGATGCTCTGCCCCTCCGGGGCATTGCTCTGTTGCAACCAGAGCCACTCTAGCGCCCGGGGCAGAGGCCAAGGAGCCATCCCCAGCGCCCGGGCCATCTTTGCTCCAATGGAGCCTTGGCTGCGGGAGGGGAAGAGAGAGACAGAGAGGAAGGAGGGGGGGGGGTGGAGAAGCAGATGGGCGCTTCTCCTGTGTGCCCTGGCCGGGAATCGAACCCAGGTCCCCCGCACGCCAGGCCGACACTCTACCGCTGAGCCAACTGGCCAGGGCCGAGTTTTTTTTATTAATATATAAAACAGGGAGTTTAGACAGATATTTTTTGTGTTGTTTATCTACCTCCTGCCTAAGAGTCCAGGAGAGGCTGGGCAGAGACAGCTCACGATAGGACGGGAAGAATGGGTAGAGTGAGCGGAGAGGAATGCCACGTGCAGACCAGGGTGGCTGACTCAAGTCACAGCGATCTGGATAAATGAGGGAGGCGGAGTGTGCCCTGGCTTGTCCTTCTAGATGGGTTGTGAGCTCCCCAGTCCCCCTGGTCTTCTTCACACAGTCCCACATGCTTCTCTGTGGTCGGGGCTATACAGTCAGCTCTCCACCTTCAATTTCCTCCCCGAGGTCCTTGGCAACCCCTCTCTTGTTCTCCCTATGACTGGACTCCGGGAACTTTTCCAATCACTCTGAATCACAATGGCTGCCTGCATTTGTTGAGTAACTTACATTTGTTGTGTCTGGTACTGTGCTAAGATTTTCCATACTTTATCTCATTGAGTCCTTATGAAATATACCCTCTAAGTAGGTTCTGCCCAAACACACTTCTTCTCCTCATCTTCACATGGCTGCTTTGTTTCCATGATTCACATATCAGCTCAGTTGTTTTATCTTCCAATGTTTCACCACCCCCCAACCCCCATCACTTTCTAACATACCATGCTCTGTTTAATTTTCTTTGTAACATTTATTATGAAATTATTCTACATATTTCCCTATTGCTTGTCTCCTCTCTAGGATGGGAACTCCCTAGAGCCGTGACTGTGCTGCCGCTCCCTACCTCTAGCACTTAGAAGGCTGCCTGGCATACCCTATTTCCCCGTGTATAAGACACACTCTTTTTTGAAAAATTTGGGGTCTAAAAACTGGGCGTGTCTTATACAGTGGTTGCGGCATTTCAAATGCCGTAGATGGAACTGAGGATGAGGCGATATATGAAGACAGTGATTCTCATCAGACACAGATGAGGACGAGCTAATGGATGTTTTGATAGTGATAAGGAGTTGTGTGAATTTTATGTTGAATAAAACTTGAATTCAATAACTTTATGTAATACATTTTTTTTCAAATTTTAGGCCCCCAAATTAAGATGCTTCTTATACATGGGAGCGTCTTGCACATGGGGAAGTCCGGTATATTACTGTGAAATCATATTTTATATATATATATATATATATATATATATATATATATATATATATATATATATGATTTGTGCTCCCCACGAATGGAAGCCATCTCCAAATATATATATGGTGGTCTCTGCCCCAGGTTCCTGGCACAGAGCTCCTGAAACCCTTGTAAATTCCTAAGTGAGAAGAGCACTAGAAACATCTTTTGTTCAAACAAAATGACTCTAGGTGGCCTCCTGTTTGGAGCTTGGTCACCAGAAAGACCAAGCCATGATGAGAAGCATGGAGTTTTTCATCCTCCAGAGAGGGGAGAGCGGCAGGAAATGGAGTCCATATTTGATCAGGCTTACGTGAGGAAACCTCCATAGAACCCCAGCAGTAAAGGGTTCGGGAGCATCCAGGCTGGTGAATATATAATGTACTGGGAGGAAGACCCCCCGACTCGGTAGGGATACAAGCTCACGTGCTCGGGACCCTCTGCTCTCACCCTATGCATTTCTTCATCTGGCTATTCATCTGTATCCTTTATTTTATCCTTTACTCCAGGGGTAATATAAGTAGTTGCTTTCCTGAGTTCTGTGAACTGTTCTGCCAAATCATCAAATTCAAGGGGGGTGTCACGGGAACCTATGGTTTGTAGCCAAGCTGGACTGAAGTTGTGGGTAACCTGGGATCTACTAGTGATCAGCATCTGGAGTGGAGGGGGGAGGGGGAAGGAAGGGGGGAGTGCTGTCTTATGGGACTGAGCCCTCAGCTGTGGAATCTATGCTCTCTCCAGGTAGGTCTGAATTGAGTTAAATTGTAGGACACCCTGCTGATCCCATAGCTGGTTGCAGAACTGCTTGTTGTGGGGAACTTTCCCCAACACACACATCTGGTGTCAGAAGTGTTGTGAGTCTGGCAGTAGTGTGAGATTAAAGGAGAAACGCAAGAGGAAAGACAGTTTCCCCCAACACAGGTCCACATTCATACAGTCGCGAGGTGAATCAATGCTATGATCACTGTTTCAAATGTGAGAAAAGCTAAGTAGCTTGCAGTTAGAGCAACAGCAGAGCTGGGGTTCAAATGCACGTTGCCTGTCTCCACGCAGACACCCTTCCTCCTGATACTTTACTGTCCTCATGGTGTGACCTTTCCCTGCCTGGTTTCTCTCGCTGGGCTGGAGGTGGCTGGATTCCTTTTCTGCTCTGGCATGCCACCTAACTGGTGCCAAGCCTATGTTTCTTAACACAGAGCACGATCTCCCAGAACGGTACCTCTCATCTCTGCCTGCCTCCCCCCTGGCCAAACTGAACAAACATTTTTTCCACGGGTCTGGAAACTGCAGGCCCAACACACAGTTTTATCTCCACAAACCTAACACTCTAAAGGCTTCAAATTTGCCATCACTTTGGGTGTCCCCCCCCCCCCCGAGATCATGGGACCAAGGACAACTAAGAGGGTTGAGGTTTGAATCCTTGCAAAGCATCCTGAAGGGAGAAAAAGGTGAAAACCCAGAGCCCATTTCTCTCGGTCGTTTTTAAAAGGAAAATGTAAAAATAAAGAAAACTCTGGTTTTCTAAGAAACTATTTAAGGATGAAAGTCCATCTGAACCACGTACGAAATTGGGTAAGAAAGGCAAGAGCAAACCGTGAAACTCCATCCCTGCTCTGGGAAGAAGCAGAGGAGAAGGGATGTGTCTGCCGCTGTTTTTGCTCCGATCTTGTATTTATGGAGTATAAATAAAGAAGGGGTTGGGAGAGGAGAGATGGGAACAAGACAAGGACGAGGACTTCCACAAGATACTGGAGCGAGATGTATGAAATCCCGCCTGCGGCCACCGCAGCCCCCCTGGGTCCGGCCCTCTGACTCCACAAGACGGACAAGCGAACTCAACCTTTCCGGAGCACCTCCCTCCCCTGCGGCGCCTTCTCTTTATCTCAGAATCCATAAGTCACAAGCCAGTCCTGATACATGCTTTCAAGGAACCATGATGGAAATACAGTATACTTCTGTGTTCAAGATCCTCCCCTTCCTCAATGAAACATGAAATCCCTTCAATAAGAGAGGATAAAAATCTAAAAATCCCAAGGATTCAGAAATAGAGCCTCCCATGCTTTCCCCCTGATTTCCTTCTGGCTAAGAGAAATTTCTCAAAAAAAAAAAAAAAAAAAAAAAAATCTCAGGAGGCTATATTGCTTGAAACCAAAACGAGCCACTCGGTTATCTTAACTGGAATTCTGCCGAGACAGCGTCACTCCCTTGTCCAGGGGCTGGAGCTTGGCTGGGGCAGAGCTGTGAGCTACAGGCGGCCATGAGCGGGCAGCTGTTCCTTAGACCTGGATGGGGAGGCAGCCTCGGGAGAGATGATTTCCCCAGGAACTTCTCAGAAACCTCCTACAAGCTCACGAAATACTCTCTTTGAATGAGACGAAGGAAGAGTAGGAAGTTGTCTATTCTTTCTATTTTGGAATGTGCCTGGCAGTGCACAAAGCCACAGGATAAACTATGTGTACCTTCCCACAGTTTATTGGGGGAAATTTACTTGCCTTTTGTTAAGATGAATAAGCACATGTATGTATATATCAATATGTATATAAATAAAACATAGTAGAAGAGAAGGCAAAATCCCATGAACTTTCTTTTTTTATTGATTGATTTTAGAGAGACAGGGAGAGGAAGAGAGAGAGAGAGAGAGAGAGAAGCATTCATTTGTTGTTCCACTTAGTTCTATGTTCATTGGTCACTTCCCACATGTGCCCTGACGGGGGATTGAACCCTTAACCTTGGTGTTTTGGGATGACACCTTAACCCACTGAACTAAAGGGCCAAGGCCAAAATCACATGAACTTTTAAGGTGAAATACAACCTCAAAGAAATAATGTACTTATGGAGGGGCATTTGGGGCTCTGACTCCCTCAGAGGTCACCTGCTTCCGAGGGTCTCTGCTCCTCTGCTGTTTGAGATCACTGGCATGTTTGAGAAGCATTAACACAATTGACAACACTGGTGTCTCTGGGGAAAAGTGTTGATCAGAAGGGGAACAATGAGTGTGGGACAGAGGGGAGGGAGCTGGCAGCCCAGCAAGGTCCTGTCCGGGACAGGCATTTCCTGGAGTGAGTGAGGAGCCTCAGGCTACCCTAGCGCAAAGCCAGTGAATATTTAAACTGTGTGTGTGTGTGTGTGTGTGTGTGTGTGTGTATTCTTCCTCCCCCCAAAAACTGCCTTTGTTCTGCCTTCCTGCTCTGCCAGAAGCCTATTTTTTTTATAATTCGGTTGTCCATGTTGCTTCCTGCAGCGACAGCATCTGGCTTTTTTGACAGTTCTGTTTCTCACTGTAGCGAATCAGCAGTTCTCAATCTGGGATGATCCTGGCAATTTCCCTACTGGGGACATGTGGCACTATGTAGAGACATTTTTGGTTGTCACAGCTGGTGGGGACCTCTGGTGACATACTGGCACCTGGTGAGGAGGGGCCAGGTGCTACTAAACATCTCCCATTTTCCCACCACACACAACCAAGAGCTGTCCAGCCCAAAATGTCCATGGTGCCAAGGTGGAGAAACCCTGCTGTAAATGGCACATGGATATTTCTCCATTGGTCTCTTGCAAGTTTAGTTGGTTTGAATTTGCTGCTGAGAGATTGAGCCACTCTTTGTTAGGATGTAATCAAATGTCAGCCTGTCAGGGTGAAGGTCGACCCCTGGATGGGGCTCACAGATTAGTGCTCTTTTTTTTTTTTTTTGAGAGACAGAGAGAGGAACAGACAGATAGACAGGGAGAGAGATGAGAAGCATCAATTCTTTGTTGTGGCACTTTAGTTGTTCATTGACTGCTTTCTCATATGTGCCTTGACCTGGAGGCTATAGCAGAGCCAGTGACCCCTTGCTCAAGCTAGTGACCTTGGTCTCAAGCCAGTGACTTTGGGCTTCAAGCCGAGACCTTTGGGCTCAATCCAGTGACCGTGGGATCATGTCTATGATCCCATGATCAAGCCGGCAACCTTGGGGTTTCAAACTTGGGTCCTCAGCGTTCCAGGCTGACACTCTTTCCACTGCGCCACCGCCTGGCCAGGCTATCGTTAAAATCTAGCACAGTTACACTACCTCCTACAGCAGGTCCTAGAATAACGTTTCATTCAATGTCATTTCGTTATAACATCAATGAGTTGCCATAGGAACTTAACTCTTATTAAGATCACTTAGCCTATGGTAAAATAGGTTTTGTTAAATGTCATTTTGCTTAAAGTCATAAAACCAACTAATGACATTAAGTGAGGACTCACTGTACCTCTATTATCCTCTTCTTTCCCTGCCTCCTTTTTGTTTGTTCTGAGTCATTTCTTAACGATCGCCACCTTCACCACAGCCAGAAGCAAGAAGACAAATCTTTGGAAGCTGACCAGGCAAATTCCTGGCAGGTCAAGTCATCAGATAAAAACGTCAGTGGGTTCCCAGTCCCCAACCCTGGAAAGTGACAAGAGGACTAACTTGTTTTTGTTTGATTTATTTTGCTTTTCCCTGGAAGATCATCTAGTCCAAAATATCTTCTTCATCAGACTGTTGCCAGCAAACCAGATTCCATCTTTAGGAATGCGGTTGGCTTTATTAAAGTAGTTTCTCTTTATTAAAATATCATTTACTTGATCATCGATCCACTTCCTAGTGATGATGCTACTTTGCTTCCTCTGGGTAGGCTTTTTAAGACTTAAAACATTTTAAGAGAGGGGAATTTGGAACTTTAAAAACTTTCTAAAGAAGCTATACATAATAATTGAGGATCACATTGGAAAGTGAGACAGAAACTAAAGCTAGAAAAAATAAAATAAGGTTTTAGAGCGATTAACTTTGAGTCACAAAACAGAAGGAATCTCAAAATGCTGAGAGCAAGAGTGGCATTTGTTGGGGATGTTATCAGAACCATCTCTTCTTTGGAGATACAGCGGAGGCTGTGAGATAGAATCATATGTATAGCAAAGGGAGGACGCAGGCCATTCATACAGAGTACGCAGGGTACTCTGAGCTAGTGCCTGGGTTCGAGCCCAGCTCTATCATTAGCTGAGAGATTTGGGACAGGTCATTCAGCCTCTTTGTGCCTCAGTTTCTGTGTGGGTTCCGGTGAATATTAAGGACATAATGAGCTTAGCACAGCACTCACAATATAATGAGCTATTATTCTTATGCATGTTGTTATTGTTCTTATTACTCTTGAGGCGACTAACAGCAGTAGTCCGCTTTATGTTCAGTCCAGAACAAGCTGGAGCAGACCCGATGTTTAGTTGACCTTGACTGTAAAATTGTTTAGTGACAAAGGCATTTAAGTTACTTATGTAAACTTTGTTCTACTGTTTATTACGTTGTTGCAGGAAGAGACTGAGATCAATAAGAATATTGCACTATTAATGAGTGATGAGCAACTCTGCAGTTGGTTAGAACATGTGTTCAGTGCATGCGTTAACAGATGCACATGCCTGTTTCTCCGTGTTAGATGTATGAAGGTGATGGAGCAATTCACACATACACCTGCAGCACTACTCAGAGTTCAGACAGAGAATCTAGACAGAGAGTCCTTCCTCCCTCCCTTCCTTCCTTCCTTCCTTCCTTCCTTCCTTCCTTCCTTCCTTCCTTCCTTCCTTTCTTCCTTCCTCCCTCCCTCCCTCCCTCCCTTCCTCCCTCCCTTCCTTTCTTCCTCCTTTCCTTCCTTCTTCCCTCCTCCCCTCCCTCCCTCCCTCCCTCCCTCCCTTCCTCCCTCCCTCCCTCCCTTCCTTTCTCTTTTCCTTCCTTCTTCCCTCCTCTCCTCCCTCCCTCCCTTCCTTCCTCCTTTCCTTCCTTCTTCCCTCCTCCCCTCCCTCCCTCCCTTCCTTCCTTCCTTCCTTCCTTCCTTCCTTCCTTCCTTCCTTCCTTCTTTCCTTCTTTCCCTCCTTCTCATACTGATACCAGGCACTATGCTAGTTGCAGGGGTTAAGAGATAAGTGAGTCCAGGAATGTCAATCAGAATTCTTAGTTAGAGCCCAGAAGCTGACTCTAGCTACACTTATTTATAAAAGGACATGTCAGAAGGATACTGGTCACTTCTCAGAGTAATGGGAAGCTGGGGAGCTGGGCTTGGGCAACAGGCAAAGGCCAAGGCTTCAGAGAACACAAGCCAGAGCCCACCCAGCCACAGTCTGTTGGTTAGGACTCACTGTTGGTGCCACCCTGCTGGGACAGCCACCACTGATGACTAGAGCATGAATAAACTCTGAGTGAACCTGCCTTTTTGTTTTCCTACCTCCAGCTTTGAATTTCTAGATGGAAGCCCCTGATTGGATAGGGTCAGGTCACGTGGTTATGACTGCCTGGGAGGGGATATCTGTCCCTCTTGGCTTCTGTAGGGGGATGTTTAACTCCTGCCTCTCACCAGCTCTCACTCAGTGGAGGATTCTTCCACTATAAGAAGGGGGTTATCAGACCCTGGGAATTAGTTCCCCCACCCCCACCACACACACAAGTAAATATCAGTGCCTCAAGTGTTTGCCCTCACATGACTCATCGTTGAGTTGGAGAAGCAGAAAAGCAAACAGATGAATGTACTACAGCAGGACTGATAGGTGCTCCATTCCTTACTCCAGGTGAGGAAAGGGAAAACTGAGCAGATAAGAGATATGAAGAAGATTACTCTTGAAGACTCCTTGTAAGTGGGAAGCAATGGATAGCACAGGAGACCAAGACGATGCCTAGATCTGGGGACTAAGCAAGGAAATGGATGGTGGGGTGAATCAACAAAGTGGAGAGACCATTTTGGGAGAAGACGGAGTGTTAGGTTTTCTGCATGCTGAGTCCAGGACAGCCATGTGGAGCTGTCTAAAGGCTGCAGGATGCAGGTTCCTTCATTGATTGAACAGGTATTTATTAATCACCAGTTATATCCCAGAACTGTTCCTGGTGCTGGAGTCACAGCGGAAAACAACAGGTGACCATCCTTGCTCTCAGGAGCTTACATTCCAGGGGAGCTCGAGTCAGGGGCACTGGAGAGCCGACGGGCTGGATGTCGGGATTTGGGGTGCATCTGTACTGGGGTGGTAACTGAAGCCTTAGGCAAGGATTGGCCAACGTAGAAGGGAGTAGAACGGAAGAGAAGAGGGCGTTGGATGGGACAGGGGACACACAGGGTGTAAAGAGGAAGAGACAGGAGCACGAGAATGAGCCACCATCTTCCCTCCGCGGCCCAGTTAGTTTGGAAAGCTGTGGCCGAGATCTGCTTGGAGTGTGTTAACAGAGAGGCGCGAAAGGGTCCCTGGGCTCCAAGATGACAGCTGGTGTGGGCCAGGCTCTTCCAAGTCGCTGTGGTCCCCTGGTGGATTTCAGTATTAGCCTGACCCCACTCTCCGTCCCTCCTCCTCCCCCCACATTGCATCCTGCAGAGATGGTCCCCTGTGTCCTCTGCAGCAGATGCTTTGCGCCATCGCAACACCCGCTCAATCACCAGGAAAGACAAAACAAGACAGGTTTCCCGCCTCTGGGATACCAGCGTCACACTGGGGCCAGTAGCTGAGGATGTCTGGGCAGAAGATGGCGACGCTGGTGGGATGTGAAGCTGTCTTTGTAACGACCCGTTTTGGACTTCCTCTTGGCCACATTCATATCAGTTTATCTCTTTCCGTACCCCCGCAGTACTTGGCGTACCAGTTCTGGAACTACTGGTATTTATTGCTGTGCCGAGGAGGCCCGTTGCACAAGTCCTCCTGAAAGAGGACATTGTTTTGATCACTTTGGCATCCCTGCCCTGGGGAGCTGTAGGCTGAGGATCCTACCAGTCAGATCCCTGGCGTCTTAAAACTGGAAAGGAGTTTAGAGGCTGTATTGCTCAGCATTCTCTAGAGAAACAGGACCAATAACATGTACACACACACACACACGTGCACATTATATATTTATATTATATATATATTTAAGGAATTGGTTCTTGCAATTTGTGGAATCTTAGTGAGCCTGAAATAAACCTGCAGGGAGGGCCAGCAAGCTGGAGCCCAGGGAAGAGATGCAGTTCAAATCCAAAGGATGTTGCTGGCAGAATTTCCTCTTGCACAGGGGAGGTCAAGCTTTGTTCTAGTCAGACAAGTTGACACATAAAATGACCCATCATAGAAATAACCAAATCCCGTCCCCTCTCCTGACAGATGGGGGAACGGGACTCCAGGGAGGCCCAGTGATCTGTTTGCAGCTGTGTAGCAATTCAGTGTGTGTGGGGGTCCAGATGGAGACGCAGGTATCCGGGGCATCTCCCCACGAAGGCTGGCTTCAGCTATGCACATTCACATGTGTTTTATCGGCTTGAATTGTTCTGTGGATTGTGATGGTCTGATTAAAATGTTCTTCCTAGTGACTCATCCCTGGTTTGGGGGTGGAGGGCTATTATTTACCGCTGAGAAGGTCAAATCCAGCCACGTAAGATGTGTTCGTTCCTTTCTAAATTCACAAAGGGAAATGAAGAGCTAAGGACAATTATTTTGGGAGATTCATTCTCTGATCCTATTTTAAAAGAAAGAGAAAAGTTTTTATTATTTCTTTTTAATAAGAGAATAGAAAAAAGACTAGATGGGTCCCAAGTGTTTTCCCCAGTTCTGCAACTTGCTGGCTTGATTTCTCTGCCACTGACACAGCCCCCCGGTTGTCCCAGCGCTTGTTCCTGTCGCCTGACGTTCAGAACGGATCTCCAATAGCTGTGCTTTCCCCCTTTGCTCTCTAATTGGTGGCCATTGTTTTAAAATTCACTCTTATAAACCCAGATCACTTGCACTCTGAGACCACTTCCTGCCCAGACAGGAAATTTAAGAGTCTCCAGTGTCAAGCTCTCCCGTAGCCCTTGGCCTCTGTCCATGGTATCCTCTACCTGGAACGCATTTCTCCCTCAGTCTGGGGGCACTTTCCTGCTCATCTTTCAAGGCCAGGGTCACCTCAAACACATTTGCTTCTTGTACTCTCTGCCACGGCACCTGGCCCAGGTGGCACTCAACACCCAGCCCACGTTCCTCTCACCAAGCACTGACTGTATCAGCTCATGGGCAGGGGCATTTTCCATATTTGTTCAAGGGCATCGTGACTACCTTTAATCCTCTCTCGCCTTCCTAAGACCTCCCTGACCTTCCCAGGCATAGTTAATCCCTTTACTTCTGTGCTTCTGTGTCATTTTCTTGTTCCTGGATTGGAGTCCTTAGCAAGCTGGATGATTTTGCTCCAAACTTCTTGTCTGTCTTATTCATCATGGCTTACCCAGCTCCTAAAATGTGGCCTGGACAGTCAGTTCGTTCCGTGTTTGAAACCACTGGCTGCATATCTCTCCGTGCTGGCGCCGGGACTTAGGTGCTCGGCTCCCTGACTTCCTGTCCTGCTCCCCTCCGCCTGGCCATGAGTCCCCACTCCCGGCTTTACTCTGTGGTCTGTTTCAGTTCCGCGGAGACTCTGCCTGTTCTTAAGCTGATAGTAGCCTGAGGACTTGAGTTCATCTGGATCAGCTCCTTGGTCTACAGCAGTGGTTCTCAACCTTTCTAATGCCGTGACCCCGCAATACAGTTCCTCATGTTGCGGTGACCCCAAACCAAAAAATAATTTTGGTGGCTACTTCATAACTGTAATTTTGCTACAGTTATGATTTGGAATGTAAATACCTGATATGCATTATGTATTTTCCGATGGCTTTAGGCGACCCCGCCGGGGTCGCGACCCACAGGTTGAGAACCGCTGGTCTACAGGGTACGCAGAGTAGAGGATGGGCTTGAAACATCATAAAGCAGGTAAGTGGCACAGGAAGCCTTCCCTGATCACCCTGCTCTGTCTTCCCATGACACCAGTCTGGATAAAACATTCTGCTGGGCTTCACAGCACCTGGTACTTTCCCTATTATAATATTTTACCATCACATATATAATAAGCACAACTTTCTTTTTTATTTGAATTTAGAGAGACTGCCACCCTTTATTGTCCCATGAAGGGTCATACAGGTTGTCCTCTGATTTACGTGAATGTATGGTCCAAAGCATAGAGTGAACAGGTGAGTTGAACAAAACCCTTCCTCTCTTTAGGACTTCAAGTTCTGGGAGAAGGAGTGGGAGGACCTATTTAAGTAACAAGCCAGAGCCTTCAGGAAGGGAAGGGGGCCGACACCCCAACTTCTGAAATTGAGACTGGAAGTTAGGGAGCGTTTCAGTGTAGACCAGAATGGCTCTGACCAAGCTTACGAGAGGGAAGGGGCAATGTAGCCCCTGAGATAAAATTATTTCAAGCGAGGGGGTGTCTAGGCTGTGCCTTGAGCTCCACCAGGATCTGAGGGTGGGGAAGACCTGGACCAGCACCGATTGTGGCTGATGCTGAGAATTTGTCCTGACCAAGCTACTGGGACCTGCCCAGGGCTTAGGCTTTGGAGAACAGTGGCTCAGCAAAGGGGTGGAAACCACAGAGGGACATGTGCTCAGAAAGCAGCGCTGCAGGGTGGGCAGGATCTGGACCGGTGACTGCAGCCCTGAAGACACCGACAAGCACCATATGTCCAGCTGCGTGGGACCCCTGGTCCACCGCAACACCGGAAGGAGTATGGGTTGCAGGGATCAGCTCCAGTTCTTCTCTGCTTCATGTGGAAGAGGGATGGACCCTGCCAGCAAGACTCTGCCTCAAACCCCGCCCACTCTCCTCTCCTTTGGCCTAAGAAGTCATCAGTCATCTCCCGAAGAAGGACATACCAGACTTTCTGCCAATATTGGCATATGGTGGTCGAGTTGTTCATGGGAAAAAGAAAAGAAAATGAGTACTGTTGACCTCAAGTTACTGAAGCAAGTTATACTGATAACAGATGTACATTTTTATAATTACCTGCTATGTCTTTTTTTCCCCTCCCGTACACTGGAGGGTTTGAGAAGGCAAACCTGAATTCTAGCATCCAGTATAGATAGAGCCTGCCCCTGGTAGGCACTCAAATGTTTGTAGGCCTAAGATGAATTAATGAGTGGGTAGTTTGACTTCTGAAGACTCAAAGCCAGTGCGTTTTAAGGCTGGGGATCATGACATGGGAACATACCAGCTATGCGTCTGGTGCTTGTAGGTTCTATGGAGAATATGAAGGTGGATCAGCTCTAGCCCTTGTCCTTGGGGAGCTGACGATTCACGGAGAAGAGAGACAGACTCTCCCTACTGAGGTATGATCTATAATAGTGAATCACATGTAGTCTTATGGAATGCAGAAGGAGCAATTTGTTTCAATCTGGGACTTACAGTGTGCTCCAGGGTAACTCTGAGCAGGCGTTACAGGATGAATCTCATTTCAACACGTGGAGAAAGACATTCGGGCGAGGAAATGGCCAGGCAAAGGCGTGAAGACATTCTTCTGTTTTTCTTGTTTTATTTTTTGGTATTTTTTAAACTTGTTTTTATTTTTAAGTTACCATTTACATTCAATATTATTTTGTTTTGGTTTCAATCATGCACTTTACAAAGTGGTCCCCTGATATTTCCAGTACCCACCTGGCACCATCCAGCGCTATCACAATATTATTGACTATATTTCCTGTGCTGTACTTCACACCTCTGTGACTGTTTTGTAACTACCAATCCGTGCTTTTCAATCCCTTCACCTTTCTCATCCAGGCCCCTACTCCCTGGCAACCATCAGTCTGTTGTCTGTATTGATGAGTCTGTTTCTGTTTCTGGTTTTTTGTTTGTTTTTCCATTTATATTGTTCTTTAGTTTCCACATGTAAGTGAAATCATAATGGTGTTTATCCTCCTCTGGCTGACTTA
This sequence comes from Saccopteryx bilineata, assembly GCF_036850765.1. Taxonomy (NCBI): domain Eukaryota; kingdom Metazoa; phylum Chordata; class Mammalia; order Chiroptera; family Emballonuridae; genus Saccopteryx; species Saccopteryx bilineata. Next base: position 13,658,042 of record NC_089492.1, on the reverse strand, counting down.
TTTGTAGGCATTTAAAGAGTATCTAGGAAGAATGAAGGGCAGGTGGCAGAAGGCTAGAACTGACTCACATGTGGACCAGTTGGGAGAACGACTAGAATATCTATCAGGAAAAGAGGGTGTATCAGTCAAGATAGGCTAGGTTACGCTGCAGTAACAAACAACCCCAGAATCTGAGTGGGCAAAGCGGGGAAGATACGGGGGACAGAAAGAGACTTTGCTGGGGCAGAGGGCGCATGATGCAGTGTGCAGCTGATGTTATATTGAATCGTACACTTGAAACCTGTATAGTTTTGGGAACCAATGTCATCCCAATAAATACAAGTAATAATAATAATAAAAGGAATGAGGCTTCTGAATTCAGCAGTAAGTGTGTGGTTCAAGGGCTCTTTCTCTTTCTCAGTTCTTTGACTGGGGGTGTGGGAGGTGGTGGTGGTTATATGACTGAGCAGAATCTGGCTCTCTGAAGGACAATGAGCATGAAGGCTATAGAACTCTGTGAAGTGGAACTCAGTGGAGCATGGTAGAGGTGTGGCTGAGAGGACACTATACACCGAGACACAACAGGAAAGGCTACTCTGAGCAGAGAGCCAGACCAGCCTGCATCTGGATGGAGCAGGAGTTTGGGAGCTGTTGCTGAAGCAGGAAACAGACTCCATACGAGAGCCCGGAAGACAATGTTTCCAGCGCACGTGAGCATCCTCTCGGGACAGCCTGAGAAAGAGCTAGGTGGAGGTAGTAGTGTTATGAGGTCATAAATTTCCCCCCAAATTTTGTGTTGTTGCTGTTATTGGGACCCTGTTGGACCATCAAGGCAGCTATGGGTGGGTGAACATGAGTCACACTTGTATGCTGGGCTCTGGACACTTGGTAAATACTGCTGACTCACTGCCTATCACCCTCTCAAGTGAGGGAAAGTCCCTAGAGCTCAGGGGCCCAAAAGTTGAGTGTTATCTTGGCCTGAGCTCCTCAAAAATGCAAGTCACTCACTTGCGACAATTGGATGCCTGAAGGGCCATTAGTAGACACCACAGTCTGACCCCGTGGCTCTGTGGCTGAGAGGAGGGGCTTTCATGTGTGCTAGGACACCACATCCCACCCACAGGAGGAGCTCAGGGGGTGGGGAATTTTGGTGAGTACCCCACTCAGGAATGAAAGCAGAGATCCAGAGCTTCGAGGAGCTTCCAGGGACTATTGCACAGAAGAGTCAGGGTCAGGGCCTAAGGACTTGGTGGTATTCTGTATATTTTGGAAAATTATCTATGTGATTGTCTGATGCCTAGTGAGACTCTGGGCTTATCTTTGGGAACAGCAATAGGTTGAGAGACAAAGCCATTCTCAGAAGAAGCATCAATATGATTCGTTATGGAGCAACAGTGTAAAAGAAAGGGGGCCCCTCGGTCTGGGTAGGAAATGCAGGGGCAGACAAAGAACTGGCCTTGAGGGTCCGCCTTCTTTGCAGGAGAAGGTCTGTGCTGGGCCGTAGCAACCCATTTAACGTGGGAGCTTCTATAGCTTCCCCCTGTCTATATCATTACAGCATCCTGGTCAAGGACATCACCAGCTCCTGGTAGCCCAGGATAGAAAACCGGTTGCTTTGTATCCTTCAGTCCATAATGAATAAACTCGTACTGAGGGTCAAATGTGCTGTGCACTGTACTGAGTGCATTACAGCTATTTTTGCATTTTCTCTTTATAGTAATCCCATGAGATGGGTGTGATTGCTTTGTTTTACAAATGATGAAACTCATGCTGACAGATTAAGCAACTGGTTCAAACTGTCTGATATCAGAAGCCACATTCTTTTATCATGCTGCTCCTTAGCCTTGTGTCTTTATCATCCTGTGAGATCAGCACTTCTCTGGGAATGGTTGCTATCTGCCCCAGATCGCCCGGGCTGTTGTTAGGAGGAGACATAGACTGACCTAGGGAGGCAGGACCTCGGGGTCTGGAACCCACCACCTGCCTTTGTAGCAGGTTGTGCTGGTGAGTCTGACATCATCCATGCTTCTGTGGCCAATTTCTGGAACTCATCTCTGCATTTTCATCACCTGCTCTTCATCCCATTTTACACGAAGAATGAATCAGAGGAGACATCAGTTGACACTTCCTGGGTGGCCCTTTTTTAAAAAAAAAAATTAATGTTTATTTTATTGATTTTAAAGAGAGAGGAAAGGAGAGAGAGAGAGAGAGAGAGAGAGAGAGAGATATGACAGAAACATTAATTTGTTCCTGTATGTTCCCTGACCGGGGATCGAACTGACAACCTCTGTGCTTCAGCACGATGCTCCAGCCAACTGAGCTGTCGGGTCAGGGCTGGGTGGCCCTTTGAAAGTGAGAAGAGTAGGAACAGGAGCTGCAGGGTCACCTGGAGTATGTGTGAGTGTGAGTGTATATGAGTGCGTGTGTGCATTCGTGTGTGTGTGTGTGTGTGTGTGTGTGTGTGTGTGTGTAATGGGGGAAATGGCCTCGGAAGAGAAGAAGGGAGCAGCAGTAAGGGGCCAGGTGGGGAGAGGGAAGTGATGTGGCTTCAGAACCTGGTGCAGGGCATACAGGCTACTTGGACTCCTGCCTGGAAGCGAGATAGGAGGATTCTAGGTGGAGGAGCTATTTGAAGTCAGGCAGGCAGCACATTAGCCTATCTGGGGGAGATGCAAAAACTGCTAATGCCTGGGCCCTGCCTGAAGAGACTCATTTACTTGGGCCAAGCTGCAGACAGAAGCTAGACAAGTATTTTTTAGATGCCCCCTTTGCGATTCTAATGACAATTTGGGCAAATGCATGGTTTTCCAGTACCTCCGGATCCTCCCCTCTGTTTTGAATTCGAGCCACAAATCTTTCAACAGACTTCTTGGTTCTGGGCCTCCTTGTTCTCCCTTTCGTGTGGCCAAGAGGTCAGATGACCACATATATGCCTGCGCAGAGAGGTCACCACCTGTCGCTGTAAATCCTGACAGTTTCATCATCCCTGTGCCCCAGGTATTCTCAGTATCTTATAACGACATCTGGATAGATGATTTGTTGTTTTCTGCTTTGTAACAACTTGTGCAGTCAAAAGGGGCCGGGACCTTGGTGCCAATGGCAATTTTGTAAATACAGGCTGGGTGAGTTTATTTATAGGAAATTATGATGATTACCTGTGATTGTTCTGGACCAGAGCAGGTTTTCATATATCTCATCTTTCTTTAATTTGTTGTTAGAACAAGCCTTTCAAATAAATCACTTCTGTAAAGAGCAAGTGAGTGAGCCATGTCAGGGAAATTCCCCCTATTGGGGAGCTTCAGTGAGAGCTGAGGATGTGGTCAGAAATCTCCCCAAAGTCATTAGAAAGATGCATTTGACAATGCTTTAAGGCAGTGCTTGTCCAGCTCGACTGCACACTAGAAGCTTTCGGGGAGCTTAAAACTCAAAATCGAAGACAAGAAAACACTCACGGTGCAGGCGACACCTTGGGACAATTGAGTAAGAGCTTCTGGGACAGGAGAGCCAACATCAGTATTTTTTAAAGCTCCTCAGATGATTCCAATGTGCAGCTGAGATTAAGTGAAGGGATAAAAGAGGCTTAATAAATAAGAGGGTGCCCCAATAAGTTGCAAGGGAGAAAGAAGAGTAAGAAGTCAAGGTTAAGGACTAGTCATATACAACAGCTTTGGAATGTAAAATAGTTAAATCCAGCCAGTTCCAAGAACTCAGCTTAGCCTTAAGAAACTGATGGCCAATCTCCAAACATCCTTGCAATCCCCAGTTCGTGAGCCCTTTGCATCACGAGGCCCAGGGTACATGTGAGGGCTGTTAATGAGAGCAGCACGCCGCTTCTTCTGAGCCCCAAGGCCCAGGGAAGAAGGGAGAAGGGATTTCAAGATCACCCTGATTCTGTACGCAGCCAACAATCCAAATGGATAACTGCCCAGAGGGTTAGGAAAGAGCTGGGGGTGGGGTGGGGAGGCTGTGATCACTCCTCAGGGGTCAGGCTGAGGGGGCCCTGGCTTCTGCATCTGTGGTTCTTCAAGGGGAACAAAGTGACACAGATGAGACGTGAGCCCATCATCCGAGGTCTTAGGTGAACAGGTGCAACCCGATTGGTCAGGATGTAAGTAATCAGCTGGCAACACTTTTTAAAAACCATTTTATTTTGTGGTAATTTCAAATTTGCAAAAGAGTTGTGAGAATAGTACCAAGAACGCAACCATTGGCCCAGATTCACTAGTTGTTGACTTGTGACCACATTTGCTCTCCTACCGTCTCCCTCCCTCTCTCTAAATGTGTATATATATTTTTCTGAACCATTGAGGTTCAGAAAACCCTTTACCCCTAAACACTGCACTGAGTATTTCCTATGAACAAGGACATTCTCTTGCATAGCCACAGAATCGTGGAAATGAATGAAGACCCACCCAATGAGAAAAGCAAAGGCTATTTATTCTGAGCTGCTACAGCAGGGGAGTCGGCAACCATCACTTGATGTTTGGCAGAGACTCCCAGTTAGGCAGAGGAAGGAGAAAGCTTTATAGTGGAAGGAATGGAGGGCTTGATGGCCCTCATTGGAGGCTGTTGACACGAGGAGGGTGGAGGCGGGCTAACTAGAAGTGGGACATCCTATTGGTCAGGGATACATATTTGGTTTTCTCTGATTGGCCTTAAGTTGGAAGCAGGGACAAAAATTAGGGAAGCTGTCAGTTACTAATCAAGTTCTGGATATTTGGGGGCCCAATTTTTTAAATCTCTCCATTGATTTGAGAGAGAGAGAAAGAGAGAGAGAGAAGCATCAGCTCATTGTTCCACTTACTTATATACTCACTAGTTGCTTCTCTTATGGACCCTGACCAGGGATTGAACCTGAGACGTCAACGTTGCCTGGAGGTCACTCTATCCACAGAACCACCCAGACAGGGCAGTTGGGTTCAATTTTGACAGAAGTCACCATGTAGCTTCCTGGATTGTCATTAGAGACAGGAAGCTGGCTTCCTGGGCTGTTGATTGTAGATCACAAATTGCTTTTCTGGGTAGGTCGCTGCAGGTTGTGAGTCTAAGTTTTATTTTTACATATGGACTGGCCATTGTCCATTTGTATATTCCGCCTCACAGTATAATGATCAAGTTCAGGTTTAACTTTGGGGAAAGACACTGTTATCTAACAAACATACTCTCCATATTCAAATTTTGCCAGTTGCCACAATTATATTCTTCACGGTGATCCTCCCTCCCACCCCTCGACGCCCCTCCGGCCCCCAGGTCCAAAATGCAGCAGAGGATCCTGCATTGCATTTAGTGGTCATGCCTCTTTAATGTCCTTTAATCTGGAACAGTTACTCAGCCTTCTTTATTATTTTTTTTACTACTCTGACTTTTTGGCCACTTGTTTATAGCTGGGGCCCTTCCAGGCCTTGCTTCTCAAGTCTCGTTTTAGCGTCTCCAAGACTTGTTTGCACTTACGCAGCTCAGGTAACCAGATAATCACCCTTCAGCGAGAGCCCGGACAGTCACGTCTCTATGTAGAATGGAAGAGAAGCTTGTAAACAGAGAGTGGTACCCACGGTCACGTCCTTTAGCAGCTAATCCTCCGCGGGGCCCCCGGAGTTTGTGAAACATGTTCTGGTTCCATTTGTGGAACTGTGCTGTCTCTCACTGGCTCAGCTCCCGTCTGCATTGCACATACGTAGACACTGGTTTTCTGTCCCCTTTCCTTATCTCTGCTCTGTCTGTCTCCTCCCACCGCAGTTTCCCATCTCTGCAAAGATACCGGAATCACTTTCCAGTCCCTGAGTGGAGAGGGTTGGAGTGCTGTACCCGTAGGGTGGGGTACAGTGGCAGCCATTTGTCCTGGGACCGTTGAAATTGGTTCGTGTTCTTTAAGAATATTGGAGACCCAGAGAAGGTTTTGTTTTGGACCTGAAGAGCTTTGGGGGGCAGGCTTGCCACTCTGAAAACATTCACCCCTTAGGCACGTCAAGCTACTGTCAAAGAGCGATTTCTGGATCAGTCAGCAGCCTGGGTTGTAGTTAAGACCTCTGAATACTCATTCTTCTTAATACACTGAGCAATAGCAAGTGTTTATTTATAGAGGGTTGGATCAAACTAAGTTTTCCCTGTGCAGTGGTTAGGGTTGTGGTCTCTGGTGTCGACTGTGTGCTTAAATCCTGTCTTTGCTATCTAACCATGTGTTGCTGGGTAAATTGCTTAATTCAGGCTCTGTAGCGGTGAAACGGGGTAATATGCTGTTTTACAGGGTCAGAGCGAAGATTAAATGTCATGATAAATAATGGCATGTAACACAGTGGTTGGCGAGCAATAGGTCTTTATTGAATATTAATCATTACTTTGCTTATTACGTAAGTGGAAACTTAAAACTCGTTTGCTAAAACTCCCTTTTCATGACCACTGTGGAAAGAGCAGGGCTTTTGGGGTCACCCAGGTGTAGATTTAAGTCCTGGCTGTGCCCATCACTGGCTGGGTAATGTTGGGCAAGTGGAAACTTCTCTAACCTCAGCGCCTCTCGTGTGTAGAATGGGAATGATAATGTCTGGTTTTGCAAATGTGTCGGGTGCAACTTGGGTGCTTAGTGATGGCCACTGTTAAGCTATTTTCTCCTCCCCCCACCCCACGCCTTCCTGGCTCCACAGCAGTTGAGTGGTATTTCTCAAACAGGAAAGAGAGCAGCTCTAACTTTAACCTGCATCAGGGCAATGATGAGGCCGGAAGTCCTTAGGATCAGTATTATTGGAGATATTTACCATTAAATAAGCACCCACAAAGCTCTAAAAAGCCCTCGCTGGAGCAGATTTCTTCCAGTTTTTCTTTAGGTTCAGCCACGAAAAAGTGTGGCATGGAGAGAATGAGTTTTTGGTGCCTTGTTCATGTTTTCCTTTCCTTTTGGTGTCTTCAAACTAGGGGTTCAGAGTCTTACGCTTCCTCCTGGTCCAGCAGGGTCCCCACCAGATTCCTCCCCTCCCTCAGGAAACCCCCATCTTCGAGCTCTTCCCCTCCTCACCAGCCTGCTTAGACTGTGGTCCTGCGCAGCATCCTTTAGGACCTGTGAGAAGATGGGCAGGCAAGCTGCGAGGCTCACTGGCGCTCAGGGTAGTGGGTGAGAGTCACCTAGTGTGTTATTCTTTTCAGGGCATTTTTTGGTATTTTAAACAGAGGCCTTCAATCTTGGAATCCTAGACCTTTCAGGGTGTAGAGAATTTCCAAGGTTTGCGCTCCTCGTTTTGTTAACAGCTAGCAGCAGAGTCTGGGTTAGACGCCAGGGCCTCCAAATTCCAGTCCAGACTCCCTCCTGTGCTGGAAATCTTGGGTTTCAAGGTAGGCAGGTTGGGAAGATAGCTTTGGTCAGACGGACGGATGCAGCACCCCTTCTCCTCTGAAAGGGGCTGGGCCCCGGGCTGTGATGTGCCCTGAATGAAACCACCTTCCCAGATGTGCCAGGAATGGCTTGGGAAGATGTGTTTCAGATTTCCATTTTTTAAATTTGATTTTTGAAGTGGTTTTATTTCCAGAATTTGAAAAATACATTGTGTTAATTTGCACAGGGAAGAATAACTAGATACCAAGTTATAGGAACGTCATTTGTACTCCAAAATTCAGACATATTTGATCGTACCCACACTAAGAACGCAATCTCCTTTCCTTAATGCCTGAGTTATTCTCAGGGGCCCATGCTCGTGGCCTGGGACTCCGGCCGGCCTCTAAGCATGCTCAGAAAGAAAGGGCCATGCATTGCTTTAAAACCTCTCATCTATCTGCCAGTGAGCCCGCAGCTTCAACTCCTGGTTGCCCTGAGAGGATCGCTTCTATGAGGTCCCTATAAATTGCAAAACTGGGACATAGAAGATAATAATGAAATCATCATGTTTTAGTGCCGTGGAAGAATGAATCGTCAGACTGCAGAGGGGTGGGAATTTCTCTGGAGAGAATGGAAATTGGGAAGGATATGTTCTGATTGAAGAAAGAGTGAAGGAAGAGGAGTAACATTTTAGAGCGTTTGGGTACTTTCTGAGTAAGCTACTTGGAGTTGGGGAACCAGGAACCACTGAGGAACAGAGGGGTGAAATGAAGACAGATGGTCAGGCAAGGAGAGAGGTATTGCTAAAAACGGAGTTGGGAGGGCCCTGGCTGGTTGGCTCAGCGGTAGAGCGTCGGCCTGGCGTGCAGGGGACCCGGGTTCGATTCCCGGCCAGGGCACACAGGAGAAGCGCCCATTTGCTTCTCCACCCCCCCTCCTTCCTCTCTGTCTCTCTCTTCCCCTCCCGCAGGGAGGCTCCATTGGAGCGAGGATGGCCCGGGTGCTGGGGATGGCTCCTTGGCCTCTGCCCCAGGCGCTGGAGTGGCTCTGGTTGCGGCAGAGCGACGCCCCGGAGGGGCAGAGCATTGCCCCTGGTGGGCGTGCCGGGTGGATCCCGGTCGGGCGCATGCGGGAGTCTGTCTGACTGTCTCTCCCCGTTTCCAGCTTCAGAAAAATACAAAAAACAAAAAAAAAAACAAAAAAAACAACAACAAAAAAACCCGAGTTGGGAGAAGGTTGTTGAAATAAATTTCACCTACTCTCCAAGTTTGCTGGTGTTGACTCCATGTTGGAAAAGCCCACTTTGACCTCTCTCAAATGCCCCGTCCTGGAGTATTTGCCTCTTTGGACTGGCTGTGGGAAAAGGTGACTAGTCCACCAATTTAACTCACAGAGATTTCCCCCTCTTTTTTCCTTGTTCCCAAATAAACCTTCAAGCAGGAAAGAACACACAGACCTTGACACAATTCATGTCCAGCTGAAGCAGGGCTGTGGGAGTCCAGTGCCTGTAAATCAGCTTTCCTATCTGAACTCCTCAAAGAAAACCTTCCCCCCAAGCAGCCACCTCGGCCAGAGTTCACACACACGGACCAGCCCCTAAAAATCCTGTCTGCAGATAATGGCGGTCCTCAGCTGAACTGTCTCACTGAGAGCATCCTGTTGTCTGTGACAGGATCCAGAAGAATCCCCAAGGTGGCTGATGAGCTTTGCCTTTTGGAGAAAAAAAAAATTGTAACAAGCAATAAAATTCATTTCACATTGCAGTTTAAAAAGGTCTTTAATCTTGCAATCCTGGATATTTCAGGATGCTAAAATTAGGAAGACGGTTAATTCTTCAAGTTCAATTTAGAGTGAACTGAGGCTTAACAAGGATTCAAGCGCCACCATCTCCTTGACTGAGATTTTTGTTGACATGAGCTTTTCTTAACCTTGAGGTTCAACCAGACCTTAGGCTACAAATAGCTAACACTGGATTGTCAGGGCCTCAAGTCAAGGACAGTTTGGGGACACAGGATGAGGGAAAGTCCCAGTGTGTGTGTGTGTGTGTGTGTGTGTGTGTGCGTGTCCATCCAAATCATAGTTTAGTCCATGAAATCAGAATCATCTCGGAGGCTTGCTCAAAATGTTTGCTTGAAATATTCCGAGGCTCTACCTAATCCTACTGGATCTGAAATTCGTGTGTGTGTATGTGTAGGCTGGCAGCCTAAAACTTTACATTTTACACAGTTTCTCCATGTCATTCTAATGCACACCAAGGGTTGCTATTAATGAGACTCTGCTCCTAAAATTTCCAACACTTGTTTATCTCCAACCTAAATTTCAAATTCTTGAGAAAGATTGATTGGTTTCATGTTTCAACTATCTGTTACACATAACACATTACCTTAAAACTTGGTGACTTAAAAAAACAAATTTACTTTATCTCATGATTGATGGGTCGGGAATTTGAGCAGGGCTCAGTTGGGAGCTCACGCAGCATCAGCTGGTACTGCTGAAATGGGGTCGAAGGCTCTGCTTCCAAGATGGTCATTCACATGACCAGCAGGTTGTTCCTGGTTGTCTGCTGAGAGCTTGGCCAGACTATCATCAACGGGGAGTCCTCATTCCTTCTCCACAGAGGCCTCTCCATGGGGCTGCTTGGCTCCTCACAGCCCTGTAGCTGGGTTCCAAAAGCAAACGCTCCGAGGGACCAGTCGGAAGTTGCAAAGCTTCTTCTGACAGCTTCAGAAGTCAGACAACCTCACTTCTACCAGATACTCTTGGTCTAGAGATTCATTAAGACCAACTCAGATATAAGCACAGGAGAAATAGAATTCACCTCTTGATGTGAGGAGTAGCACGTGTATAGAGGGAGGAAAGAAATCAGTGGTGGAATCTTCTAAGACTTTCCACTGTGCCCTGCTTGGGTCAGTTGTTGACCCCAAGTCAATTAGTCATGGACACAGGAATGGGAACATAATACAGAATTAGCCACTGGGGGCTCAGCCTGGCATATCAAGAAGGCACTCGTTGAAAGAAGAATTGCTATAAATCTTGCAGGCGCTCTTAGGGATGTCTGATGATTACAGAATCTTATAGACTTTCTAGTCTGAGAATTTATTCTGATTAAGAACTGCCCTTGGATATTGGTTATGCAAAGGAGTGGGAGCTCCTCTGACCTTTCCATGAAGTGCACAGTGAAATTTTCAGACAATTATAGCCATTCAAGTCTGGTTCTGGTTCTCTGTAACACCTATCTATTATCTACTAGAGCAGGGGTCCCCAAACTTTTTACACAGGGGGCCAGTTCACTGTTCCTCAGACCGTTGGAGGGCTGGACTATAAAAAAAACTATGAACAAATCCCTATGCACACTGCACGTATCTTATTTTAAAGTAAAAAAACAAAACGGGAATACAATATTTAAAATAAAGAACAAGTAAATTGAAATCAACAAACTGACCAGTATTTCAATGGGAACTATGCTCCTCTCACTGACCACCAATGAAAGAAGTGCTCCTTCCAGAAGTGCGGCGGGGGCCAGATAAATGGCCTCAGGGGGCCGCATGCGGCCCGCGGGCCGTAGTTTGGGGACCCTTGTACTAGAGTAATGCTCAATTATGTATCATTTTTCTAGACTGTAAATTTCTCCACCAGGCTTAAACCCTTAAAAGGCTTGGGCCTGTGTGTGTTGTGTATCCATCACAGTCCCTGGCACATAATAGCAAATGCATGTTGACTATTCTTGAATGAATAAGCCCATTTACTTTTCCTTATCTTCATGGATAGCGAGGTTGACTTTGATGTGGATATTGAGTCCCTATCAAATAATTCATTATATTCTCCAAGCAAAAATCACCTAACGTAGTTTATAGTTGAAATACAGATGGAAAATCAAGTAAACACTGTCCTAAATATTGGTAACTGCGTTGGCCTAGCGTGCGGAGGACCCGGGTTCGATTCCTGGCCAGGGCACACAGGAGAAGCGCCCATTTGCTTCTCCACCCCTCCGCCGCGCTTTCCTCTCTGTCTCTCTCTTCCCCTCCCACAGCCAAGGCTCCATTGGAGCAAAGATGGCCTGGGCGCTGGGGATGGCTCCTTGGCCTCTGCCCCAGGTGCTAGAGTGGCTCTGGTCGCAACAGAGCGACGCCCTGGAGGGGCAGAGCATCGCCCCCTGGTGGGCGTGCCGGGTGGATCCCGGTCGGGCGCATGCGGGAGTCTGTCTGACTGTCTCTCTCTGTTTCCATCTTCAGAAAAATGAAAAAAAAAAAATGGTAACTGAAGGTAAGTTCTTTAAACCCAGCAGAGCGAGTGACTCCCTTGCTCAAGCCAGCGATCTTGGGTTCAAGCCAGCAACCTTGGCCTTCAAGTCAGCTACTCTGTGCTCAAGCTGGTGACTCATGCTCAAGCCAGCAACCTCTGAGTTTCAAACCTGGATCCTCGGCATCCCAGGCTGATACTCTATCCTCTGTGCCACTGACTGGTCAGGCAAAATTAGTCAAATTCTATTGCTTACAACAAAAGACCCTAAATGATGCAATTATATAGTAATAATAAAGATATAAAGAAATATTTCAAAAACGTAAATAAAAATATTTATAGCTTATACAATTAATAGAGATTTAAACAATGATGATATTCATTGTGTCAGGATATAGTGAGACAGGGATCACATGAAATTTCACTGAGATTGTCAATTGGTGGAAATTATTTTTTATAATATGTGTCAAGATTATTTAAAAAGTTCATACTTTTTGACCTAGAAACTCTATTTTAAGCATTTTTCCTAATAAAAGAACAGGAGTTAGAGATGTAGATTTATGTAGAAAGCATTCAGTGCTATTTATAGTAACAAGAAATTGGAATTTACTTAGTATCCAATATATTAGGAGGATGGTCAAATAAATTAAAGAGGTGGCATCATATCATAGTCAAAAGTATGGGCTCTGAAGTTGGTCAGCCTGTCTTTAAGTCTTATTCTGCATATAATCAATGTATAGCCGTGGACCAATTGCTCTGACTTTCATCAAAATATCAACAAAAGGATTTTATCCAATAGTGTTAGCCAGTCTTCCAAGATGGCTTGCATTGATACCTGCTTTCTGGTATTTGTATCTTTGTTTAGTTCCCTCCCACATTGGAGAGGGTGACCTATGTCATTAGTAGAATATTGTGAAAATGATAAAATGTGACTTTTGAATCTAGGTATAAAAGATATTTTGGCTTCCATATTGCTCTTTTTTGTTTGTTTTGTTTTTGGTGACTTTCTCTGGGGTTGCCATGTTGGAAGGGCACTCAGTAGCCTATGGAAAGGTCCATGTTACAAGGAACTGAGGCCTCCTGGTAACAGCCATATAAGAAAACATCTTGGAAGTGAATCCTTCAATCTCAGACAAACCTTCAGATAACACATGTTGAATAACTGACTGACATCTTGACTGTAACCTCATGAGTGACCGTTAGCAAGAACTATTCCACTGAGCCACTCCCAAACCTCTGACCCACAGAAACTGTGTAAAATAATAAATGTTTATTGTTGTTTCAAGCCACAGAGTTATGGAGTAATTTATTATGTAGCAATAGATAACAGGTTTTTTAACTTCTTTGTGCCTCAGTTTATTCATTTGTTAAATTGGGGGAATACTGCTTGCACTAGTTTTTTTTGCACAGAGCAAAAAGGTAATTAAAAATTCACATATCTGTCATCCTGACATAAAATCTTAGAAACAAGATGTGTTTTGATACTAAAAATTGTCAGTTTTTATTAAAGTAAAAAAATACGGTTTATTTTTAAACACCCCATTGGGGTCTAATTGAGCACCTCATTATTAAATGGTAATATTTCTGCATCAAAATGTATGAGTATGCATCCCCAAGAAAGATAAATAAAGACTAAAAATAGCCTCATGTTAGTATTTGCTGTTAGGATTTGCTATGAAATGAATTGATTGCAAATACATAAAAAGAAACAAGCAAGCAGAAATAACAACAACATTGCTTTTTAGAGCTTTTGGAGTTTTCTGGAATTGTGGTAGGAGATTGTGGATTTGTATGGTTTTTATCATTCCAGGTCTTCCCAAATGCTAACTTCTTATATTTTCTAGTTGGTCTCTGGTTATCTTTTCCCATTTATTTAAATCGATGAGAAAGAGACCAACATGGCCTCCATAACTCTTAGAAAAACCCAAGGAAAGTTAGGTTGAAGTATGGGAAAAACCAAAGTTCTAACGAGAGGATTTCTTTCCTTAGGAATTTAGTTCTCATTCCTGGGTCAGCACCTGATAGGCATGACCCTAGAGGAAGCCAGTGAGTCATCCAGTCATGGGGTTTGGAGGTGATTCAGCAACATCGAAGTGGTGTCAGGAGTGCTGTTGGCTGGAGTTCTAGAAGGTACTGATTACACATTCAATTATGCAACTGGCACAAGGCTTGCATTGTGATACAACCCAATTCTCACCCAAACTGAGCATGTGAGACAGGGCCCTCACCTGGTGGAGCATGATCTCCTGGTAGACCTCAGGCCCTGGGAGCCCCAGGAAATTATTTCTGCCAAGATCGTTCTCTGTGCTCTCTTCAGAGAATGGGAGACGGAATGAGAGTCATTCCTGTTCATATTTATTTTCCTAACATCATCCTCTTCCTCTGAAATGAGGTCAGAGATGATTTGGGGGAACCCTTTCATACCTTCTTGATGTATTTATTATCTGCCTTCATGGTATGAGGTGAGGACTTCTCCAAAATGAGTCAATTCTCAGTGTCCAGCATTCAATAATTGAAGTCTCATTCAAATGGAATAAGACTTTGTCCCCTATTTGTAGGCAGAATACTATACGAGAACTAGAAATCATGGGCTTGGTTCAAGCCCCATTTCTACTGATGACCCTGAATTTGGCCAAGTCACTTTATCTTTCTGAGCATCATTTTTATGAATCAAGTAGCGGGGGAAAAGGAGGGCTCCATTAGCAGTTTTTTAAGTGGCAGGAGGGGAGACAGAGAAACAGACTCCTGGCTGCACCTGAATCAGGGATCTCCATTAACTTCAATATTCAACAATTATCTTTGAGAAAGCTCTCTATGGATTTCTTCCCTTTACTCTTCATTCACTCAACAGCTATTTATTGAATACTTACTGTGCACACTGTTTTAGGCATTTAAAGACACTATCTCTGCTCTCAGTTTATATTCTACTATGATAAAGCAAAAAACACGTAAATCTTAAAAGAGGAAATGGAGGTAATGATAAGTGCTACAAGAAAAATAAGGCAAAATAAAGGGCTAGCGAGTGAATGTGGGGGGGGTGGTGGAGTAACAATGAGTACATTAGATGGTAGGCAGGGAAAGATCCTTGGAGGTGACACTTGAGAAGACAGCTGACAGTCATTCAATAATATTTGTTGAATGTATGTATAAACAAGAAGAAATCAGTCGTGGGAATATCTAGAGGAAGAACATTTTAGACCGAGTAAACAGAAAATGTGAAGATCTTGAATTGGGAATGACGTTGATATACATTTGATGACTAGAAAGAAGATGGTGTAGCTGAGACAGAGTGAATAGAGTGGGTGGTTAGAGAGAAAGTCAGAGGTAAACAAGGCCTTGTAGGTTAGGTTAGAGAGTTGAGTTTTACTTTGAGTGCAAAGGGAAACCACTGGCAGAGTGAAATGATTTGACTTATATTTTAAAGTATCATTCTGCAATGTGATACTGTTTTCCATGCATCAGAATGGCTAAAATGAAAAAGACTGACAATATCAAGTGTTGTTGAGAGGTGGAGGTGGAGGTGGAGCAACTGGAATGCCCATGTTCTGCTGGTGGGAGTAGAGATTGGTATGACAAGTCTGGGAAACTGATTGGCTGTATCTAGAAAGCTGCACACCCCATGACCCAGAAATTTCATCTCTACTTATATACTTAGGGTATACAGGTACATCTTTTCACCAAAATATATGCATAAGAATGTTCGTAATAACCCCAAATGGGCAACACCATAAATGCTCATCAAGAGTAAAAGAGATACATAGAGATACATAAATTGTGGTATAGTCATATAGTTGAATACTAACAGCAACAAAGTGAACAAACTATAATTACACATAACAACGTGGATGAATTTCACGAACTTAATGTTGAGCAAAAGAGGTCATGCCAATGAGATCAAATTATCCAATCCCATTTGTAGAACTGCAAACACAGGCACAACTAATCTGAGGTGTTGAAAGTCAGGACAGGTGGAGGGATTGAGCAAAAAAAAAAAGAAAAAACTCACAGACACGGACAACAGTGTGGTGAATGCTGGGGGTGGGGGTGTGTGAGGAAGGTGGAGGAGGAAGGTATAGGGGATAAATGGTGAGGGACAGAGACTTGACTTGGGGAAGAACACAGAAAACAGTGTGCATATTATGTGTTGTAGAATTGTACACCTGAAACCTGTATAATTTTGTTAACCAGTGCCACCCCAATAAGTTCAATTAAAAAAAAAGTCAGGATAGTGATTCCCTTTAGAGTCTAATGACTGGAAGTAGATATGAAGGAGACTTCTGGGGTGCTATAATGTCCCGTTTCTTGGTGACATATGTGTGTTTAGTGGCTTTCTCTAATCATCTCTTTACTCTTGCTTCCTCAGGCCAAACGGGCCTTGAGCCCTGAGAGATGGAACAAAGAATGTGGGAGAACATTTATCCTCGGCCACCACAGAGCACTGCCTGCTTTCCTGTTTACTGTCACAACTTTCTCAAGAGCGTTGGGCAGATAAGCCTCATCCATTTTATAGGTAAGGACAGTGTTGCTCAGTGACCTGCCCAAGGTCCCATGCCTCGTACAAGACTGTGCTACCAGTCTGGGTTCTTGGATGCTTCTCACAAGGCCAACTGCTTTTCATTTCTCCATATGGCCTCTCTGCATTGGGCCAACTGGTCTCCCAGGGCTCCTTCTAGCTCTGTGACTTGGAAATGTTACATTTGCATTTGAGAATTTGAATCTTAAAACTATTCTAAGAAAGTACCCTGTTTTGAGCATTATCTTATATCAACTTCTGTTTTTTTTAAAGTGATGTTTTTGATTAAGGGGATAAAATATTATAAATAATAAAAAAAAAGAAAGGAAAAAAAAGAAGTTGAAGGCCCATTAAATCCTGGGAGAAGAAGTGGTGGTTTTTACTGTCAGAGCTTCTCAGACTCACTGCATGGGCATATGGAATCGTGTGACACATTTTTGCTCTAACCACGAAATTTCATGAATTTTCAATCACTGAATAATGAAATAAATCCTCATTCTAGATGAAAAGGAGGAGGCAATTTTGAGGGCAAAAATATTTCCTTGAAAACTTGGTGAGTAATCAAGGCCTTCATCACAATCCCTGGGGCTGAGCCCTTAAAGAAAAAGTGTCCCTTCCGTGCCTTCGGCGTGGAAGAGCAGGTCATCATGTCCCCATCGGACAAGGAGCGAGTGGCCAAGTGTCTGAGATCTATTTAGTCTCTGGGCTGCGAGGAAACAGCACATTCACCGAGTGGCTTTTGAGGGCCCTCCACTACCATTTTCTCTGTTAGCTAACCGGGTGGAGGCAGTTTACTGTTGCACACAGGAAGGACCTCACGGCTATAAAAGTGGAGCCTGAGTTCTTCAAGGGGAGGAACCATTGAAGGGATTTAAGCAAGGAAGCAACCTGGCCGGATTTATGTTTTAGAAAGGTAAGTGGTTCTATTGCTGCCTCACTTCTGCTGGGATTGTTCTCCAGCCCTGCCTTCCGGGGGCAGGGGGAGAGGGATTTAGAACTGGGGAGTATGGAGCCAGGGAGAACAGTCAGAGAGCCAGAGATCACTGCATCTCCACGAAACATCACTGTCTCCTCTTTCCCATCCTTTCTGCTATCACTGTCATCTACGTCATTGTTAATTTAAATTTTAAATGTCATTCATCTTTTAAATGTCGTTGTGCATTTTACTTCTACATCTGTTCTTACTTGCACTATACATACTGACTATTTTTGCATTAGACATTTACATGGTGATTTTAAGTGCTTCTTCCTCATCAAGCCCTGAGAAGGAGGGGGATATCATAATTCCTAACATACAATTTGGGCAGGGATGTCCTAGTGGTGTTCAGTGACTTGCCTAGGGTCTTCTTGCCTAGGAAAAGCTGGATGGTGACTTCTTATCATTGCCTCCAGTGAGAAGATGGGGGTAGGGCCAAGTGCCTGCCATCCTCCCTGTTGGACACAGAGATATTAAGACCTGTAAACTGATGATATTTGCCATCATGGGTCCCTGGAGTGAGGGACAGGAGGGAGATGAGGCATTAATATGGTCCCAACCTGCCTAGTGAAGAAGGTGAGTTGTAAAAGAGCCAGCACAAGGTAGCAAAAACTTGGATACCTTTATCCCATCTAACATTTTTATTTACAGGTGGGGAGATCAAGGTCTAGAGAAGGGAAGTAAATGATAACAATAACTGTTATAAATGGTTCAATGCTGGCTACTTTATGGATGTCACCCTTTCCAATCCTTGTGGCGAACCTATGAGGGAATGTATTGTATTTCCTAGGGCTGCTGCCACAAATTGCCACAAACTTGCTGGCCTAAAACAACAGTTTTGTTCTCTCACAGTTCTGGAGGACAGAAGTCCCCAATCAAGGTGTTGGCAGGGCTGTCCTCCCTCCAGCGGCTCTAGGTGAGAGGCGAGAACTCGTCCTGGCCCTGCCAGTTTCTCCTGACTTCAGGCGTTCCTCAGCTCAGAATCCAAGCTCTGTCTTCATCTTCACATGGCTTTCTCTCCTGTGTCTCAGACCCCCTCAGCCTTGCTCTTGTAAGGACATTTGTCATTGGATTTAGAGTCCAACCAGATAATCTAAGATTATTTCATCTTGAGATCTTTCATATAACTACATTTGCAAAGACACTTTTCCCACATAAGGTTACATCTTTGGGGGGAGGGGCTATGGTTCATCCTACTACAGAGTGATATCATTATCATTTCATTTCACCGAAGAAGATACTGATGCTCGTAGAGGAGACCTTCCCAAGGCCACACAACCTGCAATGCACTGTATTTAATAACAGTAATGGTAATAATGGCTAACCCACAGACAGCACTTACATATATTAATTCAGTTAATCTTCTCAAAAACTCTATAAGGAAGCAGATATCACCATAATTCCCATTTTAGAGATGAGAAAACTGAGCAACAGAGGGGTTGGTTAATTTTCCCAGGGTCACACAGCCAGTGAAGAGCAGAACCAAGCACATTGGCTCAGCCTGTGCTCTCATCCACTCCAGTACTGCCTTAAAGGTTTCTCCTCAGACGTGAAAGGGCACCACACAAACCATTGGTAGGGATATTTCCAGTGGTGGTTCGGGAATTTTAAAAGAGAGTCTGAAAGCAGAGTACCTGAGATCTAGCAGGGGAGACAGACCATGGGCAAGAACGCAGACCCATGGGGCTTGCACATGCCCCTGGGCAACGAGCATCCTTTTGACTCAGGGAGACCCCCTACCTGTCTCGAAGCTTTCACCTGGCTGACGGCTCCGTGACAAACCTCTCTTGTTTTCGTTTTGTGCTTCCCTGCTGACGGCCCAGGCACCTGTGGGTCAGCCAGGCCTTCGGCTGCTCTCTCCCTCTCCCCTGCTCCACACCTCTTTCCCTTCTCACGTTCAGTTAGTGACCAGTTCTCTGTGGGTCCTGCCACCTTGTTTCACGAGCCCTGCCCTTCCTTTACTGCTCACTGTTATGTTAATGGCCATAACTCATCATCCCTCCTGGATACTGGACTAGCCTTCCATCTAAACTATCTGGACTTCTCCATCCTTCCACCAGCTGCTGGCAGAGTGACAATCATGGACCATCTACCTGGGTCAAGACCACACTCCCTGTGCCCGACCAGCTAACCCCTTCCTCACGTTGCAACTTCCTGCACACCCCCGCCCCCGTGCCATTCTGCGAACTTACCTTCTCCCTCCTTAAACCTTAAATGCCTGGACTGCCATTCATTCATTCATTCATTCGTTCGTTCATTCTTCGTTCAGCAGCCTTTGTTGATTGCCTTCTCCGTCAGGAACCGAGGAAACAGATATGAACAAGGTATTCGTGTTCTCTGTCCTCATGGACCTTCCATTCCTGCGGGGACAACTAAATAAACTCTGAAAAGCCAATAAGTAAAACAATAAATGATTATGAGAAAAAGGTATGAAGAGAAGAAACAAGGGGTGAGAGAGAATGAGGCAGTGGGTGGCATGAGGCTACTTTTGATAGGGTGGTCAGGACAGGTGCCGGAAGGTTCTTGTGATAACTGAACTAGGTAACATATACTGCTCACAAAACTTAGGAGGTATTTCAAAATGAATATGAAGCGATAAACTATCCCCTAGGTTTTGTGAGCAGTGTAGATACAGTGCTTAGTAAATGGGCAATAAACATTAGCCATTATTACTCACTGACTCCCTCATTCTCCAGGCATTCTTTGGGGGCTAATTGTTACACCAAGGTGCAGAGATACTGGTGATCTCTGTCTTGAGTGGAGAATTATCTGGCCTCCCTCAAACCCATTAGCTTTTTTAGTTTTGTTCTTCAGATAAGTAAGCCAAATAAATCTACACCCAAAGTGGGGATTAATTCTGTTTTTGTCTCAAACACTCCACAAAAGACTGAGTCTCAGAGGCCCTGCTAATGAATTCTATTCTTTTCTCTTTGGTCTTATTGTGAGCACAGATGTCTCTGCATCACTCCCCTCCCAGGCCCCTTTCAGAAGGTTTTGATTTTGTGGTTGCCCTGAGGTGGCCTCCTGCCTCTGAACGTGGGTAGAGCTGACAGGTCTGGGGAAACGGCAAAGGCAGCCCCTGGTTCTGAATAGGACATACCTCTGTGCCTATGTCTTCCTAACTTACCAACACCTCGGCCTCTCGAATCTCTGTATCCTCAAAGCACAAGTTTATGGCCCACTGGCTTGTTGTGGGAGCATTACTGGAAATTCTGAATCGCAGGTCCTGGAATCCTATTTGAATCAGACAAGTGAAATGAAGAGCAAAAGAGACTTGTGGATATCTTTAGGGAAACAAAAACCAAATTCCCCACAAGAAGGGAATGACGTGGCATTTGAACGGGAGCCTGGAATTCCTATAAGATTTCGTGAGAGCTGACATTTCAGAAACCAGACCCCCTCCCCCAGCACCCTCAGAATTGGCTTCTGCTTTAAGATGCCGCCTCTCTTGACGTCATCCAAAGGCTTATGTTGTCAACGCGGAGAACAGGGCACTTTGGATGACGTTGTGCTAACAGACTAGTCCTCTTAGATAATTTCTTATGCCTGACCCTGGGCTTCATCTCATGGATCCTAATTCCTTCTTGATTGGTTTGGCAAATGCTGCTTATCCTGGACTTTCGGGAAGCTCTGTCTGGTATACATTGTCTTTAGAGTTTATTAAAAAATTGTTGGTCCTTGTGAAATGGTTTTGTTCATTTCAACACACATTTGTTGAGAATCTGCTCAGTGCCAGGCGCCCATGCCAGCAGTAAGACATGGTCCCTGCCGGTGAGACACCCCTGATGGCAAGGGGGATACGAGGGTGAGTCAGTGTCATGGTGGCCCAGCCTGAGGCCGAGTGGGGCGAGGGCTCATTCAGGATGTTGTCTTAGAGGAGAAGGCATCCTTAGTGGGCCGAATAGTGCCTCTCTCCAAAATCAGGTCTCCCGAGAACCTCCGAATGTGCCCATATTTAGAAATAGGGTCTTTGCAGATGTGATAAAGGGAGGAGCAGGGTGAGATCACACTGGATTAGGATGGGCTCGAAACCCAATCAGAGATGGAAAAGAAGGCAGGGAGAAAGCCATGTGATGATGGAGGCAAAGATCAGAGTGACGCAATTATAAGCCAAGGGTGGCAGTGTCTCCCAGGGGCCACTAGGAGCTGGAAGAGACAAGGCAGGACCCTCCCTCAGAACCTCTGGAGGGAACACAGCCCTGCTGACCCCCTGATGTCAGACTTCCAGCCTCCAGAACGGTGAGAGAATGCATTTCTGTTTTCTAAGCCCCCGAGTGTCTGGTAGTTTGTCATGGCAGCCCTAGTCACCGGTACAGAATCTAAGATTCCGAGCCGAGTCCCGAGGGACAGTGCCAGTCTTGCTCCTTGCTTTCCCATCGCTTTTCCCTGTGTGAGCACATCTAGAGGGGGACACGCCATTGTTCTGTGAGGTTGGTGACGGCAGAGCGTTATCCACTTCCTTGTCCACTCCGTGGCCCCCACACTGACCGCCACGCCTGGCGCATAGGGATTTCTGGTCAGTGTTTGTTGAATGCATACATAACTGTGTAAACGAACAAATGAAGCAATGTGATCAGAGGTGGACCAGTTGGCAAGCTGTGGAGAAAGCCATAGCAGCTGGGGTAGAGGCGTCGATCCGGGCTGTCTGGGTCAATCGCTGTTCCTTGGCAGAAGCGGGGGCTCAGGGAAGTTTCTCGTTGGGGGTGTGCAGACACGAGCCAGTAATAAAGACGGGGAGGAGGAGGAGGTGCTTGGCCGTGTCCACTGCCCACTCAGTGTCAGACACGGTACTGTGTCTGCTAATGACATCATCTTTCTTGTCGTTCTTGAAACAATCCCTCAGGCTGATAAAAACGTCCCCATTTCCCACTGGTAGAAACTGCGGCTCAGAGAGGTGAAGGAACTCGTCAAAAGTTACACTGCCAGCCAGTGGCAGAACCTGAATGTGGCCCAGGTCTCTTTTGCTTTCAAATTTGTATTCTCTGCAGTACAACATGCCACTTCCTTTAACGAATTGTAGGGAAGGGAAGGCAGTCGGGGACCCTGTGGCTGGAAGAAGCTTTCATGCCTTGGAAAAAGGGAATTCTCTGAAAGATGATCCAAGGAGATGGAGCACTTACAGAATTCTGGGGACCTGGGTCATGGGAAGGCCATTGCCGCCTCCAACTTGTCTTCAATAGGGTTTCCAGGGCAAATACCAATGTCACTGTCTTCCCTAGCATGCCTCATACGACACTAAGCTCTTATTTTTCATTGTTGTCAGATAGATCTACAATAACAATCGAAAGGTTAGATATCATCTGTTCCAACCTTATTTAAACCACAATGTGGTTTCACCCGGAGCGGCGCGGACACTCCAGCGGTATTTGGGACCCATCCACTCATGCAGCCAGCCGCCTATTCATTCCACAAATATGTCAGCATCGTCTGTGTGCCAAGTGCTGGCTGAACGTGGCCTAGGGGTTCATAGGGCACCAGACTGTCTTTGCCCCCTGAAGAACTCCCCTTCGGTTCCATTCAACAAGTCTCCATGGTGTTACACTGTGAAAGGAACTAGAGTAAAGGGAGGGAGGGGAGAAATGTTGGAGAACGCTCCACAGAGGAGGCCAAAGCCCCGCACGGCGGGGAAAAACATCAGAGCAGAGGGAAGAGCATGTGTAAAGGCACAGGTAAAGATGTGAATACTGGGGACTTTCCATTGTTCATTAGAGAGAGAAGATGCAGAAGAGGCTGAGGCAGGGTCACAAGAAAGAGACCACTGGAGGGGGGGCTGGGGGTTCCCTGTCAGGGGGTTCACCTTCAGAGCCACCCCTGTGCCTGGGAAGAGAGTCAGGAAGGGTCTGATTGGGGTGGGGCCAGGATGCCAGAAACTCGGTTCTGCTGGGGCCATGCCGCTGTGCCAGAGGATGGCCACGCCTTGGTCAGTGAGCAGTCTGCTGGTGGGACTTCCAAGACGCCTGCTGGGGGTCAGGTCTGGGCGGGGGGAGGTTTCCATGGTCCCCCTCTTCCTGCTGTAGCTTCTTCTTCCGTCTGTCGCTGTTTTCTCTTAACAGGCTCCTGTCCTGCTCACTGGTTTACGTTGGGATAGGGAGTTTGATATTTTCATTAGTGTTTTCTTGCTTAGCCCTCGCTCCACTCCATTTTTCCCCCTTCCCTTGTTGCCTGTTGAAATGATTAGTCAGGCGAGTTAACATTTTTTTGACTTAAAATATTTCAGTTTAACTGCTGCTGGCTAAATATATTTTGACCTCAGCTGTGTACCGTGACTCTCTGCTCAGCCAGGGAGACCAAGGAAGCCTGATGCCAAAACCTCTCTTTCTTTTTGAGCTGAATCACCCTCAGCCGATTGGAGCGGATGCCTCGTGTCCTGAGGGTTGTTTTGCAACCAGTTCAGCTGTGGCGTTGGCCAGTGGGATGCCCAGGTGTGTGAATCAGCGTACCTGCCACAGACGCATCTTATCCGATTCACGAAGCTGGCCAGCCACGTGTGTCCGAATGTGTTTGGTCCCGGTGCCACCCTTCTTTATAGAACCCAGGGGGCAATTTACATAGTTCTGCTGTGCCCTGGGGAGATTTGGACAAGCTCTGAGTAGCCACAAACTCTGGCAGCTTATTGAATAGTGGACAGAGATGGAGCAAAAAGAAAATCAAGGTGTTAGCAAGTCCCTGACAGAAGGATTGTTGGAGGCCCCAGAAAGAGTTTAACAACAGCAAGATCCCCACTTTTAATGCTGGGAAAACAGTAGTCTTTAGACAAAGCCCTGCACCTGCCAGACTGACCCAGGCAGGCCATGCCTCTTCTCCCCCTACCCAGGCTTGAGAAACTCAGTTTAGGACAGGAAAGGGAGAAGGAAGAGAGAAGGACAGAACCATCCCTCAGCAGAGGACCAGGCTGCTCCCACTGGTGCCCACACACCACACCCTGGGTTTGAGGTGGAGAGCCCAGAGAACATGTAGATTCAGTCCTATAGTGTGGGCTCATTCCTCCATCTGTGCATCAGGTATTTATTGAAAATGTGTATATATGTGGTTGTTTTGAGTCCAGCCCTGGGAATGCAGACAACAGGACAGATATGAGGGTCTAGAGGTGAGGACAGTTGTTACAAATAGGAGAAGAGTATCAAAGATAGCCTGACTGGGTGGTGGCACAGTGGATAGAGCACCGCACTGGGACGCAAAGGACCCAGGTTCGAATCCCTGAGGTCACTGGCTTGAGAGCGGACTCATCCGGCTTGAGCACGGGCTCACCAGCTTGAGTGTGGGGTCGCTGGCTTGAGCATGGAGTTACAGACATGACTCCATGGTCACTGACTTAAGCCCAAAGGTCACTGGCTTGAAGCACAAGGTCACTGTCTTGAGCCCAAGGTTGCTGGCTTGAGCAAGGGGTCACTTGTTCTGCTGCAGCGCCCCGGTCAAGGCACATATGAGAAAGTAATTACTGAACAACTAAAGAGCCACAACGAAGAATTTATGCTTCTCATCTCTCTCCCTTTCTATCTGTCTGTACTTATTTGTCCTTCTGTCTCTCTCGCTAAAAAAAAAAAATGAGTATCAAAAATAAGAAAAACCCAGAAGGTATAGGGAACCATTGGGTCATTTAATGGAAGAAGTAACCCAGGCTGGGTGGGGATGCAGGGAAGGGTCTCCTGGACACAGTGGTTTTCAATCTGGTGTGTAAGGTATAAATTGAAATTATATCAGGTGAAGAGGAGAGAGAGGTGTCTGTTAGGCAGGGGCAACTGAAGAGGGGGAAATAATAAAGGAGGGGGGGGCAGAGACAACAACAGGGTGGGGAGGGAGGAATGGCCAAAGCTGAGGCCGCAGAGGCAGTGAGCAGGCGCTGGACCTGAGAAGGCCCTAGAGGCTGGAGCAAGGATTGGGTTTTATGCAAGTCTCTGGGGGCTGCGGAGTCACTGTGAGCAGGAGAGGTCGTTAGGAGGCGGTCGGAGAAGAGGACATCGCACTCGGAGAAGTAGCAGTGGAGATGGAGGGACCGGAGGAGTTCGTGGTCCATTGCAGGGAGCGGCTAGTGGGAACTGCTGACAGATCACATGAGGGCCCCCAGGGAAGGCATAGCTTAGTGGAGACCCCAGGGAGGTGCGGGAGTGACCACAGGGCTGTGACATCTGGGGACAGCGTCTTCAGGTGGAGGGCACAGCAAGGGCGAAAACAGAAAGTGGAGACTTGCGTGCAATGTGTGAGCCTGGTGGCCCGTGTGCTAACACTGAGTGGGCAGGGGACGTCATGGGAGGTGCGACCAGGGGATGCACACAGACAGGTAGCTGTGATGGGCATGGGAACAAGCTTGCAGGTTCCTGACAGCCGCCTGAGAAAGCTGGGAAGACTTCTGGAAACTGTAAACCGGGCAGTGACCTATCCTGACTTACATTATGTTTATAAGAGATCACACAGGCTGCTGCGTTGAGAAGAGATTCCGGGGGCAGAGATGGCAACAGACCAGTGACAAAGCGACTGTAACAGCTCCGGTGAGAAAAGATGGCAGCTCGGACTTGATTTGGGGCTGTGGGTGGTGAGATGTAGTTGGGCTCTGGATACAGTAAGAGAATAAGGGGTGGAGTATGCAAGAGAAGCACCAAGAAGGATGGAGTGACCTTGACCGTATTTAATTTGCCGTTTCTAGGCAACATCGAAGTGGAGATGGAGAGTCTGCAGTGGAGTCCGGAATGAGAGAACATGGGAGGTCAGCAGTGTTTGGGTGCTGCTCAAAGCACGGGCTGGCTGAGCCCACTCACCTAGGGGTGAGAGTAGATATGGAGAAAGTCTACGGACTGAGCTCCGGGGGCACCCCCATTTACCAGTCAGGGAAACGCGGAGACAGGAATGGACTGTAGGGAGGAGGCAGGGGGAGTGGTGTCCTACAGGCAGTCACTAGTGAGGAAGGTATTTCAAGATGGAGAGAGGGTCAGCTGTGCCGTTTGCTGCTGGCTGGTCAAGTCCGACGAGAAATGAAAACGGGGGTGCCGGTTCAGGCGCTGTCGGGGTCACTGGTGGCTTTCCAAGCACACCTTCAGGGAGAAATGGGACTAAGAGGCTGAGGAAAGAGGCTCAAAGAGAATAGGTTGGAGTACAAGGTCAGCCAACAGCTAAGGGGACAGCGTCCAGGTCGGGAAGCTGGGCTGACAACCCGGGCAGGGTGTCTGGGCCACAGCCACGTGTGGGGGGACCAGGCAGGGCTTCAGACCCTAGCAGGAGAAACTAAAGAGGAAAAAACAAACTAGGAAAAAAGGAAAAGTCCAGAACTTGGACCAGTGAGCTGCTTGGGGAGGAAGACTTCAGCTGGGGGGCACTCTGGTGCCAGATTCAGTGCAGCAACTCATTCCAGATGCTTCCTTTGGTGGGGAGAGGACTTCGCCCACACCACTGGGCTGGGACGGGGCCAGCGGCACAGGGTGGGAGCGAGACCAGCATGTGAAGGTCTTCAGTGCCCCCAGCTGAGCAGCGCTCTGGTTCTGCCCGCACATTACAATGACCTAGGATGCTTCCCCCACCCCATCTTTTCCAAACGAGGGGAGGGGAGATAGAGAGACAGACTCCCGCATGCGCCCTGACTGGGATCCACCCACCAACCCCAGTCTGGAGCTGATGCTCTGCCCATCTGGGGCCATGCTCTCAATCGAGCTGTTTTTAGCACCTGAGGTGGAGGCTCCAGGAAGCCATCTTCAGTACCCGGGGCTGATGCGCTTGAACCAGTCAAGCCATGACTGTGGGAAGGGAAGAGAGTGAGGGAAAGAGAAGGTGGGACATCCACATGCCAGGCTGATGCTCTACCACTGAGCAAACTGGCCAGGACCTAGGATACTTTTCAAAATGACAGAGCTCTGGGTCCTGCCTCTGAGAGTCCCCATCCGTCCATCTTTAATGGGAGTCAGTCTCATTTTCAAACATCTTCCCAGATGGTGGTATGTGCTGCCAGCTTCAGGTTGTTCCTGAGCTTGTGGCTGGGCCAGCGTGGGAGGCACTTCGAGATAAAGAGGGCCGCAGGGAAAGTCAGCCCCAGCAATGGGAGGGCAATACTTGCTGTAATCTCTGAAGGAATTTGTTGGCTTTGCTCAGAAGAGCAGTCCTCATAACATTTACCAAAATGAAAATCCTGATTAATTCTGTAGGTTTATAGCTCCCCGGAGGCTGGAGAAAAAACATCACTTGGCAACAGAAATGAACTTTATTCTGGCAGCACAGACAGCATTGCAAACACTAGATACTGAGCTGCACATACTTTCTGGCATTCCAATGCACCGGGTCCTAGAATCAGAGGTGCGGTCACGGCCAATTGCGCGCACTGCCACCTGGACCACATGCTCCCAGGGACTCTTTTGCATCTCTTAGTCCTCTTGTTCCCAATGTCCATGGTGTTCTGGGCAGACGTGCCTTTTGTCAGCCCAGCATTCTTCTTTCGGGGGACCACTTCTATGTCATCATACGCAGTTCCGATAGACTGTGTTAACCCCACCTCTGCCTGTAGGGACACGATCCAGGACTAGCCCGTTACAGTAGCATGATCCATGGAAACAGTGATTTGCTCAAGAGGTTGGCATGGGATTCCAAAAGGGCCAATCAGCACTGGGTTTTCTCTTAGGGTTATTATACGGGTAATCATAAAGTTTCTCCTAAAGATGCAAAACTATAAAATGTGAGTCTGGACTGATCAGTTGCCATTGTCCTCACACTGTGTGGATCAAGTCACTTGTTTGTATAATAAAACCAGAGAGAGAGAGAGTGTTGCTAATAATGTGTCTGGTTCCAGGCTTCTAGACACTGGAACTTTCAGACCTGTGGACTCTGCCCACACCCCTTCAGGTTAAGCTTTTTGGAGTTGGGTTCTCTCTCTTGCAACAAGAGTATCTCAAGTCAGACAGATGATTTCTTGGTTTCTGGCTGACCTCATGGTAAGGCGGCAATCTGGGGAATGCACTGGAGAGTGAGGCAGGCGTGGTCAAAGAGTTTGTGAGGCAGCTGGCCCTGGGATGTCCAGGTGTCAGTCTCGGGGTCGTAGCAGTCGAAGGAGGCCGAGTCCTCGATGCTGCAGTTGGTGGTCAGCCGCCGCCCGCCCGTCACGTACAGCTTGTTCCCCATTACCGTGGCCCCGTGGTGCATCCTCCGGTCTCTCATGTCTGCACATTTGACGAATGTGTTGGACTGAGGGTCATACGCTAGAATCCTCCTTGTGTAACCTGCAAGCCAAGTGGCATATTGGCACGGTCAGCATTGCTCATTTGGGAGTAGAGGTCAGGAGTCTGGGGACGTGTCTGACCTCTGCCACTGCCTAACACTGAGGCTGGACTCTGAATTAAAGTGTGGAATATTTGGTACCCTGTCCAGGGTCTAGTGTGCGGCAGAGAAGGGGGTTGGGCCCTGTACCCTTAGCCCAGAGGTAAGGTGGCACATAAGCCAGTTTTTGGCTGAGTCTAGCCTCCCGAGTCCACCTCACCGGCTATTTCATTTCTCTTCCATGCCCATCGAAGAGTTACAGCAAACCAAAGAATAACCTTTGGGAACTCAGAAATGGGTCCCCACAATGGCCCTATCAGCCCTATCAATGGGGATCCTTAGAGGATTCCCATTCTACAGATGAGCAAAACCGAGGCACCAACAGGGTAATACTTTGCCAAAGAGTATACAACCAGAGAGCGGCAGAGTCAGGGTGTGGACCCAGATCTAGCTGGCCCCCAACCCAGTCTTCCGAACCACGACACTATCCTGGGATTACAGAGAAGTGACCCATCAGTAGCTAATGTGAACAGGGGAACATTTTTTGAGTATCTGCCACGTGTCTGGGACCACGCTAAGTGCTTTCAGTATGTGAGCACCTTATACCAGTGGTCCCCAACCTTTTTTGGGGTATGGACCGGTTTAATGTCAGAAAATATTTTCACAGACCAGCCTTTAGGGTGGGATGGATAAATGTATCACGTGACCGAGATAAGCATCAAGAGTGTGTCTTAGATGGATGTAACAGAGGGAATCTGGTCATTTTAAAAAAATAAAACATCGTTCAGACTTAAATATAAGTAAAACAAAAATAATGTAAGTTATTTATTCTTTCTCCGTGGACCGGTACCAAATGGCGCACGGACAGGTACTGGTCCGTGGCCCGGGGGTTGGGGACCACTGCCTTATACCATCACAACTACTCTGTGAAATAGGTCTTATTTCATTCCTGTTGCCAGAAAAAGAGAGGGAGAAACTTCTGGATGAGCAAAGAACTTTGTCAAGTTGTCCACACTCCCTTATGATTTTACAGAGACAGTCTTGTGGCACGTCTGTTAGTGACCCCTTTCCCACGGGAGACACCAAGCTTGTGCCCAGCCTCGTGACCCTCTGTCCAGACTCACCTCCCACGATGACAATCCGCTCCCCGAGCACCACGGCAGGGGCGCACACATTTTTGATCATTCTCGTCTCCATTTTGAACCACGTGTTTCTGGAAATGTGATAAACCTGAGAGAGAAATATAATCATGGCACGAAATTTAGATATATATATATGTAGTAATTAAAAGGGAGAAATAAGAGTTTTTTCTTTTCACCTTTTTCTCCAATTTTTAGAATGTAAGTGTATCACTATCAATAATCAAATATAACTAAATAACCGAAAGAAGAATATTAGTAGACACTGGTCTTCGTGTGACCCCCTGAGATCAGTGGCTGTGTCTCCATGGGCTGAGAGTTAGACATTGTAGTG